>NC_138236.1:9378305-9755805 GCF_964197995.2 Scardinius erythrophthalmus
TATTTAAAAGTCAAAGTGTTTTTTGGCCATATGGTGCAGTTTTATTATACTAATTATAGTATTTAGTTTTTAGTTTACAGTTGTAATTATAGTTTCAGTTTATTCCAGGCTTTATTAATTGTATGTGCTTTTGTCATTTTTAGTTTTCAATGGGTTTCAATATCCAGTGACTTCAGCATTCTACAAAGTATCTTCTTTTGTGTTCCTTAAAACAAAGAAAGTCGTACAAATTTGGAATGACATGAGGGAGAGTGAATGATGACAGAAGTTTCCTGTTTGGGTGAACTATCCCTTTAATTTCTTTTTCTTCTTTCTGGTTGATGGTACATACATTTTTGTTGGATGCATCAGCCAATAAAATTAAGGAAAACCCAGTTTTATTTTAATTATGTAACAAAATGGTTAAGAAGGAATATTTTGATATACTGTCTAAAAAGTAACAGCTTAAATGCACACAGACACAGAGCCTATGTTGTGTGTATGCGCAGTTGTGGCGTTCCTCAGCCAGAAGTTTTATATTTTCCACTTTTTAAGCATGAAATTCAAACTGTGGAATGACTCTCCTTGGTGCTATTAAGCTTACTTTATTTTACTGGGAATCATTCTAGCACCAAGAAAACTGACAGGATACTTAAACACAGAACTCTACAGAGGACAGAACTTGAGAAAAGGTCATAGAGGACAAAAAAAAAAAAAAAAAAAAAAACTACCCCTGGCCCTAAGGACACTGCCCTGAAAATTAAAGGGCTAGTTTATCTGAAAATGAAAACTCTTTCATCATCTATTCAACCTTATGTTGTTCCAGATGCATGTGACTTTCTTTTATCTGTGAATCACAAAAGGATACATTTTGAATCACTCACTCACTCACTCAGACCAGGTTTGTGAACCGGATAAACTGATTCATTGAGATTCAACTCAAAAGAACGATTCATGAATTGAATATTGCATCTCTTCTAAAGTACTCTCATGAATGTGCAATGAATAAATGACAGAATTTTTATTTTTGGGAGTGAACTATTCCTTTAAAAAAGTTCTAAGAAAAACTGTTCTTCCAGCCTTAAAATGTTAAAGACATTATCAGCCTGAAAAACAATGGAACATGAACTTTATTCAGAAAAACAAAACCTCCCTTTCCATTTGGTCTTTGCAATGGAAACTTGTGGAATGAAAAACAGACTAATTTCACCTCTTTGAATGTGTTGTGGCAGAACCACCTTTAATAATACCACATGATTGAGTAGAATGGAAATTGTGTACAAAAATGTCCATAAAATGCGCCCCCTGCCCTGCCCATGACAGAGGAGGGTGCATTTGGGCACTTGCGTCTGTTCAGCCATTGGGATTTTTTTCTATTTTTCCTTTCGCTTTCTCTCCCAGTTACTCATTCCTTCAACATCAGCCCTGGATGCCCAGTGAAAGCATGCTAATTAGGGTAAGTTGCACTGCTATGATTTTGACTGGGTCAGTTTTGGGTCAGTAACATCTTAAACCCTCCATCGCCACATTATAAACCCGCATTAGTCAAGGTATTTCACAAAACCATGCAACTAATTGTAGCCTGAAGCACCTTGTTAGAAAGACCATAAAGATACAAAAAAAGAATTACATAACTAAGAAGTTTAACTGAATAGCTGGTAGACATAAATTCAATTTGAACACTGAACAAGACAATATATGTTATGCTATACCTAACACGCTTGTTATTCATACCACTTAATACAACTTTAGTTGTTCAAATGTACATCATTAGCACCTTAAACTAAATAAAATATAACTCAATAGTTGTCCTCAAACAATGCTGGACCCGAAAGATGCCTGTTTTAAATTAAGTCAGGACATTTGGCCATTAAGTTACAAGATCTTTGCATTTCATAATTTGAAAGAAAAATAAAAGTGTTCAAACTTGTTAAAACGCAGTGGCGCTAATTACATTCTTAAAAGCCCATCATATAAAACTATACCAAAGACCTATAAAACAGTGTGATTCAAGGAATGTGTTTTTATTATCAAAACCTACCGAATAATTAAGACCAAAATTGGTGGAAACTAATGGCCACAAGACTGGCCTCGCTAGGACTGACTGAAGTGACGGGATGCTGATCGATTGTGATGGCAAAAGGAAACACATGCGTGCCGTGTGTCAGGTACAAGAGGCCCGTAAAAAAGCCCCTGCCTGAGTGCTGGGGTGGAGAATGGCGACTTTTGGCTGTTTATGGCGAGTGATAATAGCCCCTTCATAAAACAAACCCTGTGCTAATTATGCTGGTGGTCGCTCAACAGCACCTCAGCAGTAGCTCTAATGAGTTACACTATGTCAATCCAGTAGATTTGGATCTGGGACATGTTACAAATTGTAATATAGAGCAAAGAATAACAACATAAAAATGCCTAATGAATCTTTTTTGGTCCCTTTAAACGGTAACATCATCAAGTTCATTTTATGTGCAGCATGTTGTTTTATATCAGCATATTGAGACTTGATATGACAGAAATTATTTATTTATATATATATATATATATATATATATATATATATTATATATATATATATATATATATATATATATATATATATATATATATATATATATATATATATATATATATATATATATATATATATATATACTGTCAGAAAAAAGCAAACATTTCAGGTAATCGAAAAAGTACACCCTTTTTAACCTCCTAAAGGGTGGATGTGAGTATAGGGATATATCACCTCAAAATGAAAAATCTGTCATCATTTATAAATGCGTTTCAAATCTGTATGACTTTCTTCTGCAAAACACTAGAAAATAATAAGGTATGCCAGTTTTGAACATTCTTGTGAGCATTTTCTCAAAGTGCAGATCTTCCTCTCTGCAGATTCTGCTGGAGAGAAACCAGTTCTGATGATCTAACAGCATAATCTGGAAGAAGGGGCACTCTTTAAGCACGACCCGGAGATGAGCAATTTCCATTATAGATGACTCATGTTTGTCTTATATTTAAACTTACTGGAATTTTGTAATGGCCAACAGGTGGAAAAGAAAGAATGTGAGAATAAGGGAGAGAGAAATACATCTCTCTGTGGGGGAGACCTATCCCCCAAATTACACTGAGAAAAGAAAGATCATCCTACAAGAAGAGTCAGTGTTGTTTCACTCAATGTTAATGGCTTCAAACAGTTCATGAGTTGAAAAAAGTTCATTTGAGTTTAACGTGAGACCTAATATTCACTATAGGGTTTATATCTGGACTCTGACCAGGCCAAAACATGAGCCTGATGGACTTGTTCTCAAGCAACTTCTTGGTTGTCTTTGCAATTCGGGAAGGAGCATTGTCTTGTTTAAAAATAACATCTGATTATTCCTCTTTAGATATCAACTTTTCAATTGGAAGCAAGACATTCTGCAATATTCAAAGCATTAAATGACTTTTCACAGAGAAGTAGTCCACCAATGCAGGAGCTAAAAAGACTCCCCACACAATGACACCTCTTCCTCCATGCTTCACTGTGGTGTACTTACATGTTTTTCGGAAGACAAATTAAATACAATTTACCTTGATCTTCAAATTCAAAAAGTTTTTACCCCCCAGCTCTTAATGCATCGTGTATGATCCCTTTTATTTTGTTAAAGTCCCCCTTGTAGTCAATCATTTTATCCCTCAAAACTCATCTTTGATCACCAAAATGACATATTTAAATGTCTTTTCCTGTGAATGTTTTCATTCATGCCTTTAAATAGCTTTAATGTAATTCTACACCCTTGCTTCATTTGTTTGTGAACCCATGAATATTAGCCCCGCCTCCAATTCCTTACACAAGCCGATGTTTCAGAATGGAAATGCGTTTATATCGCTAACGGTAATTAATACGATTAGCCTTTTGCTTGAATACGTTATCGAACAGCTAATAAAGTGTTGCTAATGTTAATTTAACCATGTTACTGTTCACCATCTCAGAGTCAGATAGTTGCCTTCTAAAAATTGGTATCCTTAGAAAAGTTTGGAACAACTTAGAAAGTCAGAGGAGAAAACATCATATACATGTACATTCATATTGCTAAATGTACCCGATTTTTCATATCAACAGAAAAATATCCCGGGATCACATGGCTTCCCTTGAGACTCCCCTGCTTTGCAGCAGTTAATGATATTCTACAGCCCACCGGCACATTGACTTGATTGGTTACAAAGTAGTTTGTGACGTCAGAAACACCAGCGATTTCAAACTGCGTTTCTGAGTGTCTTTGAACTTTGTTTATATAGATTTTTTTTCCACTTAGAAGCATTCTTTACAACTTATAGCCTACATATTAGCATATCTTTCAAATATATTTTAGCCAGAATTTTTTTTTTTTTTTTTGCCATATGTCACTACCCTCAAAATTAATAGGAATGATAATGGATAGCTCTCTCTGGATATTATATATATATACCTCCTTGGTTTAAAGTTCAGTGTCATATCCATTGACAAATAAGAGCCAGGACAACATAAACTTGCAGATTCTTACTGTTATTTTGGACAAAGGCTCAGAAAGTTTATAGTGCAGGTGGTTCTCTCATTTATCAAAGACACAAATTAACCGTGCTTGCCAGACTTCTCTTGTTTCTGGTTTACTCATTTCAACTTCACCAACAATACAGTTCAGACATCACATATAGCCTTAATATGAAAGCCGTTCCTTATTTGGTTAGACAATCTGTTTTTCGATCCCTTATCCTGACAAGTGCTTGGAACTCAGGACACTGCAGATAAAAGCCTGACTGACCATAAAGACTTATTTATACTTTTTAGCATCAATAAAGTA
Organism: Scardinius erythrophthalmus; assembly: GCF_964197995.2. Taxonomy (NCBI): domain Eukaryota; kingdom Metazoa; phylum Chordata; class Actinopteri; order Cypriniformes; family Leuciscidae; genus Scardinius; species Scardinius erythrophthalmus. The sequence continues at coordinate 9,383,102 of NC_138236.1, forward strand.
ATCATCCTCCAACTATTTAATCTACTAGATTTTAATGCGGCTGTGAGGAGAAAGAGATTTATGAAAGCTGCGAGGTGTTTCGTGAGAACGGAAAAACACAGCCTTAACAGCGACCTGGCACGCCGTTCGTCCAAACCCTTGACTAAAGTCCTCTCTCTCTTCACTTTTACTGTGCACACAAAGCCCCAACTGGAATATTAGTCTATCCATCCATGATTCGCTCCTCCCAGGCGTCCTCTTACTGCCACGGTCGCTCGTTCTGAGTTGTAAAAGGCAGGCCTGTAAATATTAATGTCAACGGTTACAACTACAATAACACTAGAGCTTTTACAGCAATGGAATAAAATACTGATACACCATCCTGCCCTGTGTTTCACAATGCAAAAACATACACAAAACACAAAACTCCCTTGATGTGAAGACATGTTTTTGTTCATCACTGTTGCGCATAACCCCTGTACGATTTATACTGTTTTCTGCATTGTTACACAACCAGTAAAATCTTGCAAGATAGATTAATATAGAACGCATGAATTTAATTAAATGAGTTTAAAGTTATTTAGAAATGTTGAATTGCCTTACATTTGCATGTGCTTCAGGTTGCTGACCCTTAGTATAGACAAAAGTTGTGTAGAGTTATTGGTGAGCTCAAGTATGGCATACTATGGCAATGTATTTTGTTATGGTAGCACATGACGTACTGAGAACATGCATGCTTTGGGTGGCAGTACGCAAAGGTTTCTAAGTTGTGTCTGTGACAAGCTGCAGTTTGCCCTTGTGGGAGCTTGTATTTCATACACTGTTTGAAGAACTTTAGAGTGAAAACAAATCAACAAACACCATAGCCCTACTGAACGACCACAGACACACACATTCTCTTTGCTACCGCTCACCAACACCCCGCACAATGCTGTCTCAGAGCTCCCATTGAGAACTGTCATCAGTCAGAAGCTCTGGTGATGACATTTGCTCGGCGCAGAGAGAAAACGCACTGTTCCCCAGAGAAAGATGATAGAGAGAGAGAGAGAGAGAGAGAGAGAGAGAGAGAGAGGTTGAGAAAGTGAAAGATGCGGAGTGAGGAGAGGGTGAAAAGCAAGGGAACCAGAGAAGTGGATAGAATGGATAATGAAGGAGAAATCAAAAGGGGACAAATAGGGATCAGCTGCATGCTTTTCCCTGCTCTGTGTTCAAAGGCCAGGCCCTGGCCCAGTATCCCAGGGTCATGCCTCATTGGAACACAAACATCCTGCCTGGCCCATGTGGCTTTTTATCTGCCCTCCCCTCCACTAGTGCAACCTGTAACCATATCCTACCTGCAGCGTATCCCTTACAGGCATTCATCAACATCAACCATTAAGGCCTGTTCTGGGCACAGAAAAAACTTAAGATGAATTTTGAGGTATCGGGGAAAAATATGACATTATAGTTTTTGGTGAGAATAGTAAAGAATTGAATGATTCTGGTTCCTTAGTTTTTTTTTTTTAACAGTTCTAGTACTTTAAAAGTGCCCCTATTGTGGGTACCTTTCATGCATGTAATATTACTGTATGTGAATTTAAAATCTTTGCAAAGTTTTAAAGATCAAAACGCACAATACAAAGACATTGTCTCATAAAAGAAAAAAAAAATCTATTCTAAATTGCCAAAACGAGTCATCAACAATTCTCACTTCCTATTACATACCTATAATACAACGTAACAAATTTGCATAATGCCAGCCTTTGGTTTTCATTGGCTGCCCAAGAACAATGTTTACTTTGACCCTCAAACAGTAGCTGAGGCTTAGAAGAGTTCGGTTCATGTTGTGGAAATGTCGAGAAGACACTGTTTTCCACGCTATCATTCGTATCATCGTGCATCAAGCACTGAGGAAGCCTCCAGAGCTTTCAAATTCAGATATGGTAATACGGTGTTAGACCAATCACAACTGACTGGGCCATCTGACCAATCAGAGCAGAGAAGGCTTGCGGAAAGGAGGGGTTTAGAGAGACTGAATCTTCGAACAAACCGTTTTTCTGACTCTGTGAGAAATGAAGTGATGTGCAATATTATGAGAAAACTAAAGTGTTTTCTGACCTTGGATGCATATTAATCTCCAAAACAAAATTAGGAACCTTTACAATAGAAAAATAGGGGCAGTTTAAGGAAATGCAATTCCATTTCCAACTGATGAGCTAATTTTAATATTATAATACAGTATATTCAATATATACAGTATACAGGTATGCTCTTATGCTCACCAAGGCTGCATTTATTTAATCCAAAATATAATAAAACAGTAATGATATAAAATATCATTACATTTTAAAATAAAAATATTTTAATACATTTTAAAATGTTAGTCATGTTTTGCCTGTGACAAATCACAGTCAGTAAATCAAATCGCACAAATCACACTGTACGACATGGATCTAAACTTGGGTACGACATGTTGTAGACTACGGTGACACTGAATCGTAGGCTATGACACAAGTTAGTAAAGAAGAATAAACTTCATCTGCATGCGCTAGTGGTAAACAAATAGAGCAAGATGAATCGCACTTCTGCAATTTTGGTTTTTGATGTGCGCTGAAAAAAAGAGGAGGAAGCGAAAGAGGAGATTATGGTCATAGGGAAAATAGGCCAATTTGGCATGCCAGTTTTGTGAATGGTTAAGGTAAGTAGTTTTAAGTTTTAGCCATGTGGCGTTGATCAATATGACATTTCATGTTGCATTTTTGTTGTCTAGAAATCACCACGATCTTTCGTTTGGATAAAAGCGTCTGCTAAATGAATAAATGTAAAATGTAAATGTTTTGATTAAAAAACTGCGTGTGATTAGATCCTACCTTTATTTTCCAGTTTTCTTGCAACCCTTTGCTGACAGTTTTTCATTCCTGTGATAGCAAAGCTAAATTTTTAGCAGCCACTATAATAGTCTACATTGTTGATTTGGTGCTCAAGAAAAATGTATTATTATGAATGTTGACAACAGTTGTGCTGCTTAATAGTTTTTTTTGGAAACTGTGAAAGTGTCTTCAGGATTCTTTGATGAACAAAATGTGTAAAAGAACAGCATTTACCTGAAATAAAAATCTTTTGTAACAATATTAATATTTCTTTGTCACTTCTGATCTAATGCATTGTTGATGAATAAAAGTATTAAAATCGTATTGGTATAGTATACAAATATTGAGTGTTTGACTTTTCACAGGCTGCATAATTCCAAACCCATATGACTAATTCTTCAACAGAACACAAAAGGATAAATTCTGAATAATGTACTGGTCATTGCTCTTATGACAATACAATAGGAACTAAGTTTTCAAGCTTCAGATACAAAAGCAGCACTATATATAAATCATAAATAATCATATAGCTCAAACAGTGGAGCGTTGGCGCTTGCAACGCCAAGGTCATGGGTTCGATTCCAAGGGAAAGCAAGAACTGATAAGAATGTAAATGTGTACCTTGAAATGCAATGAAAGCTGCTTTGGATAAAAGCGTCTGCCAAATGCATAAAATGTAAATATAAACATCATCTATAGGATTATCATTAAATAACAACTTAGATTTCCATGTGCTTCTCAAACAAAGCTATCAAATGGCTTCAGAAAACTTGTATTGGCACACAGACTCTTATAAACTACATAATTATACATTTCTGAAATGTTATGATGCTTTTGAAGGTCAAATGTGCCTTTGCTCTTGGCAAGGTAACTGCAGACAAGAGCACAGGGCTGTATCAGAGCGTGGACGCCACCAGCACCCCGCTTTTAGCCAATTTCCGGAGAGACTTCCAAACTTTTACCTTGAATGAACAGCAATTACATGCCGGCTGGCACATCAGATAGAGAACCTCCTCGGGCAATGGAGAAGTGTCAGTCAGACTACATACAGATAGAGAGAGAGAGAGAGATGTTGGTAAGAGGGGAAACGACTCCTCCTTTGTCCCTTTGCTAAACTTTTTATCTGCCAAAACAAAGATGGATGTAGCTTGAACACACTATAGGAAGATAAAGATGCATGTATACTTTTATTACGATGTACATATTCAAAGAAGTCTGATTTTGTGTTAGGGTGGAGAGCGTTCATCTCTTCTCTTTCAGCAATTTGTCAGTACATCTATTGATGACTGTCTTCCATCTCTGTGCTAATGGATTTCTTAAGAGTTTCTCACTTTCTTTTCTTTTCTGTGATGTTAATGTTCTCCTGTGTTATAGTAGGTGTGACCATGAGTCACACATTTAAATACAGACCAACAAGAACTCAGGAATGTCTTTGAGGTGGTAGAAACATTTTTCTAGACCGAACTGATTAGTACTGGAGATGCTCAGCACTCTCACCAACACCAGCTCAATTAAAATGGGAAATGTGTTTAAAATACTTTTTGGAACAAAGACAAAATGTATTTTATTGCATGCATTTAGATTATCGAAGAAAGAAAAGCAAAAAAGAGATGAAAACCTTTGCTAAGAGCTGCTACAGTATGTGATTTTAATGTGTTTTTAGAAAGGACAAAAATAGTAACTGTAAAACAGGTTATTTAAAAGCTAAAATTTGACGATGCCAAACATGCATATATAGACAAACAAATTAATACTTTTATACTTTTATTCAGCAAGGATGCATTAAATTGATCAAAAGTGACAGTAAATACATTTGTCATGACAACTCTGAGTATTTGGCATGGTAATGTATATGACATTGTATATATGTTTGGTCTTGGCAGAATAGATCTGCTATGCTGTTGCTGCTGCTGTTGGTCATTGCTGCTGCTGCAGAGCAAGTACGGGACTTGCCACTGCCAATACATGACATGCTGCTGTGAGCAAGTTGCTGCTGTACAATATAGTGTACATTACCAGTAGCAGATCTATACAGGTGGAGCTGGGGAAGGTGGAGGGTTTCTGAAGGCGCACTGCAACTGCTATTTGAAGATTGAAAAGTAAGCTCATTGGCTACTGATACAGCAAAAACCAATCAGCTGTGCCCTATAGAGAATGATGTGATTGCAAAACAGATTAAAGGAGAACTCCGGTCGATTTTAACATTGAGCTCATTTTTTGTACATTTGGAGTGCTGTCAATACAGAGAACAACTACAAAAATCAGTGTTGCCTACACCGAGTTATTCTATTTTTAAAATTTGCACCCTGTTGACTTCAATGGGGCAAGTACTAAACCTGCTTTTAGCCTCTTAACATCCTTGATGTGTCATTACAAGTGCACAGAAAATGTGAGTGATTCCTTCTGAGTGAACACGAGTAAATCTGACTGCAGTAGATGTGAAAGATATGTATAAAAATGATGTTATTTAAGCCAGCGCAAATACCTGTGTTTACATCCTGTTTTCGGTTGAAGTCCAAAGTAGTCGATTGCCGAGTTCACGCGCATAGGTTTAGTTACCTATGATCACGCGCGTGAACTCGACAATCGATTACTTTGGACTTCAACCGAAAACAGGATGTAAATACAGGTATGTGCGCTGGCTTAAATAACATCATTTTTATACATATCTTTCACATCTACTGCAGTCAGATTTACTCGTGTTCACTCAGAAGGAATCACTCACATTTTCTGTGCACTTGTAATGACACATCAAGGATGTTAAGAGGCTAAAAGCAGGTTTAGTACTTGCCCTATTGAAGTCAACAGGGTGCAAATTTTAAAAATAGAATAACTCGGTGTAGGCAACACCGATTTTTGTTGTTGTTCTCTGTACTGACAGCACTCCAAATGTACAAAAAAATGAGCTCAATGTTAAAATTGACCGGAGTTCTCCTTTAAGTTAAGGACCTATCAGCCTGCCCCATCTAATGTTTCATGACAGAACTTTGTATATATTATATTGCAAAATATTTTAAATAAATGTTCTTTTAAACGTACTATTCATCAAAGAATTCAGAAAAAATGGTATTACGGTTTCCACAAAAATATTAAGCAGCACAACTGTTCTCAACATTGATAATAATACAATTTGTTTCTTGAGCAGCAAATCAGCATATTTGAATGATTTCTAAAGGATCATGTGACACTGAAGACTGGAGTAATGATGCTGTAAATTCATCTTAGCCATCACAGGAAGAAATTACATTTGACAATATATTAACATAGAATACAGTTATTTTAAATTGTTATAATGTTTCACAATATTACTGTTTTTATGGCTTTTTTATATCGATGGCAGCTATGCTATTTTGATAGATAGCATTAGTCATATTTGCTCTTAAATGCTCTGACCCAGGGGACTTTATCAGGCAAAAGGTTGTGCAGGCATTTCTTTGTGTATATGGGCTTGATGTGAGTCTGTGGGGCCATTCCTTCACCCGCATGAGTGCAAAGCAGATTAAGAAGCCCCCATCAAACTTTACACCTTCTTTACCCCACCACGCTCTTTTGCCTTTCCTCTCAAAACATCTTCAGCAAAGTTACAACAGATCCAAAATTCTTTTGTGACCCTAGTGTACCAAACTAATGTTGTTTGGGTCTGGATATTTCCAGAGTCAAAAACAAACAATATTAATCAATTATCACCACTGATTATTATATGCAATACAGTTTAAATAATCACCACTGATGGAAACCTATATGGATCGAGAAAGTATTCCTTCCGCTGTTTTATGTACTTAACAGACCAGATGTAATTGGTTGTAGTTAACGTGGTTGGCCTGAATCAGTGCATTGCTTTGGTCACAGATGAGGAGTTCTACCATCTACCCATATTCCCCATTTCCCATACTTTCACTGGGCCACATAGAGGGCTCTGATTGGCTGAGCTGATAGCCCTAGGCCGTGATTTTCACCCTACTACACTTATCTTTCTATCTCACACAGTTTGTCTCACACAATCCCTGCAAGGAAAATCAAAGCTATACAGAGCCAACAACTGTGTATCAGCAATTTAATAATTTACATTTGTTCTTATCATGACATTATGAAATTACATATGGATACTAATCTGATTTGACCTCTCTAAACTGAATTATTGCTACAAATAAATGCAGTCAACCAGTTATGACCATAAATTTCAACAGGTTGATCCGATCCACACTGAGAAGTGGGATTTAAAAGTCTGAGACCATGAGTGAAAATGTAAAAAAAAAAAAAAAATGTTTGCTTTAGAAAAAAATCAAAACAACTATTTGAATTGAAAAATGTAAATTTGTTCAACCTTTGCTTTAATGATATAGCAGCACTTGAGCATGAACATGAAGTCATGTCACAAATTAGCTTATTTTATTTGTGATCTAGAAATACTGCATAATCTTAAACATACATTATCACTTTTGTCATAATGTTTATTTTTTCAAAATTTTTCAGCTATGTAGGAAATCTGTCAATTATACAGTTTAGCCGTCTTTGAAAAAAATTCCATGATTGACCAATCAGAATCATTTTTCTATAGAGCTGTGTGATAAGAACACCTACTACTATACAGGCTGAGAAGTACGTGCACTCTCTCAAATGTTTAGATGTCTGATGGGGCCTCAAAAGGACAAAGCACAAAAGCAAAACAGAAAAGAGAACTTACATTACAGTGTCAGTGTATCCCTCTGGATCTGTTTATTTCTGCTGTGTGTTGAAAGGAAATCTTTCATCTGATCTGGGCAGTAAAATCTGTTCTCACAGGAGAAGCAGAGCTTTTATCTGTCAAAGATTTACACAGAAAGCTTCAGAGACATGTTCAATGTTAAGTGCTGTGATTGATAAGAACTACAATTTCTGTTTGTTTCTGGCTGTGTGTGTTTAGGCACAGATCCCCTGATGCCGAGAACTTTCCAGGTGAGATAAATCACAACCTGTTTATTTTACGAGAAAAAATCTTTTTCTTAATCATTTTTTGTCTTGTTTTCCAGTAAAAACATCCTTAAAAACAAGATGTATTTGCACGATAAGCAAAGCTATTACTTACGTAGGCTTGTTTTCAGAGAATTTATCAATTAAGTTTATTTACTTACCATTTCCCAAAATTCCGATTCTTGTTTAATGCATAAATCTAACACAATTTTGAGAGGTTAACAAGAAAAAGATTTACAATTACAAAGATTTACAATTTATATTTAAACAGGTCTTAAAGGAGAACTTGGTAACTTTTTTAACTTAATAAAACTGTCTAGAAATCATTTGGATGGTTAAACAACCTGTTCTGGTGATTCTGGTGACTTTCCCCGCTCCCCCCAGCGTTCCCAGGCGGAAAACCAACCTTGCAACTTGGGGACTAGCGTCCCGGCAAAATAGAAATTGGAAGTCTCGTGAGAAGCGGGAACAAGAACGAGAACGAGCGCGAAACACGAATCGCTTTACGGCAATTCAACATAAACACACACGCATGTATGATGTATTACCAGATTACCCACCTCGGTAGACAAAGCTCCACACGATTCAGTTGGCTTGCTCCGACCAAAACAAACACACATGAGCAGCGGTAGAGAGGGGGAGGAGGCCGCCGCAAGTGAGTTTTTTACGACCGTGTTGTGACATATACGCCCCCCCACAGCTGTAGGGGGAGCTCGTGGGGAAAACATGCGACAACAAAAGGGAAAATCAGCGAAGAAGTGACTAGAGTTCGCTAGAGTTGCCGAGTTCTCCTTTAATACCTTGCACATTTTTATGTTACTATTTAAAGGAATTTTAAACACACACACACACACACACACACACACACACACACACACACACACACACACACACACACACACACACACACACACACACACACACACACACACACACACACACACACACACACGCACACACACACACACACACACACACACACACTTACAGTGAGAGAAGGCAGCAATCCTGAATTGAACTTCAAATAGAAAAGCTCAATACCATTTATCCTTACCAAACATTTCTTTAAGTGTGGGTGCAAACACAGTGAAAGTGGTGATGATCAAAGAAAGACAAGGCAAACGGGGTCAAAATAACACCTTTCCAGCTCTTCAGAGAGACAATCTGGGTGTGAAAGTGAGGACCACGTCCAAAAGGTGTTTGTTTTCAAACTTGTGACGGCTGTGTACATTCCTGCACGGCTCCTCACTCAGCCTCAGGGCTTTAGGTACACAATCAGAGTCACTGTTCCATCCCTCTTATCGCAGCGAGAGCACACAGCACCGCCTCACCTCCTCTCCCGCAGCCCAAACACACAGTACACTCACCCAGCGTGTCGGTCGTGCCAGTCTCTGACCTGGGCATGCCCTCCCCCTGCATCGCTCATGCAGGCACCTAGTGTCATTTTCATCTATCTATCTTTATCTATCTATCTTTATCTATCTTTATCTATCTATCTATCTATCTATCTATCTATCTATCTATCTATCTATCTATCTATCTATCTATCTATCTATCTATCTATCTATCTATCTATCTATCTATCTATCTATCTATCTATCTATCTATCTATCTATCTATCTATCTATCTATCTATCTATATCTATCTATCTATCTATCTATCTATCTATCTATCTATCTATCTATCTATCTATCTATCTATCTATCTATCTATCTATCCAATCCATCCATCGAATCCATCCATCCATCCATCAAATCCATCAAATCCATCCATCCATCCATCCATCCATCCATCCATCCATCCATCCATCCATCCATCCATCCATCCATCCATCCATCCATCCATCCATCCATCCATCCATCCATCTATGATTGTAATTATATTTATATGATAAATAAATTATGCATGTTTTATCTTACTGTATTATATAAAAATAATATGTATTAGTATTATTACAAAGAGAAAATAATACATGTAAACAAACAGAAAAAAAAAATATATATATATATTTTATTAAAGGGGTCATATAATGCCATTTTTGTACAAGCTAATATGATTCTTTAGGGTCTAAATTAAAAAGTTTGTAATATACTTTAATTAAAAAAACACTCATTTTACCTGGTCAAAAACAGCTCTGTTTTCAGCATGCCGTTTCAGTGCATGTGTCTTTAAATGATAATGAGCTTTGCTCACCCCGCCCCTCTGTTCTGTGCGTACACCGTTTGTAACACAATAACCATAATGCGTTGTTCATTATAAACGTGGGATTATGAATTATATTGATAACGTCGTACATAGAAAACATGCCATACCTGAGTGTAAAAATAGCTGCATTCATCGTGAAGCGTGCAGCAAGCGATTTGCAAAGACTAATATAAAGGTTAATAAAACGTTTCACTCACTTCAGTTCTTCTGGAGGTGCAGCAGGAACACGAATAGTTGCCGAGCAGCTTCTTAGCAAATCCAGCTTTATACTTCGTTTGTAAAGCAGTCTGGTGTGTGAAATGATTCGCGCAAACATGAAAGCATTGACGTTGATCGTGGGGAATATTCCCTTCCAAAACAAAACTCAGCCACTGCGTCTTCAGCGGTTCGGATTTAGGAACATCAACATGACTGCTGTGTTCCTTATTACACCCAAGAACAGGACGCCATTCTGCTCATAGACAGTGCTCCAGTGAGTATCAACAATGACGCGCGGACTATGATGATTGACAGCTCGCTCACGAGCGAGGGCGGGACTGTGTTAAAACGCTGCTGTCAATCACAAATCGTGGGAGGGGCATCCGACCGTGTGACGTCACTAGGTCGAACAGCTTGATTTTAGAGATTGGAAAACATATAAGGAGATAAAAAAAAAAAACACTGGATGGATTTTTATCATTTTATGATGGTTGTGTACAGGCACTGCCAACACACATTTCAGTACAATCAACTTGTAAAAGTGCATGTACCATTATATGACCCCTTTAAAACTAATACGACGGAATGAATGCCTAAGCAACAACTCACATCCTTTCCATATTCAAAATTTAAATGTCTTGATTAGCAATAGATTCATTCCAGTTGTCTACTGATATTATGGCCTAACATAAACTTTTCCAGCTTTATTTCTCTCCATGTGAAAGATGATTGCGAAGGCCAATATCACAACATGCCTCACACGCAAGACCACCGACATTTGGAATGATTCCTATCACAAGTGTTCCATAAAACCAGTCCCGTCTTTAGGAAAATTCAAAGGGAGAAAAACAGAGGGGAGAGGGAGAGATGTTCCTCTGGATCAGGGACTGAATTGACTGCGGAGCAGGAGTACAGGGGTCTATGCGGTTTGGTAAATGGATATCTGCATCAAATTCAAAGCAGGTACAGTGCATGGGAGAAAGACTCTCACACATGCCAAACTAATAACCAGCAACAAAACGCGTGTGGTTGCACTCAGGAAATCAGTACCGAACGGTATAGGTCAAGATAAGGAGACCAAAATGCTTGCTCAAAGGCATGAAGTTCAATACATCTTTGGAGAGTGCATGGCTCTCACCAGCCAAGCTAAGGAAGCGTCTGAGAATGCATGAGTCACACACAGCATGCATTGTTTACTCTGTTTTTTTTTTCCCTTATTGCAGTTTAAACCAATTACAGACTCAAAGAAAAGTATTGGTTAAACTTAATTTAATTTTGGACACTGGTTCCAAACATTAGAAATGGGTTTTCTTAACATTAGATTAAACAGTGACCTCAAATGCCTTGTGTATAGCAGAAATGAATTGAGAAAATACAATCAAATCAAAGTAACCCAACTGAATCTCTTGCAGTCAACTACAAGCGAGCAATAGTTCAAATAGACTCATTGAACCAAGAACTGTATGCGTCATATGACTCATACATCAAAAAACAATTAGTGAGTTGATAGTATAAGAGAATGAAGAAAATTTCAAAGATGAGGCAAAAACGTACTTTTTCATCACACACATTATATATACATACATAGTCAAACCAAAAATTATTCAGACACCTATCCTTACTTACATAAATGAACTATAGTGTCCTGCACCCACTAGTCAAAAAATATCAATAATATCAAAAATATCAAAAATAACAAAAATAAATATAATATTTTAAACTTTTTATTAAAATTACATTTATTTTATATTTAAACAATTTGCTTTTTCAGTTAAATACATGCTATATATTTTATACTAAATAATGCATATTAATTTGTTTACATTTATTATCTTGTTTATTTATATTAGTATTATTTATATTTAAACAATGTACTTAGGTTAAATGCCATGCATTTTATATTGAATAATTTATTTATTTTTATATTAATATTATTTAAATTCTATTTAAATAAAATATTAAGTTAAATACATGCTATGCATATGAAATCGTTTATTTATTAAATTGTGTAGTATTATTATTTAGTATATTGTTTATTGATATTAATATTATTTATATTTAAACAATGTACTTTTTCACTTAATACAAGCTATGTACTTTGTAGTATATAATTTACGGTTTTATTGTTTCAGATTTTAGTTTTTCCTTAGTCCAGTTTTGAGAATCACAATGAGACACAAATGTATGCTTCAGATTTCATCGCTGGAGATTCTTCAGTATATCCGTTTGTGAAAAGCTGACAAGGGTAAGGAAAGAATGTACAAAATGACTAAATGCAATTTCCCAAGCAGAGATCACGTTCTTAGAGCACTCCAGCAGCGCTCCATGTCCTGTCCCAGAAACAAAGCCCATATGGGTCAGCTCCATCAGAGAGATTTTGGGAAAGAAAAAACGGCCTCAGAGTATAATTTAATTTTTAATTTCATGTGGCCAGTCTCTCTGATCCACTGGCCATGTGTCAAGTACATCCCTGCTTATACTTGTACTGGATCTATATCAAACTTGTCTGAAAAATGATGCACAGTGCACACGCCAACCAAGACCAGACTCTAGAGTCTCAGTTTGCAAAATTGCAAGCAGGTGTTTGTTCGTCATCCCCCTCTTTAGCTCACTTCAGAATTCCTCGATTTCTATAATAATTGCTGCATTATAAGCTCAACTTGCATCAAGCTCCACAAGCTTTCATTTGATGCTGCTGGTCGTAAACATGAGGACGGCGTAATGCTGTTTCTTGGAACTAGTGTATAAGGTGGCCATAAATGAAGCCTGGTTTCCTCCACACTTCCTGCAGTAAAGAACAGTCATTGTTTTTTGAAACTGAGGAACTGAGGGGAATGTTAGGGAGCAACATGCTGTTTAATGCGAGACCTGACAAATACTCTGATGATTTACTCTGAAACAGATCTGGAATAAGAGGGCGGCATTCTGAAGGTTTTATAATGCACTAAACACCCACATGTGCACACCGCTGGATATTGTTAGTGTAAACAGCAAAAAGGGAAGAGGTTTATGACTGCACCGTGCATGCTTTAGAGGGGTTAATCCGACCCTCACTCTAATGGATGCTGGTTCACAATGATAGCCCAGATCTGGGGGTGTGGCCCCTAATGCATGTGAAGAAAGACTGGGGCCCCTTTCAACAGGTTCTTTAAGGTTACCGAATCACTGTACACCCAAAAACAATTTTAGGTAATCTTTTTTCCCCAGTTTTACAAACTCAAAGATTAAGTTAGAAGAACTTTAAATTTTGATTTTGAACTACTCAAACATTGCCATTTAATGAAATATTGACAAAGCTAACTCATACAGTTTGATGGCACAACATAATATTAAATAATCTTTTACAGTTATTGGGTAGTTTGTAATAACACACTTGTATGTGTTAATATAACTAACAAAGATACCATCACTAAACTTTCATAGTATCAAGGTCCCGCCCATACTTCCTCTTCCTCAAACTCAATCGCAAACACAACGATCAATCATGACATTGCACCCCGTTTTTACAGCATCACATAACTAAATAAAACCCAACTTTTAGGAAAAAACAAACACTTGAACATACGTCAGTATGAAAAGAACTACTTAAAATGACACAAACCATCTTCAGAAAAAAATTATGTGAATTGTAATTGGATATTTTAGTTTGGCTCATGTCCAATTCGATTACATGGAGAGGGTGCAGGGTTTATGACCTATGCTGCAGCCAGCCACTAGGGGGTGATCAAAATGTTTTGGCTTCACTTTTCAGGACGTGTGCGGCACACTTGGGCTGCGTCCGAAATCTTAAAAACGCTGCCTGCAAAGTCATTGCCTGATAGGGCAGCGAGGCAACAAGTCAGCTGCCTAAGTTTTCGGACGCAGCCATCGTCCCACACTCTGAAATCAAAATGGACAATTCATATTTTTTATGGAATATTGCAGGAATTATTATAAATGATTTATCTGTGCACGTAATAGTGTAAAAAGTGACTTTATGTTCAGTTTAATATAATCAGTTACTGAGTTCATGTAACTTTTTCCTATTAAGCACAATGAACTTGAATGAACAATTAAGCACAAGTCCACCATCCTGTTCAGACCCAACTGATTTTTGCAAAACAAAGCGCTTAAAACTCTGAGAAGTTGTGTTATTTACTCAGAAACCTGGGTATGAATGTCTCAGAGATCGCAATGGACCGTTTGAAAGCAGTCGGCTCCAGAGAAGCCCTGCTGTTCGCACCATTTCACACTTTAACACCCCACAGCTGTGGTTCGAGGAAAGGTCCATCCACCTTTGAGAGTTCCTCGCATCGCCTGAGGCTGCTGGGTGGGTGGAGCGCTGAAAACATAAGGGATCAAAGTTGTGCTGTTGTGTACACACAGCAAGACAAACTGGCAAACATATGCTTCATCTAAACCCAAGACAAACTGAAGCCATACTCTTCCATGCAAACATGATCAATGTCTTTCGCTTTTTTCTTTTAAAGGAACAGTTCACTGAAAAATTATTTACTCACCCTCATGTCGTTCCAAACCCTTATGTTTGAAAAATCTTCACGCAACTGTTTTCTATAAAATTACTGTTCATAGTGACCAAGAAACACCAAAAAACAGGACTTGTGCACCATATTACAACAAAAGGCCAACAAATTTGACCATTAACCTGCGTCACTGAGACAGTGATGAAGAGGAATGAATATTTATATTGCTTAAGAAACTTGGAAAATAGCAAACAAGATAAATAGACAACTTCTATGCTACTTTGATATAGCTTTTTGAAGAAAGCAAGTCACTCAGGTTTTGAATAACATGATTATGCATCGTGAAAAAGTAGTACACTTTAGCATTGTACATTTAAAATACATGAAGAGACTACAGTTAAAATTACAATCAAGTACTTCACATGTGCTTTAGTATGTTAGTCAACAACACATCAAAATAAGTGTACTTCTTCAAAACCAGACTAAAGATTATACAAACACTGATTTTGCACTTTAAAGTAAAACTGTTCATTTGACATTTTTACAAAGTGAATGAAAGTCATGAAAGCCTACTTTCTTTAGGTGGCCTTTTATTTCAATTAAGGGTTAGTTCCCGTAAGACTTTCGTTCATCTTCAGAACACAAATTAAGATATTTTTGATGAAATCTGAGAGCTGGCTCACTCCTTCATAGTAATTGTAGTAGTAGATGACGCTCGCGGTGAAAACCATTCATTTTGCGGCATTGGTACGTTTTCTCGTTTTCTCATTGGTTTCTTACGATTTGGACATCCAGGAAATACTAAATCGAGACCCTTCTGCGTCATCTTCTCAGTTTTCGTGCATGCGTTGTGGCGCTCTCGTGAACTCACATCAGAGGCCCCCCCCGAAGAAAATGAATAGTTAAATAAAATTCGTTATTTTAGTTTTTTTATTGCTCACAAAAAGTATTCTCGTCGCTTGATAAACTTATGGTTGAGCCATTGTAGTCACTTGGACTATTTTAACGATGTTTTTACTAACTTTTCTGGACCGGCAGATGCAATTACTATGAAGGAGTGAGCCAGCTCTCAGATTTCATCAACAATATCTTAATTTGTGTTCCGAAGATGAACGAAAGTCTTACGGGGTTGGAACAACATTAGGGTGAGTAATTACTGACAGAATTTTTAATTTTGGGTTTCATTTCATTTTGACCCTTTAATATTCCATCATCTTTTCAGTTTCGAAGTAGACTACAAGTTCACATTGAATGCATTCAAGCACACCTCTTTTTCACAAGGAATTCCTTTAGTATTATTGTATTATTATTATAAAGTATTATTATAAAGTATTATTGCCCAAAGCACAGAGATTTCAACTTGTAAAAGGCAAAGTGTTCTCACGACTCTCTCAACCTGTGCCCTTGAAGGACACAAACAAGCCCTTTGCTCTCAGATAAGTGAGTCTGTCTTGTGCTAAAGACACCCCCTTCCCCAGGCACAAACACACACAACCAATTTGTTCCTCAACCAATTTGTCTACACATATCTGGAAAAGGAATTGAAGTCAAATGTCCTGGATTTGGATTCCCAGCCTCTTCTTTTAAACCTCCGGCTAGATTGATTATTAGCGTAAGTGCTCTCGTTTCCTGAAGTTATTAAACACATTTATCAAGCATCTCGCGATTGACGGAGAGAAAAAGGGCTTAAGCGCTGGCATGCTGCGTAACGTGATTAAAGAGCGTTTAACGAGCTGCAAAAACGTCTCCCACAGCTCGAGTTCTCTCATCACACCCTCTCTACCGGAGACGCCCAATCAGAGTGTTTGTGTGTTTTAGCGCACAGTGTGACTCCATCAGTCTTAGGTCATTCTTTGGATGGGCACCTCACATGTGGCGTTGAATGCTGAGTAAGGTTTGATTACCAACTTGGCATACTGAACTACAGGTGCTGGGTGGGCTAATAAAGCCTTTCTGCCAGGACTTGAAGGTAGTGAATTTAGATTTTGTCTCTTTTTCCTATGAGCACGGTTAGATTTATTCACATTACATTTATTCATTTGGTAGACGCTTTTATACAACTTAAAGTTAATAAGCAAAACTATTTATTTTTCTAATGCATGTTTCTAGTCTTATTGTGCACGATTAACCACTGCATGTTATTTTTAATAACTTTCTCGTAAGTCGTAATCATCAGAATGTAACTTGTTCTGTCAACGCCATCAAGGCTGAACAGCCAGTTATTATTAATCTATAGCCAAATAGCTATTTTGTCATAGTTCTACTATTGCAGGTAATGCAGCCTTTTAAAAAAATTGCCACACAGTAATCTAATACTGAATAATGTAATAAAGGTCCCAGGATAAATGCAAGTAATGTTACAAATTGGAGATATGAGATATGTTGAGATGTTCTTGTTGGTGACCTTGACCTTCAGACTCAACATCGAGGTCAAAACACCTGGGACTCTGTGTTTCAGAAGGGGAGAATCATATCATCTGACTTGTGAATACTTGGAATATAATGCACAAATAGAATAAATCTTATTTCTGATTTTATGGTGCATTTGATTTTTTGGTTTTGTTGCAGCTGTCGAATGGCGAACAAAATCTAAATTTAAATATGCAATTATATGCAATGTTCTAATGTCAAATATAAATAAATGTGATGGAATTGAACACATTTTACTAATCTTGAAAATTAAATATTAAAGCCAACCAATTAATTCTAAATTTTCTAAAATAGACTTACATTTCAGATGCTGTCAACATGTTTAAAATGCATGTTTCAGTGTCTATGCAAACCGAAATGCATATGAATACTTACAATTACTAATGAGAAGAAAACTGGATTCTGACCTCGGTGGTTCTAAGCAGGGTTCCTTTTGGGAGGCTTCTATTTAAAGACTTTCTATCAAAAACTTAATGAGAAAGGAGTTCTTCAAAGACACGCAAATTCCTCTTTTATCAAAGGGGCTGACTTCTTCCTCACACTTTCTGTGGTATTTTGTAAAATGCACTGTTTAGTTAACCATTGCACAACAGAGCTGTCCGTCATCACGCTGTCATGTGTCCTGTGGCCCCAACACGCGCTGATGTCTGTGTAGACGAGAGAACTGGCCCAGCAGACTGAAACCTGACCTGAGATCAGTGTAATATTAATGAGCGTGTGAGTCGTGACCTCTGCTCTGCCTCTGAGCATGTCGGAGCTGCTCACTGACTGCTTCTCATTTGCGCGGTAATACTGTTGCCTGCCCGTCACACAATCCCAGACATTTCACCCATTTATGGATTTTATTAAACCTCTCAAGACGAATGCCCTTGGCAGTTGGCACTGTTAAAAAACTTCAGTTTGGCAGCATCTAAAAGAAGACCCCCCCTCCCCATTTCTCCCATTCTGCTGCATTCACACAAGTGATATCGGTTCCATCTAAATATTTCATTCAGGGGTTTTAGACAGCGGGGCTGCTCTAATCGAGGGAAAAGCCTTTAGTGGCTTGTTGGAAAGGGATTTTTAAAGCCTCTACTTCATTCTGGAAATTCAGCTGGACGTTGCCAGCCAATGCCAGCAGGATGGACCGCTGTTCACACTTAGAAAAATATACTAGATTTACACTGTTTTTTTAATTGCCACATGTTTAATGGTTTTTCTTGGACCACTTCAAGCTTCTAACGGTTTCCCTGCGTCAGTTTTCCAAAGCTTTAACTGCAATCATGGAGATGTTCTGCTCTCCACAGCCTTTGGTGCCCAGTGTTCTCTACTGCGTAATTCACCAAAAGTTTAAAGCAGAGGCATTTTAACCGCCTGTCTCACTATTTGGGCAATTATCATTTTATTTCAGTCATTTTGAACTTTGTTTTACTTGACCTTAAAACATAAAAAGATAAAAAAAAATGTGCAAATGAATAAACGCACAACCGATAAGCTGTAGTCATAATAAAGCAAGCATCTTACTGGTTTTTCAGTGAAAGAGTTCATCACTTAAAGGGATACTCCACCGTCTTTTCATATTAAACTATGTTATTCCCTTAACTAAGATGAGTTGATACATACCTCTCTCGTCTCAGTGCGTGCACTCAATCGCTCTGGCGCGCGGCGAAACTTTGTTCACTCAGTTCATTCAATATGGGCCAAGCAGAGAAGCTACCAAACACCTCCACGTTTTCCCTATTTAAACACAGTTACTCGCGTAGTGTAACTCGACCTAGGACGGTGACACAAAACAAAACGTTGCGCTTTTCTAAGCGTGTAAAATGGATAACTATATTGTATGGCGGAATACCATAGCAAGTGCTTATGAGCACTTCGACTTGGCGGAGTAATATCTTCACTCGTGAAAAATCCTCTCACCTGGCCCCGCTCCCTCTGGTGAAGATATTACTCCGCCAAGACGAAGTGCTTACAAGCACTTGCTATGGTATTCCGCCATACAATATAGTTATCCATTTTACACGCTTTACGACGAGAGAGGTATGTATCAACTCGTCTTAGTTAAGGGAATAACATAGTTTAATATGAAAAGACGGTGGAGTATCCCTTTAATATTCTTGAACCAGGCTAATAATATTTATTTAATGTGTAGGCCTACGACTCTTTTCAGATTGCCCGTATTTCCCTGGTTTAAAATGTGTTTTACACAGCACACACACTAGCTTGTTTAATTTATAATGATTAAATTAATTTATAATGATACAATTATATCAAAGAAAAAAAGGTTTAAAAAAAGTCATGGTTTCCACAAAATTATTAAGCTGCACAACCGTTACCAACTTTGATAATAATAAATAAGCATCAAATAAGAATATTAGAATGATAATGTGAAAATAAAGACTTGAGTAATGACTGCTGATTATTTAAAACGGTTGTTTTAAATTGTAATAATATTTCACAATATTAATGTATTTTGTTACTTATTACTGTAGCCTATATTACTGCATTTTTTGATAAATGCAGCCTTGGTCATAAGAAACTTTTGAACAGTGGTGTATATTAATATTTTTAAAATATTTATATTACAATGATAACATGGTGGTAACCTATGTGGAACAGAACCCAAACTGAAGCAATAAACTACTTAAATCATCATAATTCAGTCAGAATTATTAAGTGCTGTGCCTAACAACACTTTTTTGAATTGTCCTGCTATATTTAACTATAACTATATTCAACTGAATTATATTTTTTTATATACAATTGGATAGCAGTTCAGAAAAACAGTGAAAAGATCATATTGATAAATAGGTGAATTCTTTATGTATTTATTCTACTTGAGCTCACCACTGCTTTCTTGTGCAGTGTGAATGATGTACCTTTAAATAACTGTACCAATATAAATACATGAAACTTAAAGTCCCCATGAAATCAAGTTTTTTGGCTTTTAGTATGAATATGTTTGCCTTAAGGTTATCTATAAGCTAGTGGGCTCCAAAACAATGAGAAAATTCGCATTAAGAAGATATATACACGTTCAAAACGATCAATGATTCTAATGACATCCCTCTGCATTTCAGCTTCTCATCAGATTTTCTGTCCAATCAGAATCGAAAGCCGCTGAAGCTGCAGCTAAACTCGGTCACTTGTTCACACAATTACTATTTTCTACATTGTGAATGGAACATAGTGCACAATATAGGGGATATGGAACAATTTACACAGTCTAAATATGTTTTCCATTGGGGCGAATGAAGTGTGGTTTTACGTTATTGTCACGCGAACCGCCGCAGTGCACACACAAGTCTGCTCCGATCCAGAGACAAGATAGCACAGAGTGGAGAAAACGCATAGAATGCTATATTTAAAGCGATATAAGAGATTAGGAATAGAAACAGTTAGAGATTAGGAGGAAACTGCAGCTTTACCGAGCTCAACGGCTCTGGATGAGATGTAATATAAACGAAAAGCTATTGGCTATTTTAAAAAAATGGGAGGAGCTGTTTGATAAGTCCCACCCTGTCTTGCAGTTTCAGTAGAAATTATGTCAACATATTGAATGATGCTGCGCGTTTCAAGGCACTTCATTGGGCCTTTATGTGTGTGGTGTGAAACAGGCCTAAAAGAGTAAGGGAAACAGAAGGAGATAAGTGAAGTGGAAGAGAGAGAGAGAACAGATATAGCTTTTGTCTCAGGCAGTGGGAATGTGGACAATGAGATCCCTGACAGCGTTTTTCAGGACAGCAGCAGGTTTACGGGTGTTTACATGTACTGGACAGAAGGTTCCAGCAAACCATTATAAAGCTCCCTTGAACCCACACATACACCTCTGCAAGATCTGCAGCACAAACCAGCCAGCAACCTTTGATCTACCACCTGACAGACCCACACTGTATTTCAGAGGAGAGATGGGAATTTCAAAACCAGACATTGCTCACAGATGACCCAAAGCTGAACTATACCATACACTACATTACATCTATTGACCATCATGTTATGACAAGAATGCACTGAGATAGAAATTCTGGCTGATAGAGTTTGCATTATGTTCTGGCTAATTACCAATAAATGGCTGAGTCATTTATTGTCTTTAAAGTAAAGTAAGTATTAAAGTAAGTATTAAAGTCATAATTCCATATAATTTTGTCCAAATAAATTGAAAATAAAACACTAAAAACTGAAATCAATTGATTTAAATGCTTCAAGAGGATTAAGGCATCATAAAAATAATAAACAGTATTAAAAAAGATACTTATTTTGAGATTTGCTAAAGATTATATCCAACATTGTTACTAAATTATTAGAGTTTTTAAAGATCAAGGGGAATTAACTGACACAAATAAAAATCCAGTATTGACCAATGTATATGCAGTATCAGCTGATACCAAAAAGAAAAATCACTAATAGGAAAAGGAATACTGATATATTGTGCATTTATAACAAATTTGATACTGATATATCGTGCATCCAACAATTTAAAAAAAAAAGAAAAAGAAAAAAAAGTTGTAATCAAAACTGGTTATAATCTAAATGTCTAATCTATTTTTTTCCCCATAGAATAAAAATGCATTATGCATTAAAAATATTATTATAATTTATAATGGAATTGTTACAGAATCCCATACCAAGTACTATGCACATCTCGTTCTGACTTTAAACAAGTAGCCTAATCTTGCTGAAAGTAAAATATTGCATGACATAGCCACAATTATTTGCCGTTTAAATTGACAATTTAGACGAGGGTTTTGGAACTGAATTTCAGTGTTAGTTTTCAATTGACAAAAACAGAACCCAAGCAACTGACAAAAAGTCAAGGTAAAGTCAGAAAAAGATGCACAATAAAAAATAAAAACAGATGAACATGGAAGAGATGTTTTATCATGTTGCGCCAAGTTAACATGGTGATATATGATAGATTTGGTGAAGTCAATGGTGAAAGTAAAATAAATATTAAAAATATATGCATTGGCCAAAACATGCAGTAGTTTAATTTTTCCAGAGCTTTTCTCCTCAGCTGGCCTTTGTTGAGCACATGAGTAGCTGTTCATCACTGAACAAAACCTTCTCCCCAGTCAAACCACAATCACAGACACATGTAGGGCCTTAAATGCATTAACCTTCATGTGCTGTGATGGAAAACCACTTCCTCGAGTGCCCACTGCCCGTCGCACGCTCTCACAGCGAGAGAACAACTGAGACCCGGATGGGCTAAACCGATGACAGATATCATTTAGAGCCATGACGCATACTGAACAGTAGTCACACTGCCTTCTTACCATACACAACATCGAACTCTTACTAAAGCTGCAGACATTTAGTAAGTACAAATGAACACAACTAGACATATTTGATTTGAATGGCTGCCCGCAAATGTTGCGCAATATTGACGGGATGACGGCCTTACAGAAGTTTCCAATCAAGTCACTGTTCTGACAAAACAGATTTGTTTTAGGAGAAAAATTACAAATAGTATACACTTTCAGTTTGATTTAAATGCACACGAAGGACTATGACTCAAGTAGGAAAGGTTTTATTTTTTTTTTTAAATGTCACAGATTAGATTGAAAGGGCTTTATGATGGTCATGTGGCTCTTTTCAAACTACAATCTAACTAAAGTCCAAATGGAAACACTCCACTTGGTTTGTTGTGACAAAGGATGTTCCTATGAATCAGTTTCTTCCAACAAAGCCATTCTTTTTCTTTTTACAGTGACCACAGACTGTAAAGCTCAAAAAAGGACAAAGTCGAACAAAAAGTCATATGATATCTTTGTGCAGGGAACATTTAAGATGTTATGTACAGTGGTTTAATCTCAATTTTCTCTATGGCTTTTTAGGTTCCATGCATTTTTTAGCATGCCATTTGATAGGCCTTTCATACATAACGTCAGAATCATCACAAATGAGATGCAGCACACATATGACTTCAGTTAAAGTTAAAATGCAACTCTTTTGTGTTTACTTTAACATATACCCAGCGGTCTCTTTAAGAATTATTGCAATGGTAATTGCAATATTTTTTCACTTTTATAAACACTTCTTATGGTGACGTGTTACTGAAAATGACTACGATTTTCACTTTTGGGCCAGCTTTTTCCATGGTACTATGACTCAAGCAAACACAAGTGGTTTCAAGCAATAAACACCACCAATGAGTTAATTTTTTTTTCATCTGCTTAACCAAGGAGTGTGTTGAGCTGTATATGAGTGGTTCTCAACTGGTAGGTCATGACCCAAAGACAAATAATACTATGCAATTACTGTAAGTAACCATAATCATGCATAGATAGGAAAATAAAATACAAAAGTCTCATTATCTTATCAAATCAAAGGTACTGTGTCCAAAAAACACCACAATATATGGCTAGATTTACTTAGAACAGCGGGCAGGTTGTAGTATCTGACCCAAGAATTCAAGGATTCAATAGTGAAATAAAAACAGTAAAAACTAAAATAAAATAATAAATTACCCAATCGAAATATTTCAAGCCGTCGCCTCTTTACATCATTGTAAAAAAAAAAGTTGCAGCCTTAAATTTTGAAGTACAATCAACTTGGATGCTTAAGTCATTTAAACTTAAATTACATTAAACTGAATTTAAAAATTGTGTTGAATATTGTATAATTGGTTAACTTATTTTCATGAGTTAAAGCAATGTAAAAACATATGTTGTCATAACTTATTGATCCTATTTTTTTTTACACAGAAAGAAGGAGCAGAAAGCAATAGCATACAAAATACAAAAAAGTAGTTGATTGTGTATGTGCTATACAAATATTTATGCTTAATAATATATAAGTTCCAGATTATAATTGGGAATTCATCACAAATTTACAGATTGAATTTGGCTAGACTTTATTTTAAGGTGACGTAGTTACATTTTACTTACTCAAATACTGAGAATATTAATTAACTACATGTACTTACTATAGAGTTACAGTTTGGTTTAGGGTTAGTTACTTGTAATTATGCATTATTTACTGTTATCACTATAGTAAAAACATGTAGTAACGTGTAACTACGTCATCTTAAAATAAAGTGATCCCTTGAATTTACATTACAGGTTCTGCCTGTCTCTCCACCAATGAGCTCTTAGTTTTCCTTTTTTCGTTTTCAGAAGAAGCTGTTCATAATTGGCTGAGCTCATTAACGAAACACTTTACTTCAAAAGAGGAATAAACAAAAACAAATAAATGACTACAGCTCAAACCTTCAAAACAAAAGACATTGTGCTGGGCAAGTGGATGTCCTGTTTATCAGTCTGTCTAAGGGTGGAAATTTCCTTTGAGGGTTCATGCTAGTGATAAACTTGTTTACAAAGTTTCATAAAATACATCCAAAGCCTTTTGAATGTGCATGTGGTTGAACGGGGAGAAATTAAACATTTGGTCAGGAAGTATCATCAGGCCCTCGAGCCAAGCGCTCTAGACCGAGGTCTACTTGCATGCAACACTAAAAACGAATTACCTTAAACTCAACCTCATCACACGCACATGCGTTCGACACACAACATGATGGATTGTTTTTTGATTCCGCACTAAAAATTCAGGTACTGAAACTTTTATTTCATACATCATCACTGAAATTGCAAACAGATCTCAGATGTGCACGCAAGTCTCCTTTTCCTCAGCCTTGTTTATATCCTTTAATCTTTTTGATTTGTATGGTATCATTTCATTTTCCTAACTCTGGTTGTCTCTAAGCACACCATTAGGACACTTCAAAGATATTTCGACCTGGACGCATGGATTGGCATGTGCTGTTACTATGATGATGGTGGTTTAGACTGCTGCTGCATTCTCATTAGGCTGCGTGATGAAAGCAAAGCATCCTAGATTTACAGGACATTTGAGAGAGTCCAAACCATGAGCTAAACAAGTGTAATCTCATTTCTCATACACTACCTCACAAACTAGACAATAACAAGTTAATCAGCATACCAATGATGAAGATTGAATCAGAGAAGGAAATATATGTAAACAAACCCAATGATGTAAGAAATCTGGATCTTCTTCATATAATGACAGCATACTGGCTGATAAAAGAAAACACAATCAAAGAATTAAATAATCTGTCTTTGGGTCAGTAAGAGTTTTTAAAGAAATGAATAGTTTTGTTCATTACGGATGCATTCAATTGATAAAAAAGTGACAGAAAATACATTTATAATGTTACAAAAGAGTAACTGTCAAAAGTTTGGAAACATTACCATTTTTTAATGTTTTTGAAAGAAGTCACTTCTGCTGACCTGCTGGATCAAAAACACAGCAAAAACTATTACTGTAAAATAATTGTTTTCTATTATGGCAAAGTTGAATTTTCAACATCATTACTCCAGTCTTCAGTGTCACATTATCCACCAGAAATCATTCTCACATGCTCAGTTGGTGCTCAAGAAACATTTCTTCTTATTAATTATTATCAATATTGAAAGTTTTTGCTGCTTAAATTTTTTTTGTGGAAACAATGATACCATTCAAACGTTTCTGGAAGCATTAAAAAAAGAGAAAAATGAATAGCTTTATTCATCAAGGATGAATTAAATTGATCAGAAGTGACAGTAAAGACATTTTATTTAATAAACGCTTTAATAAATGTAATAAACAAATGTAACACATGCCTTTTTTAAGACTTGAACTTTGAACATTGAACTTTATATTTATCAAAGAATGCTGAAAAAAGTATCGCCATTCCCACAAAATGTTAAGCAGCACAACTGATGATATAATAAGAATAAATGTTTCTTGAGCACCAAATCAGCATATTAGAATGATTTCTGAAAGATCATGTGACACTGAAGACTGGAGTAATGATGCTGAAAATTCAGCTTTGCATCACAGGAATAAAAGACATTTTAAAATGTATTCAAATAGAGAAGAGTTATTTTAAATTGTAATAATTGCACAATTTTACTGTTTTTACTGTATTTTATTGATGAAAGCCTTGGTGAGCATAAGAGACTTCTTTCAAAAACATAAAATTGTAAGTTTTCAAATTTTTGACAGGTACGTTAAATAACAGCTGTTCCTTTGAACTTTCTAAAACGGAGAAAAGAATTATCGTATCAAATTAACTTCAAGAATATTAAGCAGCACAACTTCTTTCAACATTGATAATAACAAGACTTGTTTCTTGAGCAAATCAGCATATTAGAATGATTTCTGAAGGATCATGTGACACAGAAGACTGGAGTAATGATGCTAAAAATTCAGCTTTGCCATCACAGGAATAAAAGACATTTTAAAATTCATTTAAATAGAAAACTGTTATTTCACAATGCAATGGCTGCTGAAAGTTCAGCTTTGCCATTTATTAATTTATTTACATCATATACATTAAATTAACAAATCAAAATATCCCTAGTCCTTCTACTGTGCAAAGATACATCTAAAACCAAGAAACTACAAGCAAAACGTATTATTTGCCCAAAACGAAAAATCTCTTAAAAGCATATGCAGAACTCTAAACTGGAAGGCGCGTCGTCTCCAATGCATTCTGCTCACTGAAGCACTGATTCACAGCTGGGTCCACGAGTCCAACCTAGTCAACGCCTACAGGCACAGAGCACATCTCAACAGCATGCCAGTGCCAGATTATGAAGGTTATCTCCATCAGAAGCAGCCAACCGCAAACTGCATGCTACTTGCATTTCTTTGCGTACACTGCGCACTGCTCCGCGGCGGCCATGCCAGACGTGCCTGGATTTGGGATCTCACTCTAATTGCACAACAAAGATCATCTTGTTTTGGACACTCACTCACCTATTTGTACTTTAAGTGTTTTATTTAGTTTTGAGATGCTGGGATGGTAATAAAATGTGAGAGCACCCCCTCTCGCTATGAAAAAAATAAATAATAATAATAATAAAAAAACATGATGCTGCAAGAGCGCAGAATGCCAGAAATTCCACAGAGGTGTAGTGAGACGTGGAGTTGAGGGGCAACTGAGCACTAAGTGCTTTCAAAACAAACACCCATCCACACCTGCGGGACAGGGTCACTGCGCTGCCATGGCTACACAGCTAGAGGAAACAGAGGGACGTTTCTTTGCTACCCGTCAAGCAGGGCATCAACACTTCCTAATCACCGTCACCAGTGCGTTATTGCAGTTATTTTTAGGGCTGCACTAAATGTCAGTTCTCGTAATTAATGCGTGGAGCAGCACCAAACAGCTGGGTCACGAAGCTGGGCAGACCCCACTGAACTAAGGAGAGGTATGAAAGTTTATTGGGATACATTCTGAGGCGCTTCTCTTTGGGAAAAGAGAAGGAGGAGGAACCGTCAATAGAGTCGGGTGAAGTTCAGTGCTGTGTTTGTTTGCTTTCTGTGGGTAAGTGCGTAATTAGTTTGGAGGAGAGCTGAGCCGGGTTATGGAATAACAAATCATTCATCTTTTCCTGGCCTGCTGGTGAACACAGGAGCGATTACTTAAGGCAGCAGTCCGGATAAAGGTCAAACTATGGAGGGAGAACCACATCACAGCAGGTGACTGTCACCAGAAATGACTTAGAAAGGAAAAGAGAGGGGGAAAACAACAATTTATTTCTGTCGACTGGGGTCTTAAAGCTAAATAAATTCCTGCTGTGCGACGGCAGGCATCACACAGACCGATTTTTCCAGTCACAAATTAAGCCAACTTTAGAATGTACAAATCCCTGTCTAATATCCTACTCAGATCCAGAAGAAACCAGCAACAATGTTGTATTCAGTCAGTCCATTCACTCAACCCTTCACCCTCCTTTCTAAGAGTAAAACATGAAGTAAAAGCAGATGTTGAGTTTGTTTTAAACATGCAAAGCAGCTGGGTAAACTGCGGGCATGGGTGTAATATTCCACCCGGTCACGTCTCTCTTATACGGGTTTCGAAAGATTCAGATTTTAGTGCAGCCAAAATGAAGTATACTGTGCAATACCTATTTTCATAATATTGTAGCTTTTCCAGTAAATAGCTATATCGCTGTTTTTAACATCTGACTATGTAGAGTAAGAAAGGTTGATTCAGTCTAGAGAATCGGTTCATCCTAAAAGCACCTCCCTCTCATATGTAGCATTGGAAAGTTTGATTCATTCTAGTGATTCGGTTCACCCTAAATTGTCCTCTCTCTCATCTAGCCTTGGAATGTCTAATTAATTTAATTGAATCTGTTCATATTAAACAGTCCTCCCTCTCATTTGTAGCATTGGGAAGTATGATTCACTCAAGTGAATCTGTTCATCCAGTCCTCCCTCTCATTTGTAGCATTGGAATGTATGATTCATTCTAGTGAATCAGTTAATTTTAAACAGTCCCCCCTCTCATATTTAGCATTGGAAAGTCTGATTAATTTTAGTGAATCGGTTTGTCCTAAACGGTCGTCACTCTCATATAAATTTGGCAAGTCTGACTTATTCTAGTGAATCAGTTGGTTCGGACAATTCATTTAAATTGATTCACCAGTTTGAGTCCCTGTAGCTCTATGCTTTGGAATTTTGAGTTTAAGTTTGAGACTATCATCCTAATTGAGATTCAGATGAATCAACAGGAGTGAAGTCAGTGGAGCTCATGTGATCTGTCTCCTGTAAAATATTTTAGTTAAGATTATAATGAAATTAATGTTACTTAGAGCGATTTCACTTTTGAAATTGTATCTATCTCAACATTTTAATGGTGTGACATGGCCAAAGTAAGCAAATATAACTACTTTTAACAAAAACAATTTAAAACTTAAAGTCCCCATGAAATCAAAATTGACCCTATTTACTTTGTTAGCGCATATTACTAGTCTTGTGGTGAACAATTAATCCGTGCAAGTAAATAAAAAAAAAATATTTTTTTACCATGGTAATCTTTAATGAAAATCTGAAAAGTTCCTTCCGGTCTGGAATGGCTTCTTTTTCTGATGACGTAGGTTTGACGGCTTGGTTTGAAAACGCTTAACCACTCCCCTCAAACCGTTAGTCTGCTATGAGCGAGAGATTGAGGCCCCGTCCACACTACTGCGTTTTCGTTTAGAAACGGAGAATTAAAACGAATACGATCTCCGTCCACACCAGCGTTTTAGCTGCGTATTAGAATTGATCTCCGTCCACATTAAAATGACTGAAAACGCGGATCACGTGACTATTCACCAACACTGGGCATGCGCGTGCCGGTGTAAACATAGAGATTTTCAGACATAGACTGAAAAAAAATGCTTTCAAACATCAAAATGTCATTTATTAATATGTATTTGTGTCAAAATTACATATTTTCCTATTCTATTTTGCCTGGAAACGCTTCCAACACGTATCGCATGAAAAATAGGCGTCGGTTCTATTTATAACATATGCACGCGTTTACCGCGCCAGTTTATTACTGTAAGAAACTGTTCCAGCGGGTGAAGTTTACTGAATATTACCTGTGTACTCCATGACTGATGACACCCAATCATAGAGCCGAGCGTGAGCCTCTGCGTCATCGTTTCTAAAGTCCTCCGTTTTGACCCGTCCACACTAAAATGCCCTCTGGAGATTCAAAACGAAAAACGGGTCGGCAGCGTTTCTAAACTTCTCCGTTTTGGGTCTCCGTTTTTGCCGTTTTAGTGTGGACGGGAGGTGCAAATGTAGCAAAAGGTCTCCGTTTTTAAACTAAAACGCAGTAGTGTGGACGGGGCCTGAGAGGAGGAGCGCTAAGTAAAACCCTGCCCTCTGTTCAATATTCCGTTTCACTTGGAAATACGTCATAACACTGGAGAAAAGTCGTTTGCAACTTCCGGTTCACGGGGACTTTAACAGTTTGGCCTACAGTATTATATGAAGGTCTGAACTGGCAGCATCACATAAGCGAATACTGATTTGACTCAACATCAGCGTTAGAATTACAGTGTTAGTCAACATTGCCTGCAGCTTAGCGGCCCACCAGTGGTCGAGAAGCTTTAATATAATTTAGCACTGTTCAATATCTCTGTGAACACATCATTTAGTTGGAACTCCAAAGATTTACCAAACTGGTATGTATGATAAACTTCAAAATACCACAGTGACCACATAAACTCAACAGACTCACTCAACTGCTGTCATATAGTTCATACTCTGCAAACACAAACCACAGCGCTGATTCATATGAATATGCAAACAATTTCAGAAGTTGTTTTAAACGAAATTGCACTGGCATCTAAGAGGTCATTCAACCCCGTCTCTTTTTCCAAAGCTGTGGTGCGTGCCAGAAAAAAAGTGTCATCTGTTTCCAATGAGAAGGCTCTTTGATTGTTGAACTTCTCGAAGGGCTGTCTGACAAAGACCTCTTTCGCTCTTTCGCTTTTTGGACAAAATAAACAGGAAAAAGGGTCGTGTAACCAGGGGCCAATTTTTCAAAAATAATAGTAAAACGTAAGCTTATGGAATAAATTAAATCCCAAGATATGTTCAGGTGTGTTCCTTCGCTGGTGGTTAGCCAAATGTGTGCTTTCATTGTTATCGTCATTACAAGTTCACCCAACACATGACCCCACAAACCTATTTACAACATAAGACAAAAAAGAAGTTAAGCTAACCTTCCATATCCTGATGCAGCTGCAATGTTTGCAGAATGTTTATGATCAGCCATTTAAAATCTAATCGAATAGGCTAAAGTGTTATATAATAAGTAACAAAGCTTGTTCAATGATCAAAGTTACAGGTTAAAAACAAAATGGAACCTGATTCAACTTTAGAACAATTTAAACAAGACCAACAAGCTAAATACATTAAGCAGAACAAAGGGACTGGTTCCATACAACCAATTAGTCTGTCCATTTATCTACACTTTACCTCACAAAGCTCAGGGTTTTTAAAATTGTATTTACATTAAATTCAATTCAGGCTGAGGGGCAGCATCATCCAGCAGGGTGGTCGACAATTTGAGCATCAGTCATGTTAAAAAGAGGGTTATTTCAATATTTTAGGCAGAAATGGAATTAAAGGCAACACTGATACGGACCTCCAAGTTACAACAGATGAAACCAATACATCGGCTTGCCAGTGTGGATGACTGCTAATCCAAGTGAGTTGTCTTTGCATGTGTCAGTACACTGGGAGCAACAACTGATCTTGTACAAATGCTTCCTCTACATCCCAGGAAACTGATACTAAAACCACCATGTGCCATTGATCAATGGGGATATGATTTTGCACTCAGCAATTTTCTCCAGTTACAAACGGGTTTTGTGACTGCGAGTGTGGGTCTGGACCCATTGTGCTGAATGGCTTTGGCACTCTATATGAGATCTGAGAGAGGTGAAGGTATGCTAGCATGTATGGACAATGGACTTACTGTTTTAATCTTCTCAAAGACTTAAATGAGGCTTCCTTTTACTGCTGGTCGCACCTTAGTGGATCTACAGTCCGCTACACCTCTGACCAGAGAGAAATAAATTCCACCAGAAAGCCTTTTTGCTGGAAATATGAAAACAGAAGTCATAAATTCAGAGAATAATAAATCTTCAGACCAAGCTTCACTTCCTGATCCCTCAACAGCAGTTGGTGCTCAATTTATTATGACTTAAACCCAAGAAATTCTAGAATGCCGTTCCAAGGTTTCAACCTCAACGCTTTGTGCATACCATTCTAGTTCTTTCACGTCTAAGTAAATCATTTTTTTATGGACCTCATTTTGTGCACTAGGACTAGGTATCAAAACAGATTTCTGATTCACAAGCTCTTGATTCAACTGGATTCTGATTTGGGTCTATTTCAGTTATAATGTCCATTGCTTACACTACTGTTCATTTTTTGAACAAAATTAATACTTTTATAAAGCATGCATTTGTTTTATTCAGAATGCATTAAACTGATCAAAAGTGACAGTAAAAACTTTTACAATGTTACATTTCAAATGAATGCTGTTCAAACATTTCACTGCTTATTAAATTATTAAAGGGACACTGTTAGAAAAATCTGTAGAAATTACAGTATTACTGGCAGCTACTTGCCAGTAACTTACTGTAGATTTAAATTGATGTTATTTACTGGCAACAATTTGCTTGCAAAAACTGTTCAAAATTAAATGAACATTAAACATTAACAAGTCTTTATCTTTACAGAATAAAACTAAAATAACATCCTCATGCAAAGCATTCTGGGAACCAAAATCTGAAGGAAAAAAACAGAAAAAGGTTGATGAAGATTTCTGGTTCCCAGAATGCTTTGCATTAGATTGTTATTTTATAATTTTATTCTTTAAAGACAAAGACTTGTTAATGTTTAATGTTCATTTAACTTTGAACAAACTGTTGCCAGTAAATAACATAAATTTAAATCTACAGTAAGTTACTGGCAAACAGCTGCAAAACTACAGCAAATTTTTTACAGTGGATAGTTCACCCAAAAATAAAAATTTTGCCATCACTTACTCATCCTCAAGTTGTTCCAAACCTGTATGAGTTTCTTTCTTCTGTTGAACACAAAATAATATATTTTAAAGAATGTTGGTAACCAGACAGTAGGTAGCCACTGACTTCCATAGTATTTTTTTTTTCTACAATGGAAGTCAATTGCTACCATCAACTGTTTGATTACCAACATTCTTCAAAATATCTTTGTATTCAACAGAAGAAAGAAACTCATACAAGTTTGGAACAACTTGAGGGTGAGTAAGTGATGCATTTTTTGGGGGGTGAACTATCCCTTTAATATTAATAAATATTAAGCAGCACAACTATTTTTAACTAATCTTACCAACATCACTGATCATGCTGCATGTTTTTGATTCACTAAAAAGAACTGTCTGATAAGAGGACTGATTTATTCGTAAATCGGACTACACTGGACATGTTGCACAACTCAACTCAAAAGAAATCCTTTTCTTTTGCTATTTAAAGTTTTGTCAAATAATGTCCACATACATCACAATCAAAACAGACTACAAACTCTAATTTCCAACTAAGGTAAAACCTGATTTCTTTCGTGGCCAAACTATGCAGTTGAGTCAGTGCAGCAGAATGCAATGACATTTGCAAGACGGGCAGCTGTTCACAAATACGTTTAAAAATCAGGCAAATCAATATTGTTACCCAGTCCTGTGTAGAGGCATATTGTCATAGTACAGAAAAGCATCCTCCAATAACTCTTGCCACAAAGATAGAACCACACAACTCTCTAGAATGTCATTATATAGTGTAAAATGAAGTTTTGGCATACATGTTCATAAAACATGCCCACAGTCGTCTGCCCATATAGTGTATGAGAAACACATAATTTAATATTATTAATGACTGCTCCTCTAAGCTGTTTCCACCAAGACTAAAACTCATCATGGTAAACATCGTGGTGCCTGGCTACGAGATCAACTGTGTATTTTGTAACTACGCTGAACAAGTTGACAATTAATAGCACTTGGGGAAACTCCAGACACCGGCACAGAACACATTTGGGGGACACATACAGGGTGAAGAACAACGCGTGATGATGACTTTGCTAATGGTCTAGCAGAGATCCTAACCGCTGAGAGATTTATCTAATGTCAATCAGTGCTTCCCTCCGCTGTCTGAGCTCTGCTCTCTCAATCATTCCCTCATTCCTTCTCTTCCCTCACGCGTTTCTTTCGTTCAGACGTCTGCAGACCCCCGGAGCAGTGTCTCATCTGTCTGTCTGTCAGTGGCCGGGTAATTGGAGTTGTTTAGGAGGTCATCTAATACAGGTAGGCGGGGGAAGGAATGTGTGATAGACCAACTACTAAGTCTTCCCACGCCTGTATGGCCTAGTGATTGCACTTGTAATACTATTGGTCAAACAAGACAGATTATAGACCATATGGCTACAGCTCAAAGTTTAAGAAAAAAAAAGCTTAAAGGGATAGTTCACCCAAAAACGAAAAATTCTGTCATTATTTACTCATGTCGTTCCAAACCCTAAAGGTCCTTGCACGAGTCCGAAATTTTCGTATGCTTTTTTTCGTATTCGTGATTTGGTGGCTCTGGATTGTCAAAAAAAACAATCGCAGAAAATCAAACCCGATCTGAATTTTTTTATGACGGATGAAATTTTCGTGTGTAAGTGTGATTGACAAAACATGAAGTCGTCTTTATTTTTTAACGTGTGAAAATTTCGGACGTGAATTTCGGACACCCTCATGCTATTCCAAACCCGTAAGACTTTCGTTCATCTTCGGAACACAAATGAAGATTTTTTTTTTAATGAAATCTGAGAGCTTTCTGTCCCTCCATTGACAGCTACGCAACTACCACTTTAACGCTTTAAAAAGTTCATAAAGAGATCATAAAACTAATCAGTGAACATAAACAGAGGCTCAACAGAACCTGCTTGACGCACAAGAACAAACCTCATTGGTTCATGCGGAAGCTCAAATGTGCCACTTAACACATGAAAATGCAGAAGCTCAGACCTGCTGCGCAACACATGAAAATGAACCTCATTGGTTCTTGCAGAAGCTCAGACCTGCTGCGCAACACACGAAAATGAACCTCATTGGTTCTCACACATTAAGCGAACATGCTTGAGCTTCCGTTTTCCACAACTGATGTGTGAGCTGAATGTTTATGTGAATAAAATATTAAATTCAATCTGTTCATCATATAAACTTATTGAGTCTAAATGTTACTAAACCGCTCAAATCATATGGATTAGTTTTACGGTCTCTTTATGAACTTTTTGAAGAATCAAATTGGTAGTTGCGTAACTGTCAATGGAGGGACAGAAAGCTCTCACATTTCATCAAAAATATCTTAATTTGTGTTCCGAAGACGAACGAAAGTCTTACGGGTTTGGAACAGCATGAGGGTGAGTAATTAATGACAGAATTTTCAGTTTTGGGTGAACTTTAATAAGTTGTTGCTGTGGTTTTATTTTACATTCGCAACGCTGTTCACCGTCATGTCCTGACTCCTTAGGGAGACAGGACTATTTACTCAAACTTCCTGAACTATATTTCAGAAGCTGAGACAAAGGTGTTTAGACACGAGTGTCTTGCGCGGTACAACCGCCCACGTGCGGATTAAGATTTATATCCTAAATGCACCAATGTTTATAGAAAGAAATGTTACAGAGTCGATTTTCAAACAGTCTGTTTGAAATTGATCAAACGGTCTCATGTTTGCAACGCTTTGCTTAGACTGACGGTAGACTTGATACTATTTATGAAAGCTGTCAGCGGCGAGAAACTAAAACAGTATTCTTTTCCTCTTTGTATAATCGAAATGTGTGCTGCATGGCATAAAGATGAATGAGATGATATGTTTTTGTGTCCGTGTGATTGGCTGGCCGGTGTGTGTGTGTATTGGAGTGCTGTCAGATGTAATCACCCTGATGACGCTTTATGTGTCACTGTAAACAAAGAAAGGAGAAAAGAGAAACAGATAGGGAAATCAGTAACAGACAGAAGCCACATCTGCGCGAATGATTGTGACATGTAATTTACCAGATTTGAGCCACAGTGTGTTGTGTGATGAGTAAATGGGGCATGAGGAATTTGAATTAAACATTTTTTTTTTTAATGTTAAATGTCAAAGTTAACATGCTAACTTGAGATATTAATTAGGTAACACTATTTTGATTGTCCACTTTATACATTCTACTAACTATAAGTAACTTTGCAACTACATGTCAACTAACTCTCACTACAGTATTAGTATATGGTTTGGGTTATGTGTTAGGGTTTGGGTTAGTAGAACAATTTGACATGTAGTTGCAAAGTTACTTATATTAACTTGGTAGAATGACCATCAAAATGTTACCATTAATTGCATCTTTAACACAACAATAAAAAAACTATTTGATTACACTACTGATTTCTAAAGATTTAATCATTAAATTGCATTATATTAACAAAACATTATATAAAAGGCAATAAACAAGTTTAGAAAAATCATTAAAACAATTGTTATGATAATATTAGTTTCATTTTGATTTCTAAATATTTAATTATTTAATTCCTGTAATTTAGGAAATAACGTTGTCTTTATTATATCACACTTAATATAGACTATATCACATAGTTAATGGGTCATACATGAAAATAGCAGTCGTTACATTTTAGGAATTTGGGTCACTGGCATCAAAACGTTTGAAAACCCCTTAATTAAAAGATAGAAGCCTCTTCAACTATATTTATGGTCTTTAAATTCATTCTTTATTTGAGAGTTAAACGGATAGTTCACCCAAAATGAAAACTGTCATAATTTACTCACCCTCATGTCATCCCAAACAAGTATGACCTTTTCTTTAGAGTAAAAATATTGTATATTAATAAGTAGCAACTGTGACTAGTTGCAGCAATAGGGCACATGCTGCAAGTTGGCTTCAATCTGGAGCTTTTTGTCGCAAAATAGTTGTAGACTTAAAAAATGAAAGCCTGACAGGTCTTGCAGTGTGCGCTTGGCTTATAAGTCATGGAAAATGAGCTGGAAGAGAAGTAAAAGTGTAACTGATTCCACAAAATTGAAAAAAAGTGCATAATCAATCATAATTTAAGCAATTTTTATACAAATAAAGGAGATTTAGATCTATGATTTGAATATACAACAGGTTCAAAGATTCATGGAAGTGTGAGGGAGAAAGCATATGTCTGGTGTTTGTGTAGGGGCTGGATGTGGGGTCGGAATGAAGTTGGGAAACGCTCAAGGTTTGTTTTTCTCTCCGAGCAGGGTCATGAGGAAAGGTCTTAAGAGCCATTAAGGCTCTTGGGAATAATATTCACCATTTATAACCAACCTCACTTTCCCATATTAACCTATAATGCGCCCCAGTGGTGTCATTTCCAAATCCCAAGAGATAGGATTTGAAATATGCTTTAACATATGTAAGGCTGACGTTATTCAGGGCTTTTCGTTTACGCATTAATAAGTGGAATTTTTAAACATACTCGTTCTGTTCTGCCAGCAAAATTACACAAGCATACTGTCATTTCTCCTCACAAGTATAAGCAAATCAGCCGATGTGATAACGTCGGTGAGGTGAGATCTTGTTATGCGGGGGTTTGTTGACATTACACAAGGAATTTTTACACAGCAACTCGGGCTGTTTAGCACATGCTTTGTGCTCCGCAGTGCCTGTTTGGAATCTGCGAGAACCCTTTTCCAAGTGGTCAGATCTGGGAGTTTAGACGTCAAAGGGAGGTCTGAGTGGAAAATACCCTCTTCACATACGCTGCCAGTTTGCATACCACAAATGCACAGGAAACTAGAAAGAAGAAAAGGAATATTGCAATGCAAACGACAAGCTATGTTAAATGCAAGCAGATAAAATCAGTCTATAGAGGTGTGGAAATGGGGACAGAACCCTGGGCGTGCTTACTCAAGTTTTCCTGGACTAGATGCCAAGGGCATTAGGAGTGGGCACACTTTATTTTTTCCATTCTGTCTTGCTTACAGTAACAAAATCTTTAGACTTGGTTGGCCAGAACTGAACGCAGATATACAAAGGTGCGTCCTTGCCTGGATGGGGTCTTGATCTGCGATGTGACCGTACGAGACCTGGGTTCACAGACAGAAGCGAACCGTCTCATACACCCCTGCAGACAAACTGCCTCTGCTGTCCTTCCTTCTGATGGCAGTGTTTAAGAGCGAGAACAGCCACTGACGCTAGTAGAGCTGATCGATCAGCTGAATACCTCAAAGCCTTTACCTACCCCATTTGGGAGTAATAAATGAAATATACCGTTCAAATAGTCCAATTTTTTTTTTTTTTAAGGTTTGTAGAAAATAGTTTGATGCAGTTCTCAAATTGAATATACCACAGAATTTTTTTTAATTGCCTCAGCTTGTAAATACAAATAAAAACCATGTTTGTAGTATTAGACTTACAATGGAAGTCTATGGGGAAAGGCATTGCAGGGGATTTAAAATCAGAAATGAGAAGCTTTTTAAAGCACATCTCGCGTTCTGAAATGGGTTATTTGACCTGTAAAATTGCAGTGGTGAGACTACAATTCTAGGCCTATTAATGTCTGGTTTTGTGTTACCAGCATAATTCCTTTCTGGTGTCTATCTGCATATTGTGCAAAAGTTATACAGGGTTCAAAGTTACATGATCATGAAACAAGAAAATTGGACTGCAAAACTTTGAACATGATGGTCTCATGATAGCCTAAATCTTGCAATGTTTAATACGCTTTAAAGTACATTTACTCCAGCCCAATGCTTTGCCCAGACTATCACTGTTTTTATGGTATATGAAAACAGGAGTATGACATCCAAGAGTAAAAGTATTCACTCTGTAAGACTACAGGCTTATAATAATGGGTGGCAATTGCACAAGGAGAATGTTCTGCCATTTAAAGTGCAAATTCATCAGTTACTACTATGCAAAACAAAAATAAATAAAAGTGCCATATTACATCCACACTCAAAGGTCTGACTTAAATAAACCAATGTTCTACATAAAACTACATTTCATTTCGCAGTGGTTTCTCGGTTTTCCACAGTACTTGCTCGAGTGAATCTAAGAGAGAATTACTTAAATGTGATCACAACTCTCAAGAATTCAAATAAACAGACAGATGTCACAAGCGGACTCCCCCATCCATCTTGTGCCGTGGCGGCTGCGATGCTGTCAATGCATGTTAACAGGAAACTAGAAGAGGCTGAAAAGCTACATCACAAATTACATGCAAGTGCCAAATCAGTCTGCTGCAGGACTTGGAAATAATTACTTGAAAATAAATAAAGTGAAAGCACAATATACAAGTCAAAGAACACAGAGACAGATGTCTCAAAACCTCAAAAGTTTGAAAGGCAAGATAGCAGGTTGCGAGCAACTGCAGCCTCCTCAGAATCAATGCGTCACTGTGCTCTCAGTCAAATAAGGTCACCTCCAGCTGGTGTTCTTCTAACTAATGTTGAATTATCTTCCAATCAGAAGGTCAAAGATCTTCGTAAACATTCGGGGTGTTTACTTGCATAGTTTTAATCGAGTTACAGTAATCTGTCTGTTCAAGTATACATGACAATGCGTAACTCGGAAATTTGAAGCTTTAAAAGAATTTTCTGTATTCAGAAGTCAAGTCAAATCGACAGTATTCTGGGAATAATGTTGATTACCACAAAAATGAATTTCAACTGGTCTATTGTTTCCTATTAGAAAAACAAAAACCTGGGTTACAATGAGCTACACCATTCAAAGTTTGGGGGTCATTTTTTTATTTTAAATAAATACTTTTATTTAGCAAGGACACATTAAATTGAACAAAAGTGACAGTAAAGACCTTTACATTGTTACAAAAAAATAATATATATCAAATAAATTCTGTTCTTTATCAAAGAATCCTGAAAAGGAGTCTATCACAGTTTCAAGAAAATATTATGCAGTACATCGGTTTTAAACACTGATAATAATAAGAAATGTTTCTTGAGCACCAAATCAACATATTAAAATTATTTCTGAAGGATCATGAGACAATGAAGACTGCAGTAGTGGCTGCTTTAAAATATATTAAAATAGAAAAAGTACAATATAATTTTTTTTTATTGCATTTTTGATCAAATATGTGAGAGCATTAGAGACTTCTTTCAAAATCTTACCAACCCCAAACTTTTGAGGGCCAATCTGTAAACATTAAAATACAGTTTAAATATTATAGCCATAAGAAATGTGTGTTAGCATGATTTTAGGGTGGAGGGAAATGCTTACGAATCTTTTACAAGATTAAAACGTATTTATGAAAAATTATTGCTTTAGTCCAACTGAAATCAAACTTTTAATTCCTACAAAAGTATTAATAGCGATGAACGCCCCCCTATACGTGTTCTGCAAGTTTTTCTCCACATTTTCATTAGAAGAGTCAAATTAAGTTGTCAATAAGTCCACAATCATCCTCTTTTACAGAAGAACACTGGTTTCATTTTAGATTATAGTGTGCGAGAGGCAACTGGAACAATGACACGTTTTACTGCCTTGCAAATTCCTCTTCTGATTATGGAGCCAGCACAAGTCATAAATTTAGCACTTTATTCCCTGAACAAATAAATAAATAAAAGGATGAGTAACGGAGAGAAACCTTCGGTCAGTCTTTTTTACCCTGGACTGCCTCACTATAGAATTTCTCCATTTATCAGCTCCCAGGAGCCTTCCTGACCAGATGACGGCGGACAATGAAGCTCAGCTCCGTTCTCCTCAGTAAACTGTTACCGACCCTAAAACGGGCAATAAATTCTCCCGTTTGGCGTGAAAACAACATATCTGGAGGACTGCTTCAATCTCGCCTTAGTTTCAGAGCAGAAATGGAGCAGTGTGTCAGATGATCAGCAGGGCACAAAAGACAAATAAAAGCAACAATTTGCATCAAATTGTGATCTCTCAGAGTTCATCAACAGATCAGTTGCATCTTTGGGGTGATGTATTGTGTGGGCTACTCTCTCATCAAAAGAGGGTCCGTCAAGGGCCCACACAGGGGCTCCGTCCATGGCAGTGACCACAGGGGTTATCGGTGATAATGGCAGCCACATGCTCCACACAATCCCTCTACTGTAAATATGCTTTCACACTTAAAACTCACAGAGAGCGTGAGAAAACCTTCAGAAGTCCTCCTCCCCCATCTGTCTCTCCGTCTTCTGTGCTGCAGATGTTGGGAAGTTTCTGTGCGTTATGTAAGTGGCGAGTAAGGTCAGGGGCCCGGTGTCTTAATCAGGCAAAGATAAGAATGTTTCCCCTTTAATACTGCACTGCATTTCCTGGTTCACACCTTAAAGGTGAAGCATGCAGTTTCTGAATCATTAGCGGTGAGAAATGGAATTGCACAAATACTGATTGTTTCCAAAAAGATTTCCCAAACAATACCACCACCTTCTACCTAGCCCCCATTCTACAAACAAACAGGGGGTGCTGCCCCAAAATCACAAATAGTGTTTACACTCTTCATGAAATCAACCTACGAACAGTCCTAGTCCCAGAAGATTGGATTAAAGCTACACTGTGTAATTTTTTTAGTTGATTCTTAGCAAAAAACACTTAGTTCTTTCAAAAATATATGTGCTCATTAATGTATATTTACTTCTTTCAAGTAATAAAGTATTCTCGTAAGTTTATAATCTGCCATTGAAAGTACATACGGGTGAGGGGTTCGAATGCCGGTCGCCATGTTGCCCCTCCATCTTGAAACTACATTAGCCAAAGAGGGGCATACCTGTAAATTCAAGCTTCGCCTTTCGCGCTTTACACTCAGTGACACAGAGACAACTGAGAGGGGGAGATTACTCGCGACTGCCGGCAGATTTGAAAGATTGCTGATGGAGGATCACGCCTATTTTCGAGGACATGTAGCAGAGTCGCCAAGGAAGCGAAAGAGAGA
Source organism: Scardinius erythrophthalmus (assembly GCF_964197995.2). Taxonomy (NCBI): domain Eukaryota; kingdom Metazoa; phylum Chordata; class Actinopteri; order Cypriniformes; family Leuciscidae; genus Scardinius; species Scardinius erythrophthalmus. The sequence continues at coordinate 9,424,391 of NC_138236.1, forward strand.
ATTAAAACGTCAACGCGACCAAAGTCAATACTGGAGTAACTTTTCCCAGATGGAAAGAGCTCATGAGGAGCAAAGATTTTAAAACGGACGCCGAAGTTGCCTGCTTTCTTCTCGACAGGTAATTCAGCCTATTTGTGTAAATTTGAAGTTCAGTTGCTTGTCTAACCATAGTATGGTTGTGCATAACGCCGGAACGACCTCTAGTATAACTTACTTTTCCTCACGTCAATGGTGAAAAAGTATTGTTTACCATGTAACATAAATCTGTGCTGTGACGGATCACAGGTGTTAGTTTTAAAGGCGCAATTGGACAAAATCGAACTGGAAGCCATGTTAATCTTGGAATAATACTGCCACCGTAGGAGTTAAAACGCCCTCGAAATTGAAAGGAACAGAAACTAATATTCACTGGGTTGTCATACAATTTCACAGCTAGATGGGGGAAAATATCACACAGTGTAGCTTTAATGATGCTGAAAATTCAGTTTTGCCATCACAGGAATACAGTACGTTTTAAAATATATTAAAATAGAAAACATTTAACTGTATATTTTATACAATACAATGCATCGCTGGTAAGCATAGGAGACTGCTTTCACAAACACAAAATCTTACCAACCCAAAACTTTTGACAATGTGTCAAATCATCAGTAAAATAGCAATACAATGGCTTCAGAAACTGTTTCTTTGACTAAAATCATGCATCAAGGCTGGTCCACCTAATTTGCATGCACTCTAAAAACTTCAGTAGAAAAACTAAAAAGCAAACTAAAAAAAAAGTTTCTGTCTTCATTCTAGAAAATACTATTATTCAACACCACACAAGTCAAAAAACCTTTGATAAATACAAAATTAGGGCATAAACAGTTCATTTTTGAAGCTATATGCATCTGTAGACAGATTAATCATCAATGCGTTCAATCAATCAGTGACTCGCTCAAACAGAAATCAGCTGGTATGTGAGAAGAGAAAAGAACTGATTAATAATGACTTCCCATGTGCCTGTTGTTGACTGTTTAGCAGACATAATCCCCCCTCCCCCATGATCCTAAAAAACACCACTATCACAAGTATTCTTCAACAATGTGACTTCTCACTCTCTCTTCACCACACCAATATGACCTCTGAGCCCTGGACGTGTTGTGAAGACTCCGGGGTGAGTGGCTGTCGCTGCAAGGAGACAGGGTGACGGACAAAGGCGGGCGGAAAAATGGTTGCTTGTTTAGGGGTGCATGTGAACTGCATGTTAATCACAGATGACAAAGTGGAAAAGTGAGTTTGGGATATAATTTACCCCGAGCGGCACATAAATCAGGGCTTGACATGAGGCATCTCCCTTTCTTCCACAACAACTCAACAAGTACCCAAAGCACAGTCAATATGTCGTCAAGCTCACTGTAAATATGTGATCCGAAAAAAGCGGCACTGAATTCACCAGGACACATCCATCTTTGCCTGTCTGCAGCTGTTTTTGTGAAAAACTGTAAACATAACAGGCACAACTTTTATTATGAGAGTCAATAATCAAATGATGAAGCCATGACATTCAAATTACAAATAGCTCACGTGCACGCTACAGATGGTATGATCAGTGTTTCCCTCTAAAGACTAATTCTTTATCCAAAAATGACTTGTGTAAATATAAAGAAACCTTCTCTGACACCGAGGAGAGGGGCCATCGCTCCTGTAAAAGCTATGAAATCATTCAAATAATTCCTAGCGAGGTCAAAAGCGCAATGACCCCAAAGGGGCTGATGCGTTTGGCTGAATCTCACACCATGGTCTGTGAAACACATAAACATACAGTTTTGGGGTAATAGAAGTGTGAGTGCGAGAGATTCTAGGGCCTTACATAGACAAGAGGAGGAAGCTTGATGCTTCCATCCCAAGGCAAGCAAACCTGGTGCTCACTCAGCCCCTTGTACCAAGTGGAAATAGCCTGTCGAAGAGGTCTGTGGGCAGACCGGGTCAAGCAGGGTCAAGAGTCCTGGGGTGATGGAGAGTAGCTTCTTTACAGCGGTAAAAAGGAAAGATAACAGCTCCAAATCCATCTGTCCAACAGCAAGACCTTACGTCCGTTCACTCCATTCTGCCTCGAGACTAAGTAATCACACCATCTCTGTATAGGAGCACAAATGCGAGTGAGCATGCTGGTTGTCTCCGCGGGAGCCGAAATAAAACTCAAGCCGTCGCTATTGAGCATGAAAAGACTCACTGGGCTGTAACGGCTTTGCCGCCGCCGTGCCAAGATTGTTTGTGGGTAATGTGTTTATAAGAATTTCATGAATTAAAAAGGACAAAGACTACTTTTAGCAAGCAATAAAAATGAGAACATTTCCTCATTATCTCAAACACTTTTCTTTCTCAATCTCAGTTCTTGTAAAGCTCAAAATAATGAGTTATAGTAATGACTAAATATGAAGTTGTTTTTGACCCATGAAGTATTTTTTAATTTTAATATGACCAACAAAACAAATTTAAAAAAATCTGTCAGTTTTAATAAAAATCAACAACTCCAGCACACCAATGTTCCTGTAATTGAAGAAAAACACAATTACAAGCACCACGACCTAGACTTTGACTCATAAACCATGGATGTTACATAACTTAAAAGAAGACATGATCAGTAACAAAAATTAATGGACTGATGGACTGCATCCAAAATATTCCTCACCATTTAGCTGTAGACCGCAATCAGTAAAAAGCACAAAAAGTAAATGTTCCAGTAGTTTCTACACTGTAAAACCCGCTTAAAAAACTAAGTAACGTGAAATAGGAATAGTAGTACTAACAAGTGCATGTCTAGTAGTTACAAGAGAGTTCCAGTAACTTAAAACTAATTTGTATAGTATACTTGATCATTTACTTTAGATGTACTCATTTATGCTAGTTGTGTTTGGACATTTAAAGAGTAGCATCAGATGATTGGACACCTACATTTCTGGCCCTGCTTACATTTAGCAAGATGGACAACTGGTGTGTAAGGTCAAGACAAAAGAATAACACATAACTTTTCCCCCAAATGACTCCAAGAAACATTTCTGTCAGTTCTAATAAAAATGAAGCTGAAATTTCTCTTACTGGAAAGAGCTACTCCACTGACGCAGTGTGTCATTTCCCAGCTGCAACTGTATTTGTGTTTTAAAGGAAGACAGCAGTATCCCGTAAATCAAGTCCATGACAATTATAGTATGAGTAACTCTGTCATGACTATGCAGAATAAGTCAGTAATGATGACCACAACAGCTCTTTTCAATGGGTCAATATAATAACAGAGTCAAGATAATGTCAACATAATGCTAATTGTGTCTTTGAAGTCCTTATAATCAGGGATGTCAAGCACCTATTCTTATTGAGGGGGCACCGGTAGAGGTCCAGGCTAAATTGGAAATAAGTAAAAAATAAATATATATTTTTTTAAATAAAAAGTAAATAAAAAAATGAAATATCACTAAGTATAAAAATAAACACACACACATACACAAACACACAGCCTATATATATATAATATTTGTAATATATTAAACATATAATAACACGCACCGATATTAAATTTCTCAGCCGATACTATTATTCAGAATGATATCGGCCGATGCAGATAGTTTGGTTTTTCTTCTGGAAAAAAATAAATAAAATCTCTCTCAAATAATGCTGCAAACTATAAAGATAACCGTCTCATTTGGTACACTATAATATTAGAGGTTAAAATTAACAACATTATATTAAACTGCTATTTATTTCCAGATATAATATTTAGCCTACACTCAAATAAAAGCTGAAATGTTTGTATACAACTCAGTTACACATATAAGGTAGTTTTCATAAGCACTTGTCATCATGGCAAATTTATTCAAACATACATAATTAACAGTAAATAAGCTCCTCTCTATTTTTTTTAAGCTAAACGGATGACTTTCTTGAGGTAAATGCAACATTAAGTGACGTTGTTCACAAGCTGTTTTATTGACATCTTTATAACACTGAGTGATTACATGAGACAAGATATGGTTGTACTGTATCTTTCAACTTACCTTTTGATATTCATGCATGTTTTTCTAGATATTATTTGTATTAAAGTGTAAGAATAGACTCGCGCTCCGCGCTGCTGCTTGAACTGAGGCGCTACAGCGATCTGTCACGTCACGTCACATTTAGGAGCGTCAAAACGCCATTTATTTTTTGAATTTCGTGCTAAAATTTACAGAATTTCAAAGATGACACATTGTTTCCTTTTAGAAGAAACAAAGCACAGAGCTATTTGCGATTATTGGAGAAGAGGCACGCTACAAATAATGGTTAGGGACTGTTCGTTTTTTTAAGGGGCTACCGGAGGAGTTTTGAGATCTAGCAATACATTTTTCTCTGACCCTCCAAAATGATTGTGAAAAAAGGCATGACCCTCCCCGATAATTTACTGATTGCTTCTGGACTGGTCTGCGCTTGGATGTTCAGATAGCCATTGTTTTTTTTACAACCATGACAAACGACTTAACATCTGCTTTCTCATCTTACACATCACACTCCACTGTTATGGTGGACATTTCAGTAGATTTACTCACTAACATTGTTGTCAGGCCAGCTGACAGTCTTGTCTGGGCCCGGGACGAGATAATCTTAGATGGGCCCCACCGCGCCCAGATCTCTCCTTTTCCATTGCTCTTCCTCTCCTCTCCTCTCCTCTCCTCTCCTCTCCTCTCCTCTCCTCTCCTCTCCTCTCCTCTCCTCTCTGCTTTCTCTCTTCTTCCTCTGTTCATTGTTTGTTCGTGTTACTTCACAGTGCATTAACTATGTTAACAAATACAACTTTTGATTTCAATAATGTAGGCTAGTAGCCTAAATATTAAAATTAACAATGCTGTAGAAGTGCAGTTTATTAATAATATGCCAACTAATGTTGTTAACCATAAATGGAACATTATTGTAAAGTGTTACCGATTTTTTATACACCGATTCAGACTTCTCGTGAGCTCAGTGTTGGAAAGGGGTGCGTTTCCCGAAAGCATCGTTGGCCAACTATGGTCGCAAGTTCATCGCAATGTCCATTGAACTCTATTGGTAACGACGGAACTTGCGACCATAGTTGGCCAACGATGCTTTCGGGAAACGCACCCCAGATCAGTTGTTTTAACCATTCATTAAAGTGAATCGGTTCAAAGGAGTCATTCGTTTGCATATTAACGTGTCATTAGAGGACTTGTAGGTCTACGGCACGCATTGTATGATTATCTCGGCAGTTTAGGACATCGCACAAGATTTATGTCAAACCCCTGACAAGCATCGTTAACGTTTCTAACTTGCTCTACGATTACTTTACTAGTTCCAGCTTCACCACCAGCGTAGCCTACTGAACTTCAAATCAAATGACAACATCAAATTTCGATCAGTGGCCAAACCATGTTTGTGTTGGGGGGGGGGGGGACCACCATTCCCATGACCACCATTTCAAGGACAATTAGGAAGAAAACAAATAAAAAGCTTTTATGCTACTCAAATATGACATATTTCTCCACAAATAGGCCTTTTTTTTAATTAGGCAAAATGCTAATCGCGCCTCTCCTCGAGAGACTGCGGTCTCTTCCCTGTGCATGCACACTGATGTCGTCGTGGGTCCAGGAAGGGTGCGCGGAGGGATTCCAGCTCCGTCCAATATGGGAGTCGCCGGACCCGTGGTCCGGAATGGAGAAACATGCGTGACGCTGCTTATGGGCTAGGATGCCAGGCCGCTATCCCCTCAGTTGTCGGGGCCAAGAGAGGACGAGCCGCGATGCCGAAGCCGCCGCCCCCTCGTGCCCTCAGACCAAACAGAGAGAGAAGCGCGTGCGACCGCCGGACACCGCCCCCTTAACTGGCTGGACCCATTCCATCTCTTCACTACCCATTCTTCACGATTCCCTGGCACCACGAGGACACCAGATCCCCTTTTTTTAACACTTTATTTCCCCCATTTTTGGACATTTTATGTGTACTTTAATAATGCCTCTCTGAGGCCTGACACCACTCCCATGTGTCCGTCGTTTGCTCCTCCTGCCACAATACACACACACACACACACACACACACACACACACACACACACACACACACACACACACACACACACACACACACACACACACACACACACACACACTCACATATACACTCAACAGTATTTCGGGCCATAAAAAAAAGTTTCAAATTGAATTTAGTCCAACTAAGTCAAACAAAATTGAGGTTTAATTAGGAGCTACATGCTTGCATACTTGTTGATTGTGACATTCCATCACCGCCTGAGCAAGTGGGAATCTGGATTAAATAGGGAACACCTCACCCTGTTCTCCATTCACCAGCTGGAGACCGAGGTCAAAGGTCTGACCTGAGGTCAGTGCAGTTCTCAGTGCAACGGACACTGAACAGGACAATCACTTAAAATCATACCTTGAGTCTCTTGCAAGCCTATTAACAAGCTGAGTCGAACCACACTCCAGCACAGAATCCAGCAATACTGAACAAGTGTCACATTCCCTCCCTATTTGTTTTGTTCTTCTCCTTTTCCCGGTTCTTGGGCGTTGAGAATCTGAGGGAGTCGTAAAAAAGGGAAACGCAAAGCTCTCAGCCATAACAGCAATACATCCTGAGTGAAACTTTAGACAGCCATTAAGCTAATGGGCCACTCAGGCTGTGGTAACCGTCTCCTCGGGTTTCAGCTATGGAGGCCCCAGGACCTCATATTGATATAAACATTGTGCAATAAGTAACGTTTATGAAGCATTAAATAGACTTTGATAGGCTGCTTTCAGGTAGAGCAAATTCAGTCCAGGTGTTTGCTGTTATTTCAATCAAAAAAATTCTCGGGGTGAGACATCATCGAGAATATGGAACCGCAATTCAGCTCTCAATAAGCAAAGACCAGAGTCAAACATTGATATATTTAGTGGAAATAAAGATGAGCGCGTAAGACAAGACGGCCGATGAGGATTCAACATGCAACATGTGCAGATGTTTTAAATATTACAATAGGTTTAATTATTGAACTCTGCTTGACACTTATACTTATGACCTGCAAACTCCCAACAGACCATCATCGGCATTGTCAGCAGAAGAAATATGGCGTATTATATGCAGCCTGAGCGGTTCTGATGAGGTGTTGAGATGTTTTATGAGTTGACATCAGTGAGCAAATGAGAAATGAAGCTGAGCTAACATTGACAAAACACATTTGAATCATTACCCTGTTAAAAGCATATTTTGGTCTTTATATGCACTTAGAATAAGACGATCATTATTCTTTAGACTAGTCCCATTGTGTACTGACAGAAAAGCTGAGGAACAATTATCCAAAGCTACACACTCAATGTCCAAGTGGAAGCGGCAAAGAGAGAGACCAGGTGCTGCTTATAGAGAAGACTGGGGCTAGTTGTCACATGAGGACGACAACAAGGTCTACACTAAAATTGAAAAGTTTGGGATATAAGTTTTTTTTTTTAGTTTTTTTTTTTTTTAAATAAATGAATACTTTTACTTATCAAGGATGCGTTGTTTAAATTGATCAAAATAGACAGTAAATGTATTTATAATGTTACAAAAGGTTTCTATTTTAAGTAAATGTTTTTTTTAATTCATATTAATAAAAATAAATGTTACCTGATTACCAAATCAGCATATTATAACAATATATATATATATATATACACATACACATACACATACACACACATACATATTTCTGGTCTGGGCATGCCATTTTTATCAGAGCAGGGCATCATATTAATTCCAATAAGTTTTGGACAAAACAATTGTTTAATATTAATTTACATTTTGTTTCGTAAACTTTGTGGCTTTATATTCATTTTACCATTTACATTTTGCTGAAAAACCCATAATAAGCCATTTAATAACATGTGACAACATGCCCCTCCAAAATGCTTTTCCTCTGGCCCATAGGCGTGCATACAATATAGCATCCTGTAACTAAGACTTTAAGATATATGTCAATACAGAAAATAACTTTCAAAAATAAACATACACTGAGAAACTCTGACTGGAGTGAAAAGTGACAACTAGCCCCAGTCTCCCTTTCACACACATGAGGAGGAAGAGGAAAAATATGGGATTAGTGCATCATCTCACAGGCTCCATACCTCCTTCCCCAGTCTGTTTGTTTGTACCTAAGGGAGTGATATCGTCCCCAATTAGATGGGAGTGCTTTTTTATGGGTTCTTCTCTGGAGGTGCAGCTCTGGAGTATTGAAAAGTGCCACAAACAATGATCTCCTCTCCCTAGTCGCTCTCACAGTCAAAGCCATTTGGAGTACTCATCCAAATACAACAACAGCAGGCGTATACCAACACAACACACACACACACACACACACACACACACACACACACACACACACACACACACACACACACACACACACACACACACACACACACACACACACACACACACACACACACACACACACACACACACACACACACACACACACACACACACACACACACACACACACACACACACACACACACACACATATATATAGATCCAGAGGGGAGGAGGAAAGCAAGAAGGGATTAGTACATCTTCTCACAGGCTCCAGACCTCCCTCCTGGGTCTGTTAGGTTTTACCACTGATGATATCAATTAGAGAGGAAGTGCTTTTCTTATGGACACACAAATGTTCACACACACATTCTTGAAAATGTGGTTTACGGGGACTCTTCACTTACATCAACCCAACCCCTAAACCTACCCATCACACAAAACTTTTGGCATTTTTTTAATGAAAAATATGAAAAAAAAAAAAAAAACAGTTCAGTATGTATTTTAAGCCATTTGGTTTATGAGGGCACTGCAGGAAGTGTTCTCATAAACCATGTTTACGTTGTAATACCCATGTCATTATACAAATTTAGACCCTCATAAACCACACACACACACGCTGCACTAAAATCTGTCAAATGGGTTCATTACAAAATTACTAAAATTCAAACATACTCATAGACAAGCACAAAAATGTTTGTCCAACACGGATACATCATTCAATATATTATATAAAAAGGACCATCGTGCCTACTTGGGGAAAATAATCCTGTATCTGGCAAGAAGCCCCAGTGGCCAATTTATCTAGCCGTGATCTGATATTTGCAGAATATGGTAAATTTAAGATATAATTTTTACCAATATATGCATTTATCTGAATAAGGTATTAAAGAAAATAAAAACAGAATAAAATATTATGTTGAATGCATTTTTGTGGTTGAACAATGACAGAATCCCAAATAACAGAATCCCATTCAAAGATACTACATTCCAAACTTCTGGGTAAGTTATTTTTAGAGAAATTAATTATTTTATTCATAAAATGTAACACAATACCCTAATGTATACATAACTTATAAAAAAATACTAAGAAGAAACAGTTATTTCTCATATGTGAGCTGTCACACAGAGAATTCTGGGAATGTCAATTTAATTTTTTTCCATTGCAAATAATAAAAGGAACATTTAAATACATTTAACAGTATTTTATTGTAAAATGACATGAAATGTGCCATTAGTTTGTTAACCATTTAACAGGTTTTTATCTTTATATTTACAGTCTTTGTGCAAAATTATGATAATTTTTTTACATTACAGCTCATAATTATCCAATGACAAATATGTCTAACCCTAAAATCTGATTGTGGCTCTGATGCAGAGGAATGTTATTCCTTTTGTAAATCACATTAAGCCACATTTCTAAAGTAACCAATTGTAAACCGCAGTGCACCAACGGATGGTTTAAGACATCCAAAAAACATATTATTCATATTGAGTTTCATGCTTTTACATGCTATGATACCTTCCTCAGACTTCATGTGAACCATTGTGAGCCTACACAACAAGAAGCTGAGATATCACAGAAGAAAAGCTTTAAGACACACAAAAAAGGTGATTTCCCACAAGCATGCTGTGCTTCATCTCAGTAAGCAGGCCCCTGAGAGGAGGCCGCTAAAGCCTTCCACCTAGACCTCAGACATGCTGGAAACAACTTTCATTTCCCTCTTTGTGTGTTCAAGAGGGTAGACACTCACCCCCCTTCCCTTCCCAACAATAGGAGGACACGGGGGAGTAGAGGAGCAGGAGGTCTCCATCTTCAGGACCGGGACCTCATCTATAGGTGTAGATGAAGAGAAGGGGGAGACTGAGCTGCTGATGCCCACTAACTCCACAGCGGGAGCACTAGAGTAATGAAAGGGAGGGCGGCTGGACTGGGATTCCAGGCCGCCTCTGTGGAGAGCCTCTTTCTCCTGGCCCGGCAGGCAACGAGGACCGAACCCGCAGGTCAAGATTCCTGCACTTGCTTGCTTTATTCCTCTGACGACCAAGCTAATCACACTTCCCACACCACAGCCCCATCACTACAGTTGGTTTTTCATCTAAAAAAAAAAAAAAAAATTATGGCTGCGTCCAAAATCTTGTCTAGTATGAAAGTAAACCAGACATATACTATCCGTAATTGTCATGTGACCTACCAGCATCAGTTGCGCAGCTTCACTGCCATTCACAAATGCTCTCCGGGTACTTTTTGCCAACTGCTCTGTGAATCTAGACATATGACTCTTTTTTATAAATATGTTTTGCCTACTAGACCAGTGTTTCCCAACCCCGCTCCTGTAGGTACACCAACAGTGCACATTTTGGATGACTCTCTTAACTGACCCATATACTTCTGGTCTTGTAGTCTCTACTAACGAGCTGATGAGTTGATTCAGGTGTGATTAAATAGGAAGAATTGGAAAATGTGTAGTGTTGGGGTAGGCTACCTCCAGGAGCGGGGTTGGGAAACACTGTACTAGACTCTTAAAAATAAAGGTTACAAAAGTGGGGTTTTGCAGAGATGCCATAGAACCATCATTTTGGGTTCCCTAAAGAACATTTTGTATCTAAAAGAAACTTTTTCTAGTATAAAGAACCTTAATGCATTGAAAGGGTTCAATGGATGTTAAAGGTTCTTCATGGAACCATCAAGAACCTTTATTTAAGAGTGTATATAGAAGGAAGTATGTGATTTCGGATTCAGCCTTCAGTCATTTTTAGGCCCTTTCTCGGATAATGACCCTTGCAGAATTCCCTCTACCATTGTTCCCATGCTCCTCGGTTTCTCTACATCTGCAGGTTAAGTCACACTGAGATGATTTAAATGTTATGTGAATACCTTCGTTCGGTAAAAAACATCCAGGGTGGCCCCTAGGAGCCCATGAAAACACTCTCACACACACACACTCACACACAACCACAGAACCTCCTGTGCTTCGCCCCCGTTGTTTCTAAAAGTGCATTCCATCCTCCCACTAGCATCATTTCTCGAGCCTTCATTTTCCCTCGGTATCGGACTGTGAGCGTTGGGAGGCAACCTGCCACAGACAGACCTGCCAAATAAAAGCTCATTACTGCTAATGTTGCTCTAACATGCCACTCACAGGGGGTGGGCCGAGTGAGGTCATGGTTCAGCAAAGCAGGGCACCAACTAAAGTTAATTACACTCTCCCCGGTGGTTCCCAGGCGCTTAACCCGCTCAGGGTGATGCTAGGACGTCCTGCAGAGCTTCAGATACAACGCGACAAGAGGCCTCGTTTAACTCGCTTCTTCAAGAGATAATACAACACACTTGACAAAAAAAACTGTGCATAGAAGCAGGGTCACATCCTGCTTTCCTGCTCTCAAAGAATGACAGGCATTTCATATAATGGTAATGGAGGAAGTGATGGCAAAAAGTCTGCAATGAAAACAACCTGAGCTCAAAACACTGGGAATGAGCAAGTGCAAACAATGATGGGGAACATTACCTTTGAAAGTACTATGTTAAAAATATGTTTTACTCCAAATGTTAAAAGGAACCAATTATACAGACACTACTTAAATATTAGTTTTTTTTATTTAATGTTTTCTTAACTATTAAATATTTAAAAATATACCAGAAACCTAATTGCAAATATTTAAATGATTTAAAGATAGAGTCTTTAAACTTAGAGTATTCAGTCGCTTAACGGCTGACATTTGCTTACACTGTATGTGAGTGCCAAAAGCAAATAAAACCATTATAATCACTGATGCTGTCTACACTGTTATGCATGTACAGTTTCTGACACACTCTACGCGCTTCAGCCTGTTGACAACAGGAAAATTGGAAGAGTGAAAGAACTTTCACTTTGTCCAGTTTAAACAGGTCGTTTGTGTCTCTTTACAGGCTTCACAAGGATCCCAGCATTAGGACACAACTGGATGGTTTATTTTAAACGTACAGTATGGAATTTTTCACCACTAGGGGTCGCTAACCTCTTTACAATAACAAAGGTGTAGTTTGATGACGCAACACATGCTAAGAATTATGGATGTTGTCGTCAACGTCAAGCCGGCCGATCTAATAATGTTTATGGTTGACTGAATACATCGATACTACTCACAGGCCAGTTTATTAGACAAATTAAACTTGTGAGGTAAGGCAGCGCTGTTTCACCTGGTCTAACATTACACTATCACACTAAACTGCATTTGAATGTGTTGAAAAGTATGTGTTAGTTTGTCTGTATGAGACTAGCAGTAAGCTAGATCAACATTAGAATAACATACAGATCATATTCTAACATTTTATCATTGTTGAACTATATAACATTGATTAGTTTTATGTAAATGTGCTCACCTGTTTAATAAGTACATGTAGGAGCGGTCGAAGTCTCGGACGTGGAGCTCTTGTTTATATACGCTCTCGGCATCTCGAAAACACCGCGCTGATGTTGATTCTCGTTTTAGTTCTCCTTTTTTATCCAAAGTCTGCTTGCCATGGTCCGTAATGTTTGAACGAAACAACAACAGCGTGCAAATAGGCATTGAGAACTCCACAGTTGTCTGCGTCTGTCGCTTTGGTTAATCAGAGGGCTCTGCTCATAGCTCTGGTTACCATGGCAGTACGAGCGGAAACCATAGGCGGAAACCAGGGACAACGCGGATATGATGACATTGACTGCGACAAAATGGAAATAAAGAAACGTGCCGTGTCTAAAAATTAAATTAAAATTTCTCCTGGTTTGAAAGTTGTTGGAAACAATCGGGATAATGTAAGTACACAACTAAAAAAAATATATAACGTAGATATAGTGATTTTTGCTAATTTTAAAGCAAAAAAGTTACATATTGTGCCTTTAAATGGCATTCCAGATCTCATTGGAGGATCATATGTTTGTTCAGAGCATTTTGTTTTGTACATGAGGCACAGTGTAATGGAGAGTTTGCAAAGAATATTTTGTTAATGAAACAACCAACTGTATTGGATCTGACAGCAGCTGCATCACAAACTGTAAGTAAATGATTTCATAATGCTTTGTCTGTAAATGACCGTTGTATTCGCTTAATGTTTTCAAGACACTTACTCTCGTGCAATAGCGAGTGGATGTTGATACAGTCATAGCTGTGGCTGTTTGCTGACAAGCTTGAGCCACTCCTGAGGGTCAGAATGAAGGTTGAAAATAATTGATTTTCTGTGCAAAAAAACTTTATTAATATTATAAGTGAACCTCAAGGAACATACTAAAATAATAATTAAAAAAAAATCCATGTCTTGACCCCTTTAAACATTACTCTGCTTGCAGTGTGTAGACAGCATCATTAGGGATAGTTACATTTTCATTTTTGAGTGAACTTTCCCCTTATGTAAATTGCGAGCAATCTAGATTTGTTGCTTTGCATCAAGCCTGTGGAGCAGACACAGTGCCACAAGTAGGTCTGTATCCATGTTATAGGGAAGTGGGACGTTTTCAATTGAAAAAAAGAGAAAGAATTTGACGTATGCATCTGCAGCTGCTTTTATCTAGTGTTGGTTTTGCAAAAGTCTTGTTTCACTGTTTGAACTATGAGCTATAATTCTGAACAATATTAAATTAATGCTACACTATCCTGTAAGTGTTGAGTGGTGGTGGAGAGCGCTCAGGCTCCGTCGAGACTGTGGTCAGCTCTCTTGGGGATGCATTTGAGGGTTTTAAAATGTATTACTCGAAGAATCTGACCTCCTTACCAGAGCTTCCTTATATTCCAGGATGCTCCGGTCTCTTCAAGAGAAGAGTGTACAAACAGCAACTGAATAAGAAGACCCCCGGATATTACTAGTCTCAGCATTCTCCCTAAAAACTACTACAGCTAAACCAAGGGTGTTGATGAGCAAAAATTTCCATTGAACAGAACTGGAGGGTGCTAAAAGTGTTAAAAAAGAGTGCTAAATACGGTTTTCACTCCTCTCCTGAGTGCTCAATCTTGTTCTGTAATTTTCAGGAAGTGGCAATCGCATTAACATTCAATTTACATAATGTGCACGAAACCAAACTGAGATGTTAATTAGACACGGACATTTTGTCTAAACGCCCCAATTTACTTCAAGCGAAATCGAATAACAAACTGGTGTGACATCATTTTGAACCAATCAGGCAAAAAAGTAGTTAGCTTGGTGTGGGAGTTTGAAACAGCTTGCCAAAGCGAACTTTCTGGAAAAGAATACTGTGTAGAAAAACTTCTCACAACTGGTTTTGGTTCATAGTTGAAAGAGACAAAAGGCAAGAAAACAGTCAAGCCCAGTCATTATTTGGAAATGTTTTGAGAAATATTGAATCACATAAAAAACAAATTTGATAGGCTCTACACAAACATGCATCTCCAAGCAATGAGCATAGCTTGATATCTGGGGATAACTTAAGGTTTTCCTCATTAAAGTCTGGGAATTTACCTTCAGGACATCTCAAAATCTCAATTATCTAACTCATTAAATAATGATAAACGTCCAAAAACACCATTGACCCCTCAGCTCTCAGCATGACTTAAGAACTGAAAAACTCTTCTCCAGGGTCTGCACCACCAGGTACAAAATGATGCATTCACATACCTCAGTGAGAGTCTGGTCTTTAATGGTCTGGAACCTGCACTGCGAGGACAGATTTCCAGAGAGGCTTTTGTCACTCATTGGTGATGTGTGGTCTCCTATCTACACCTCCTTCATATGAAATGAAATCTACACTACCGTTCAAAAGTTTGGGGTCAGTAAGATTTTTTTAAGCAATTAATACTTTTATTCAGAAAGGATCCATTAAATTGAACAAAACTGACATCAAAGACATGTTATGAAAATGTATATTTCAAATAAATGCTGTTCTTTTGAACTTTCTACTCAAAGAATCCTGAAGAAATGTTTCATGATTTCCACATACTGTAAATATTAAGCAGATAATAAGAATGTTTCTTGAGCACCAAATCCATATATTAGAATGATTTCTAAAGGATCATGTGACACTGAAGACTGCTAAAAATTCAGCTTTGCCATCACAGAAATAAATTGCATTTTAAAATATATAAAATAGAAAAGTTATTTTAAAATGTAATATTATATATCACAATTCTGTTTTACTGTATTTTTGATCAAATAAATGCAGTCTTGATAAGCATAAGCATTTAAAGCATAAAAAAAAACCTTTTGAAAGGTAGTGTATGTGTACATGGAATTACAAATTATTTAGAATCATTTAGGCGAATCTCCTGCACTTCACAAAAAACATTTTTGGAAGGGTCTCTAGGTCAATGACACGAAAAAACATGCATCTCCCCTGGTTGCATCCCATCATATTTCTAACAAAATTTTATGTAATGTAATATACTTCAACATATTCTACCGCCCCTCCTTAAATATTTATTTAATCCACGAGCCAAACGAACTACTGACGGCTGTTTACACACACCCTGGCTCTTTGCTGGGGAGTGGGGTGAAAGGGAGGAACATTTGCAAAAATGTTTTCATTAGAGGTGAAGTGTGCTTTTCAACACATTCCATATTCCAAAGTATAGTGGTTTCTGAGTCACTGCCATATGACCTCATTACCTTATAAAAAGGACAATTATACAGGATATCATCTAAGTGGAGTAATAAATGTAGCATAAAGAGAGGGGAACGTCTGGCACATGCTTTGAAAAGGAGCCACGGTGCATTCAGTTTCTCCCTGACCAAGCAAGGCCCCGTTGACAGAGGCAGAGATGGCATCTACTGATAACGGCTGTTCATCATCACATTGCTCTCTGCTGCCGCATGGCATCGCTAGAGGAGATGGGCCCACACTTACTTCAAACCGGCCATCGACCCGACCGGTCAAAGTCTTGCAGCGTGTATGGCTGTGGAGAGTGGACAAAAGCCATAAATGATGACAGACAGAGTGAAGAGGGGCAGAGCACATGTAAACAATGTCCTGCCAGAAGTGATTTCCCCCCCCAAATGGGCTCTTTACAGGATTTAAGTGTCAGGAAGCAGTGATTAAAGCCCTTGGATGGCTCGGACAACCGGCATTATATATTTCACCATTTGTGTTCGTACAATAGCGTCAAACAGATTTCTCACAATTCAGCTAATAAATATCACAATGGGTGATATGGAGATTAAGGTCTGTCAAAGTTTGCTAAAACCTCAGCAGCATCTTCATAAAAGCAATGCCATTAGGAAAATACCTGCTGACATTATAGCCAATAGGCCAGTTCTTCAAAAGAGAGGTCAACGGTCCCGAACACATCTCTGAATGCAGCTATTAGTGCTCCAATCAAAAGCACATTGATCATAGTTTGGTGCGCCAAGGTCTTGCGAACATGTTTGAAATAGGCACGGAGTAAAGTCCATGTCTCTTCAACAAAGCATGTTATTCTGCAGACTAAGCAAAACTAAGACGAAGCCAATGCCACATTTCTCAACTTGGAGCTTTTTTTCTGCTCTTCTGAAACCAAATACACCTCTATGTTTTGCTTGGCAATCATGCTAACACTGAGGCATAGCTGAAAAGGTTCTGGCCAGTGCGTTACCCAGAGTGCTCAAGGGATTGTAGAGTGCATTGGAAACACTGTTGCTTAAACTTCACAAACTCTCAAAATTAACATGCTAAAATCTAAAAACAATCACTATGAACCATTTAAAATGATACACTGTATAAACAATTTTTACATAAAAAAAACCATTGGAAATGTACCTTGGAATATCTGTCAAGGATTTTCTCAACAAAACATCCTATTTAAGAAATTGCAATATTTACTAAGAAAAGCACACAAAAGATATACCAAAAAGAGAACAAATCGCTTAGGTGCTCTGCATCCGATGCTTTGTAAAATAATTTATTGAACAGAAATATTGGATGGTTCAACTATATTTATTTTTGCCTCTCTAGCACTCCTTGCTGAAAAAAAGATGCTATTTTATGAACAAAACATCTAACTTAACTTACTCAAGGAAAATCATGCAAAAAATATAAAAAACTATTAAATATTAAATAATATAGCAAACTTGTATGGTTGAACTTTCTTTTAGCTTCTCCAGCACTCACTGTAAACACTGAACAGGAAATGTTTTTGTAAATCACTATACATCTGTCAAAAATTATTTTATCTTATCACCAAAACATCCAACGTAAGTAATTGCTGTTCAAAAACCTCACAGAAACCCTTGTGCCTGGACTAAGAACAAAACTCAAACAGGTTGGATTGTGATGTTGGCCTGTTTAATGCAAAATAACAGCATAATTGCATAGGAAACCATGGAATAGTGATAAGTCCTCATTACTAGTGAAGTGCAGCCAAAAACTTCAGAATGTTTCCTTGATGCAGAGATATCGCTGTGAAATATTTCTCAACTCTGGAAAATGTGTGCAAAAAAAGAAACAAAGCATGCTTAGGAAATAAAGCATCAGATGATTTGTGAAATAACTTAACTGAATTTTCCATTGTATACAAAACTAGTTTCAAAATTGCCAGAATTGCTTTTCTAACAACTTCTAAGATAAAAAATAACAACCAGTTCACACACTATGCTAACCGTGTTGGTGAAGAACCTCAGATTAGCAGGTCAGTATCCATGTTGCCCTGCGCTAAACAGTTAGTGTAGCAGAGCCCGCCAGTCACAGTCAGGGGCAATTGGGCCTAGGGTTTGTTTTCCCATGAGTCATCTATAAACTCCGCTCAGGTGCGCAGTGCCCTCATCCAGTGTTTTACACACATCGTGTGATGTCATCCACTCACTGGACAGCCAGCGCAGCAAAAATAATATTTAGCCTCAAAAAGTGTTTCTTGGATTGGTTTCTATGGTTACTTAAATATTGTGAAGAGCTGGTGGGACACCCATAACACTATAGAGGACAAAGGGTAAGCTTTACTTCATATCGTCTGCCAGTTGCACTAGACTTTGGGCTCTGGATGATCTTTAAAGGAGCTTTGAAGAAACATAAACGCAGCTGGATATTTTAAAATACACCAATGGAGGAATAAATAAATAACTGATAAAGATCTACCGACCAGAAAATCATAGTGTATAGTACAGAGAATACTGCTGTAGGGCAGTACTGTCCAACACTGTATGTGTGGTGATTGAACGTAGTCCATGGTATTTTTCATGGAGGATTACCAGGTTTACCTCTGTACTGAATTTTGTGAGACGGCACAATGGTCTGCAGCGACTCAAGTCCAAGAACTACCCCCTTCTGCTCACCCCTTAAAAATAGCCTTAAACAAGAGGTTCTCTCACTGGGCCAACATCAACATCCAATAAAGCTGAAAGATAAACATGGGGCGGGCTCCATGGCAGAGTAAATTTCATCCCTTGGGAATCGTGGCCAATTCTCCCCCATCTGCTCAAACACAAACCTGCTGGCTTTTACGCCAAACAATTACTCCCGTTAGAAAACATTACCTGGAATTTTTATGTGATTGTCTTCATCCTGCTGGGATCATTATATGATATATCATAGTGACCTTCAGTTTTGATTGGCTTGTATCAGTGACAGGTCCGTTTCTCTTGGAATCGCCCGTTCATATGATTCCCTCCTGCACACTTTTGAGAGAGAGAGCGGTTTGAGTTTAAAAACATCAGCAATGTTGCCATCTCACTTTCACAATGTCCTTGACTGTGCACCAAGATAAAGAGAACAATTTTATGCTGGAGCAAGTTCAAGAAGTGGACGAGACGCAGGTGTTGCACTGCAAACAGAGGAACTTTGTTGAGATAAGGCCAACACTTAAATAGGGTATAATATTAGGGTATAAACATTGCAGATAACTAACCATGCATAACTTCTCACACCTTGGATCCGCTATGTATCTGACCTGTAAAAACAATTAGCTCAATAGGGGTTAGTCATTAAAACATGAACCAGTTGTGGCAATGCTATTTTTGTTCAATTATCTGAGAACTAATATATTTCATCAAAGGCAAACGACCAAGTGCAACAACTAAGGAACATGGTTTCGTGTGCATCTGCGTAATTATATTATCTAATCATCTTAACTGATTGGGTTGAACCATGTGAAAACTTCTAGAAGGTCTTCTCCCATCGTCTGGACCGTCGGTGTGTTGTTTGAAGTCAAATATCAGGCGAATTGGAGTATTTCGGCCATTCAACACACTCCTCCCTTGTCAACAGATGTTTCAAAGCAAAGAAGCAACAGGAATCATGTGACAGGGGAAGAGTGTGGGAATGAGCTCGAAAAGACAACTAAATGTGTGTTTTTTTTGTGCGAAAGTCAATTCGTGCATTACACCAATCTACTGCAGATCTGTCATTATGTGCCAGTGAGCAGATGTTTGGCTTTTTTAATAATGCAGCATCTGGGATTTCTTACAACAGTATATGATACAATAACACAACCATCATTTACACTGAACCCAAAATACTTTGAGAAGTACAACGCGTTACATTGAGTGTTTACAAGTGTCTCTTTTAGGCATGTCACGAATTACTGAGCTGCAATTTACAAAAGTGACTTCTCAGAATCAGTTTTATTAGATCGAAACTGCTGGTACAACATGTGTATGTGTGTGTGCTACGGACAAGAATGACTCAAATTGTGCAGATTTTTAAGGAAAGGTGCGTTGTTAACTAATTTTGCTTGGCAGACAAGAAAAATTATGGAAACCCTAGCATCATGGCTGAAATTTCTGCATGGGTAATGAGCACACACACACAAAAAAACAAAAAACAAAAAAAAACATTTGCAAGCCCTAATGCATGTTGATATTAAATTATTTTTGATTACCAATCGTAATGATAGCAGTAATAAAGTTCAGCTCAGGTACAGAGGGCTAAATTAGATGATCCACAAAGAGCGGGTTGGGAGCTAGATGAAAGAAGAGCACAGACACACGGGGCCTTCCAAATGTTCTCCACCTCCAATAACTCTAATGAAGATCTGGAACTGCCTGTAATCAAATGCACCTGAATCGTGCAGGTTTTAACTCTCTCTGAAGATCATGTTAATATTAAAATCCCTGTTATTAGAGAATGAGGTCCAAAGAATTTACCAGGGCTGCTTAGGGGTAAAACCAGAGTAAACAGTTGTTATTTAGCTCTGGCATACTGAATTGTTTTGCACTGGAATCAACCGTCTAGGAATAAAAACAGCTGGTTTAGAGACTAAAAACAAAATTTCCATGTGGATCAAGGAGATCCTGCAATATTGACTGTTTATGTACTGTAGTTAAATTATAACTGGCATCTTGCCTAAGACAAAGGAAAAGAGGATGAATCAAGAAAAAAAGGTATCTGTTACTGATATGGTTTTGGCTTCAACCCAGGGTGTAGACAGTTATATGGGTAATCCCATTACCCATCTAAACATTAGGCTACAGGCCAGAAGGATCTAGAGCTTTAGCTGTGATTGATTCCCCCTCATCTAACACATATAGGCCTCTTAAAGTAAAACAAATCCATTTTCTGAAATCAAGGGCCATTCTGCATCAGTGCTCTAGAGGGATAATTTCACATAAAGACCTGGGCTGCATCCGCAATCGCATACTTCCCTATATAGCAGGTGAAAAATAGTATGTGACAAAAGTAGTATGTCCAAATTCACAGTACTCAAAAAAAAAAAAAAAAAAGTAGGCAAAAAGAACCCGGATGACCTACTTCTTCCAACGAGATTCTGAAGTGTGAATACGATGGACACTTTACTATCCCACGAGACCACAGGAGAGGATTTATCAATGAAAGTGAAGCGACGTAACTGACGCTAGTAGGTCACATGATGACTAGCAGTCGTAAAGTTATTACTTATTCAAAATATGTACCTACTCAAGGGAGTATGCGATTTCGGACGCAGCCCTGGTCTCAATAGCCACGTTTTCATCCACATTTTAATGTGAATTTTAAGATTTCGAATTGAAATGCTGGATTGAAACACAGAGATGAAATGTCCAAAATGTTTTTCATTAGAAGACGCGCACATAAACTGTGATATAAACACATTTACTGAATACATTCCCAAATATGCATTTAAAAAAGACATGTGACTGTGCCTCAAGTCATGTGACTGAATAGCTAAAATCTTAGAGCTTGGTGCACGCGACACTAAGATCATGGGTTAAATTCTTGAACTGAAAAATGAGAAGGAAAAAAGCATCTGCCAAAAGGAATAAATGAAAATGAAATACACTCTGAGAGAAATTACTCTGGTCATTCTTAAAATGTCAGAGCCAAAGGCTTTCATCAAAAAGGAATGGATATTCTGTTTTATTCGCAAATAGTTTTTTCGATATTCCAATATATAACTTTATGGATATTTGTAACTTGGATGGAAACATTGAGCTTGGTTTCAAAATGGGGTTTTAGACCATATCTGTGCAAATCCTTACCATTTCTTGACATAAAATAGTTTTTCTATGTTTCGAACTTGTATATTTTTATGCACTGACATGAGCTTCATTGTTTATGTCTTCTCTTATCACAGCAAAGTCATCAGAACATGCTGATATTTTCCAAAGCCCACTTTGCCTTAGGGTGATTCCAGAATTTTAAAAGACACTGTAGCCACTGACCACACTGGGCTCTCCAGGAAGAATATTGTAGTCTGTGTATATGCAATTATTTTAAAAAATAAATAAATAAATAAATAAAAGCTTCTCTTTTTTTCACAAAAGTCACTGGCTGCAGTCAAGCCACAAATGCGTGCTCCAAACACCATGTCCAATTTCAATTCTTCAGCGTTTTCATTGGGTTATCAAATTAAATCTGCATGCTTCGAGTTGGTCCCGGGCATTGTAAGAGCTATGTGGGATTCTGGACAAGTAAAACAACCAAGACCCTAGAAAAGTGAGATTAGAAGCAGGCCAGTCATGTGCATTTAGAGAAGAGGCAGATCTGAGAGGGCCTAGGGGCATGAAAGAGTAAAAGAGCTATATACCACAGCCCAGAGACAAAGAGGTGGGCCATGAGCCAGCTGGTTAACTAGTGAGGTAAGGAACAGTGTTAAACTCCTTCACCTGGAACAGCATCTGTAAATATCCAGCTGTGCAAATACATATGTTTTGAGAGTGCTTCAGGCTGGGTGCCTTGCATCAGGGCATGTGTAACACAAACAAACAAATGCAAAGCCATTTAAATGTAATGACTTCTGTGGTGTAATGAAACAAAGCGTGGGAGATACGTTTCAGTACTCTTCTTCTGCCCATGACCTGCAGAAACAGATTTACTAAAAGCTGCATCACAGGGTCTAATCTGTTTGTTTTGATTCATTCTTTGCAGGTTCATATTTTAGTTGGTACACCAAAAGATTTTAAAGCTTGTCTAAAGTAACTTGAAGTTAACGGTTTGCAGTGGCTCCAATGAGTATCAAGATAGTCACATTAATAATAAAAAATAAATAAATAAATAAAAAAACAGCGCAGGGTTTAACAATAAGGATGGCCCACTGGCCCAAGGCCATGTGCCAGAGTTTTGGGCCAGTTCACACATCAGGAAGAATCTGTTGAAAATGGGAACACATTCGGTGTGACGAATTTCTGAAGCCCTTATACATCATGCCATTTATTAGCCAGTAGCGCTTAGCACCGTCCCAAGAAAAGGTAAGGGAACAGCCGGCGTCACAGCGTTCCGTTCCCTACTCAGGGAACCAAGGTTACATACGTAAACGAGACGTTCCTTTCATAGGTTCACTCAACACTGCGGAAGCAGTTACTATGGGAACGATATACCATAATGCCTTCACATACCTGAGAGTAGCTGGAAGACCGGGGAAAGCGTCTGCTCAAGCAGATAAAACCTGGGAGCCAGGAGCCATCCTCATGTGCAGACCATATAAGTTGATAAAGGTGTTCGGAGAGGACCATCCTGCAGCAACACAAATATCCTCCAAAGAAGAGCCTTTAAAAAGAGCCTGAGAAGAAACCATTCCTCTGGTGGAATGAGCACGCACAACTGGAGGTGAAGCCAAGCCATGTGCCATAGGCCGCAGAAATAGCTTAGATCACCCGATGAGACATCTTCTGTTTGGAGACAGCAGCACTTTTTTTAACGCCAAAACACACAAACAATTGCTCTGCACACAAACAATTGCAAATGGGTGCACATTGCTCCCGGTCTCCGAATCAGGAGGGGGGAAAAGCCTCCAAGACCACTTGCTGGCAACAAAAAGGAGTCGAAGCAACCTTAGGAACATAACCTGGCCTAGGTCGCAACAAGACTTTATCCAACCCAGGACAAAATCCATACAAGAGGGCTGATTGAAAGAGCCTGTAGATCCCCTATTCTCTTAACCTTTTTTAACATGCAAGTTAAAAATATTCTGGCTGACCAACAGAAACAGCCCCTTAAGCACATGCTCAGCAGATATAGCTGCCACATAAACCTTAAGAGTGGCTGGGGCTGTCCCTGCCGAAAAGCGACTCTGCAAGAACTCCAGTATTGAACCGACAGGGCAATGAACTGGGTCCAGGTCACGTTGCCTGCACCAAGAGGCAAAAAGATTCCACTTAAAAGCATACAGATGCATTGAGGAAGGGGCCCTAGAGTTAAGATTTAGAATAGTATCTGCAATCTCAGCCGAGAGACCAGAATACATTAACGCGCCCCGCTCAGGGACCACACCCACAGATTCCATAAGTCTGGAAGGGGGTGCCAAATCATACCCTGGGTCTGATCTTAGGGGAACCACCCAAGGAGGACTGACTAACAGACTGAACAGGTCTGAAAAACATATCTGAGTGGGCCAGAACTGGGCCAGCCAACAACAGATGTCCCACTTCATCTGTTCGTACTCTGAGCAGCACCCACTGAGAGTAAACAAAATGGTGGGAAGGCAAAAAGTCTGGTCCTGGGCCACTCCTGAGCCAGAGCATCTATTCCCAGAGGCATGCTCGAAGCAAACACATCCACTTCCGCTCGGCTGAACCTCTGCCATATGATGATATAGCCTTCACTCTCTGGGTTGCAAGCCCTTTTTCAACGTCAAATGGGCCACAACCGAAAGAAACAGTCGCAGCTCGGGGAGATGTGCTCTGCACGACTCGTAATCACCCCAAGCGTTTGTCTCGTGCGGAGTCTCGGCAACCGCAGAAACAGAATGGCAGGGGTTAGACAAACCTTCTTTCCTCAGAAAGGAGGCGAGCCTCGAGCGCAAAACTTTTGAACACAGACTATTGCATTGTCGACAATCAGATAGGCCGTTAAGCTTGAGCATGCTGAAGCATTGCACACACTTGTCATGAGTGTCTCCTACTGCGATGAACCTGTCGCACATGTCGATGCATCTCCTGTAACTCGTGTCCACTTGAGAGTGAAAACTGCTCTGAAAGGCAGCAGAAAATCCGCTTCCTGAAGGAATTAAATGATGAAATAGCATGTAGCACGCTGATATGAAGCATACGTGACATTCTTGGGGCGGTGCTAAGCCCTACTGGCCAAAAAAATGCTGTGATGATATAAGGGCTTCAGACATTCATCACACCGAAGGTGTTCCCATAGCAACGGCTTCCGCATCGTTGAGTGAACCTATGAAAGGGAACTACTGAACAATAAACTTAATGAATAGACAAAGTGAAAATATAATATATTATAGAAAAACAGAAAAGTTGTCAAAAAACTAAATTACAACAATAATAATCTCTTAGTGTTCTGTGATGGATGCTATTGGTACGAGAGTAACATAAAATAAAACTGGAAAATTGGCAATAAATTTAGTAAATCACACTGAGCTTTAAAAAAGTGTTTTGAGAAACCAGCTTTGTCTTAAACTTTAAATGATCAATGTTCTATGGCCGAGAAACATCACATGTATTTTACCATAGTGAATATCTTTCCAATGCATCATGGCACATAATTTGGAGAGAAAAGGTGCGTTTCTAGCTCAATAATAAAAGCTAAGTGCTTTGCAAGCCTCGGTTAAGTAAAAAGAATAATCTATGCACGGCACCCATCTGGCACATGAACACCTTGCATGACATCAGAGGGCCTGGAGCCCTTTTAAATCATGTAACGCCAAGGGTCAGTGCAGACCGCTGGGTAACATAAGCAGGTGGGGATGAGGAATCCTTACCACAAACCGCAATGCCACAGAGGGTCAGCTTCTATGGCATCACCATTACGCTACTTCAAAGAAGGGATAGGGAGCGTTTGGCTCCTGAAGCTGGTTTGGGCTGGGAAAGCAGAAGGACCATCTCCCCAAGAGGACCATCACCATACCCCATCGCAATGGCAGTAAGTTCCATTAGCTCAGCGCTGCATGAGTCACAAAAACCTTAGGAGTTTGCAAAGACACATCAATAGAGTTAAGTTCCCTTTTAAGGAAAACCAGGAAATTCTGAGAGAAATGTATATGAGACTTGTTTCTTTGATAGACTCTGGACTCTTTGATGAAGCTAGTCTCTAATATGACAACATAAGACTCACATCTACACTCTCAGACAAAATGGTACAAAAGCTGTCACTGCGGCACTACTTTTTCAAAAAGGTACCATTTGGGTATTAAAATGTACACTTTAGGTACTTTTTAATGGATTATAGTATGTATTTATTATAAATGATTATTCTGTACAGATCATTATTTGTTTGTGCCCTCATAATCTTTAATCAGCAACATTTCTTCTCTTCTCTAATGACATGTTTACTGACGCGAAGCACAAGGGCGGGAAAACCTGTCACTCACATGAGATCACGGCAATAGCAAACCACAACGATCAATTCAATCAATTCCCAGTGGATGAGATAAAGTTCCGCTCTACATTTTATCTAGTTCGAAAAGCCATCTCACTCAGATATACATTACAATAGGGAAGAAAAGACTATCACAACTTCCATTTCATGACGACTTTAAAGTAGCAATATGCACCATTTAGGGGTAAATAAGGCATAAAGGTACTTTTTTTTCTCTCTAAAGGGTATTGTCCCAGTGACAGCTTTTGTTCCTTTTTTTTTCCTGAGAGTATACCTCCTCAAATTTTTAGCCAGATGACAACATACTCTTTTGATTGAAGAACTATAGGATATAGGATCCTTTTCCATTGAAATGGTCCAGAAGCTGATGCTTAACCAAGGAATCTAGGAATCGCTCTCATTAAAGAGAGATATAAACAAGTCACAACTAACTCTTCATTATGACCAAAGTTGAGACAATGTATACGTAACCCTACTTTATATCCATAAATGCCCAACAGATTCTATATAGCATTGAAACATAAAATATAATAATAATAATAATAATAATAACAATAAACCCCCAACACTTAATGGCCGTTCTGGACATATGGATCTATATGGACTGAGAGAAATGTCTTTAAATGTTAAAAGTTATATTTACATGTGTGATATCCATTTTTAACAGCATTCAGAGAAACAGACAATTTTTTAAGTATTTAGTGTAAATAAAAAAAATTGTCTACATGTTGGATATATTCTCATTGTTGCCCTCGTCTGGTCATGCATGACAAGGCTAATCATGATCGCTTTCCCAGTTTGCTCCTGTCAAAGAGACATACTACATCTCAAAGAGCATGATGATGAAAAAGTAGAAGAATAAACAGCACTGTTCCCACTGTGAGGATGTAGATGGGTGAGGATGAACAGGATGAAGATGACACATGAAAGATGAAGATAAGAGAGGTGGATTCAGAGGTCTGGAGAACATTCTAGACTGTTATCAACAGGCAACTCTTCTCAAAACTCGAAGGCGGGCAGAAAGAACAAACACTACACTGATCAATCCCTGGCAGCCCAATTAATTCTGACAGAAGGATTAGAGGAGAGTGACTCCCATGTCCCGTGATCATTGGTGGGATACACCCGAAAAGTGAGACCCAAACATTTACTTTCCTGTGGTCCTGGGGTCAGGTCAAGCCCTATGGTCCCACACAACATGGAGCAAGAAGCATGGAGCAAATGCAAGCACAGAACTGACCGACACCTGAAGAGAACAATTATATAGAAATTACATACACTACTGTTCAAAAGTCTATGGTCAGTAAAAAAAAAAAGTTTTGTGAACGAAATTAATACTTTTATTCAGCAAGGACTTGATCACATGAATTGATCAAAAGCGAAATTAGAGATACATTGTTACAAAAGATGTCCATTTCAAATAAATGCTTTTCTTTTTTTACTTTCTATTCTTTAAAGAATCCTGAACAAAAGTATCAAGGTTTCCACAAA
Source organism: Scardinius erythrophthalmus (assembly GCF_964197995.2). NCBI lineage: Eukaryota > Metazoa > Chordata > Actinopteri > Cypriniformes > Leuciscidae > Scardinius > Scardinius erythrophthalmus. The sequence continues at coordinate 9,451,831 of NC_138236.1, forward strand.
AATATTAAGCAGCACAACCGTTTACAACATTGATAATAAAAAAAAAAAGTGTTTCTTGATCACCAAATCAGTAAATAAGAATGATTTCTGAAGGATCATGTGACACTGAAGACTGGAGTAATGATGCTGATTCACCTTTGATTCACATGTATCACATGTGCTGATTCAATTCAGCTTTACCATTACAGGAATAAATTACATTTAAGACATTAAATTAGAAACAATATTACTGTTTTTATGGTATTTTTGATCAAATATTTCCAGTCTTGGTGACTTCTTTCAAAAACATTTAAAAATCTTATCGACCCTAAACTTTTGAACATGTCAGAAACACAAAAAAAGGACATGTTCTTGACTATTTTCATGAGATTTACTGAAGTATTTTCTTATAGGTCAGTTAGATAGTAGCGATTAAATTTGAAATGAAAATTACAAGATGTCCATTTGATACTGAGTCAACACAGGAGAGCGAAATATCATCCGAGCAAACTTTCCTGCTAAAAACCTGCTTTCGTGAGCAGCCACTGATAATGGTCCCAATGTTGTCAGTGGCCGAGAGCCAGATATCTTGTTGCTTTACAGAGCGAGGAAAGAAACACTGTTACTCAACCATGTGCTACCCAAGTTAAGCGGTACAAATTGTTTATTAACAGGTATTAAGTCATAATATGATCCAAAGAGATGAGGGACACATGTGTTACTTTAGATATCTGGGTTAGATACTGTCTATCATTCATGGTTCACACAAATCTTAAAAAGCAAAAGTTCAACAGTCATGAAGAAAAAATGATCATGGATCACAGCCTAATAACGGGCCCAACTTAAGGGAACATAAATTCCATTGTATTCCAAGGAAATAATAGAAATAAAATGTTCATCTTCACCAGTCCCAAATTTGTAGCGTGCTTCATACCATAGATCATACATACTAAAGTCTTTAAGTAAATTTAAGGTCACAGGGTCAATGCTGTAGAACAAACAAAGGGTTGTGGTGGGGAGCTCCTGTTATCCACGTGTGCTCTTTAACAGTTTCTGTAACAAAGAGAAGAAATATAATTACTTAGAGCAGGGGTCGGCACCGGAGGTGGAAATCACTGAGGGGTAATCATTGGCACGCGATAAATAGCCTGTTTATTGGTTTTATTTACACATTTTAAAAATGACCTTTGCACCTGTATGTCAATCTAATTCTTGCAGTAATCCTTCCTCGGTTCTTAGCTATGAGCTGAATGGGAAGCCAAACACTATCAAAGGGTGATGAAACTGAAATATTCAACAAACTTCGGCATCACAACCCTCTGATCAATTTGGGCAGCACTGCACTTTCAGTGGGTATTGCAAGTAAACCAGTGTGCTTTGCATGGTTGATAGCCTATGGTCTGTTCAGCTTTTTGCTTTCTGGAAAATACTTGGAAGTTATCAGTATTTGAGTGTTCATATATATTCATGTATGTATCTATGTAAATCAAATGTAGATCAAATATTATATATCATTAACATTAAATGTATTTTAAGATATATGATGAACTGAACTGATATATATGTAATTGTGTTTATGGATTCAATAGATTTACACAGTGAAACTACTAAAAATGCACTTCATGTACAGAGAGTTGCTGACCCCTGATTTAGAGAAGCTACTAATAGCCTATATCGTGTGGTAACACCCAGTTTCTCAGTCACGCCCCCATTTTTTTCCTCAAATTCCCACTTTCCATGGCAGAGCTCTACATTACACACCTGTTTTCAAAGGCGGCCATGCTGAACCAGTCTGCGCCTGAACTCTGCAAAGCGTGTAATTCCTAACATGTTTAGTTGTGACAGGCCATCATGACTTAGTCTTGATTTGGAACAAGCATCGAATTTTTCATGCCCCTGCTGTTCAAGTGCATCTGTACAAGGAGCACTCTGCACACAATTACATCTTAATCAAATAAGCTGCCTTCCCTCGTGAAAATAAACGCAGCACGATGACTCAAAATTGGCCGGATCTCTGTTCAGTGTTATTGTGACTCATTTGATGTGGTGCCCTGCTCAAATCTATAGCGCTGGAGAAAAAATATCCATCAAAGGGGCGGTTGCAAGATGATGTAGCCGAATACCGGCTGCAATATGAGCAAGTTCATTTGCTGCCTTAATTCCTTTTTCAGGTCATGAAAGGCCTGAACTTCAAAACAATAGATGAATAAATAAATAGAAATTACAGGAGATTCAGCTATCTAAACTAAATCCAACAGCAATCAACACGTCAACTCTGCCAAAGAATGGACTGCATTCATGATCAAACACATGATTTCATTCCTGAAAACTGAGTGAAAAAAGAAAGAAAAAAAAATGTTTAATCACTTTAGTGTGAATGTCACTAAGAACATATACAGGTTAAACCAATATATCAGTGGAAAAAATCGTAACGGTCCTAAAATTAGACCTGAATTCTTTACGGAAAATATAATTTGTTCTCTTTTTTTGACCTGTAATTGAACTGGTGAGTGGGAGTGTGTTTTTCTGCTATTTTGTACTGATTTTGTTTAAAACTAAATTCCATGCACTCCAGCATGGTGTTTAATGTTATATTTGAATCTATCCTAATCAGCACAGGGGTGCACACAGCTGCCAATTTCTTCATATTTGTAAGCGTTGATGTGAACTCATCCAGTCTCACTTTAAAAAATAGTCTGCAATGGGAATGGTAGACTAGACTTGGAGATAAGCTGCCATTCACATAATGTATCTCTTGGCAGTTCACTAATGACCAAATTGATTGCTGTAACACATACTGTTGAGAAGATCAATAGGGCGGCCACGGGTGACATCTGCTAACAATGCAGCCTGATTAAATTAATATGCATTGGAAACCTAACCCAGCCAATATTAGATACCCACTGTGCTTGTTAGAGAACATCACTGCCTCAACACATTGTTGGACCTCAGGCTAAAATAAATCAACTGAAGAATAAAGGAGGGAAGTTAGAAGTACACTTTGTTTGATAGTTCAACGGCGCAGAGACCAGAGATAAAAGTCACTTAAATGCAACTAAATGTTTACATAAGAGACCTACACTCACAGAACAAAGGTTCAAGAACAAATATGTGGATAGTCCTCAATATAAGTAGCATATTTTGTGCAAAAGACCATGTTCAATAGATTTGGGGTAAGTAAAGATACAGTATATGCACAAAAAAAAAAACTATATTTTACAGTGTTGCCTTGCATTCAACAATGAAAAAAATGACAATAAATACTACAAAAATGCTTTACAAAATAAATGATATAATAATAATAATAATAATAATAATTCATACAAAAATAAAATAAAAATGTAGTAATAAAATTGACAATATAAAAATGTATAATCAAACCAAAATATCTGTCCATTTAGAACCCGGTTACAATGCAGTGATTAGTGAATTAGTGAATGCAGCTTATAGGGCTCTTAATTAGCTAAATTATTATGGTGGTGCTGGATACCTTTGCAACAGCTCTGACGTGGTGAACTTTGATGGTTGCTGATTTCTCCTCAAAGGCCTTCACCTTGGACTCCTCTGCTAGACGATGCAGGACAATCAGGAGGTTGAGCTGGGCCTGTGGACACAATGGAAAGTAAATTAATTTGTTATTTAGCTGACACTTATGTAAAATAAATTACAGTACACTAAGGCCCTGTCCCAAATGGCACCCTAAGCACTCGCGGTCTTCCTACGAGTCCACACTTTCGTGACGTAATGGCGCTTTGACTGTCGGGAAGAAGTCTGTTGCGAAGCTCGCATCAGGGCAGGCTTGGCAAAAGTGCGCATATTGACCGCAAAGGGAGTGCTCGTGAACACCCTTCTGAAACTTAAAATGACAAATGGGACACCCTACAGTCTCATGGACTTAACGGACACATGCATGCGGATCTGTGAAAAAATTAGTAAAAAGGCTGTATTATGCATCAAGAAACCCTGCGAACACATATCGGTTTAAGAACCTTGCACTTTGAAACCTGTTTTTAGACGTTTTCAGGCCCCAAAAACGCCATTGTCGTGTAAACAAACGACCAAAAATCATACAAAGTTTAAACATAACCTAAGTGTCTTTCTCAGGGACCACAGCATGTGAATGGAAAACACAGAGAACAATTGTTAATAGCAAATGAATTGTTAATTAAATAATGGTTCAATTTGTCAAGATGTATGAAATAATGTTTGCAGAATTTCCAAACTGCAAATTATTGCACAAATGGCCTTTATATCTCAAAATAAACATGCAAAGGCAGAAAACATCAGTTTCCTTTAACCAAAAACGCTACTAAAACCAAGCCAGAACTAAAAAAAGAAAAGAAAAAAGAACTACAATGCTTGAGTGATGGACAACCATGTAGCCTAATCATTTCAAGAGGCTCTTAGTGACTTGCCACACAAAAGGCCAAACGCTTGGAATCAAGAGGACCATTCGATGTTTTAAGCGACTCAAGTGAATATCATGCTCTGTTGTTCCACCAGGTGTAGTATGCTGCAGCTTTCCCTATACCTGTGCATGGATCCACAGAGAAGTACCACAGTAAAGGAGGATTATGTTACAGGAACTGCTAGGCAGGTCCAACAGGAGAAGGAGGGTGTCCAAGAAGGATAAATCTTCCAGCCCTCCCCAAAGACAAGGGCCCTTGTGCAACCTTGTCGGATTAGACCAGGAAATTGTTTCATTTTCAGCACTTCATCTGTCTTAATGCTGAAAGGTGGATTGATTTCAGATCAGCCTTGAGCTCAAATTGGGCTTACATATTTAAAATCAGCCCTACTTGCACTGGAACATGTGCTAACATGACAACATTGTATATAAATTACTCTATATACAACAATATGATCCAAAGAACTAAACACAAAGAAATATAATGTCACTGAATCTAGTTCAACGTAGAGGTGTCTTCATTGTGTAGCTTGCTTGTTGTGTCAATGTACAGGTGTGTCCTTCCATTGCTAGGGATATTTGCCATCATTAAACGTTATTGGTGGTCACTGGTTCGCCTAGAAGCCATGTAGCCTATATAAATATTCACTGTACACATAATAAGATCACATGGCCCTGCTATTGAGTGTACATCACAATTTGCCATTACAATCTCCCAAATGTCACTGTGTCCAGTCTTCAAATGCTCATTGTTTAGCATTTCATTTCCTTTGCATGACAACATAATCTCTTGTAAAAAGCCAATAACAATTTTCGTTCTATGACCGATAACCAATAAATGGCTGATATTATAAATTTTTACTACTTTATTTAAAAAAAAAATGTAAAGTATTTTTTATGTGAATTTAGACAACACAACTTGCAGGGCTCCAGACTAACTTTTTTTATTAGGAGCGCTGTAGCCCCTGACTTAAAATTTTAGGAGCGCAAGCAGAAAATTTAGGGGCACACCTTCACATTTTCCCCCTAAATAACTATTACAGACAAATGCTTTGATAATAAATAGACTTAACGTACAGAAATTATGGTGCAGTTTTATTTTAAGATCACATGGCTCCAGACTAACATCTGAGGGCAGCAGCACTAAGTTCTACAGAAAGTGTTTGGTAGCACTGTGGGATGACAAAGCACTGAGCTTAATTTGAGGTGTATAGATAAAGTTAACTTTAATTATTATCATTCATAATGTCTTTATTAATTCAAAAGCAAAATGAGTGACAAAATAGATATTAGGGAGTGAAAATAGCCAATAAGCACCCTTACCATGTTTACCATTACCATGTTTACAATGGTAATTTAGTCTTTTTTTTTTTTTTTAAATAAGTGTGAGTTTTCCTACTTCTTGAAACTTTGAGTTTTATAAATAGAGACAATCTTTAAAGGATGAACAAAAATGTTTTGGTCAACACATTAAAAATAACATTTAAATATGATATAGTTTTGAAGTGCTGGAAAAAGATGTGTAGGCTACTTTTATAACCGCAGTATACCATAGTTATAGTTATGCCTGGTTCAGATTACACAATTTTTTTGTATGTTACGATAGTCACTGTGTCAGATTACACGATTTTGACTCCTAAAAATCTTGTCATGTCGTAGACAAGAAACATATCAGACTACACGTTGCTTTACGACCAGTCATCTCACACACACATTCACTTGCACATATATGTACACACGCACTCACTCACTCACATACACGCACTCACACTCTCTCTCTCTCACACACACACACACACACACACACACACACACACACACACACACACACACACACACACACCACGCTCTCACTCACTCACACACTCACTCACTCTCGCTTGCGCACGCACACACTCACTCACGCACACACACACACACACACACTCTCACTCACTCACTCGCGCGCGCACACACACTCATGAACCCGTCATGGAGGACCGTTAAAAAATTAAACATGCTAGTCTTTTTGTTGTGATGTCCTGAATCATCGTAGACGCGACGTCGGTTGTCGCCCACTATGACACACTACACAAGATGAAATTTACTGGTCGCACATGTGCGACTGGATGTAAAATTCAGTCGCACACTCTCAAATTTTGGTCGCAAAATGCAACCATTTGGTCGCAGTCTGGAGCCCTGACTTGTTACATTTAATGTTGCCATTTGCCTTTAAGTTACAACTGACTGAAGGCAAAAGTCATCTAAATATTAAAACAGGCCATTAAACATACAATGTCATTAATAAATATCCAATATTATATAGGACTCTCCAACTGACACTTAGAATTCAACTGACTGTTTTTGCTACTGTACCTTTAAGACTTCTAACATTATAATATTGATGATTACTGGCCTGTTTTTACAGCTTAGCTTTCATAAACTGACTGAGTATACTGGGGAAGGAGCTTTATAATAACAAAATAATAGAAAGATATTCATAATAACAATGAGAAACCTATTTCCTGCACCGTGGTCTGAGTACTGACTACTAACTGCTACAGAGAAACGTAACCAGTGACCAGATCCGCTGAACCATATCCAGCTAGTTTTCTTAATGATTTTAGCTGAAAAAAGGCAGCACTCCTTGTGCATCTACACGACAGCCATTTGGATGTAATTTAAATCTATTAATACCTAATTTTCATAATTGTGGGTCATCTCTGGGGCGTCTGAATACTTCTCCAACAGCTGGTCTTGAGAGCGTTTTCGAGAAGGAAACTGAGAAGCCCAGGTTTCCCCTGTGCCAGAGGCTTTGCCAAAACAAAACGGCCGAGCTGAACTGATTACAGAAGAGGCCGTTTCTACTGACTCACGCAGACACGGAAAGCACATGGAATCCTCACCGAGGGCAAAGGAGTGCAGAAAAAACCAGTCTGAACAGAGTCCTTAGAGAGTGCAGAGCAGAAGTCACACTATCCAAATGCGATCTGTCCAAAAAATTTCATCTTGTTCTTGTGTGTAAAAAACACACTATAAGAACAAGATGAATCTGGATTTACAGTTCCTGAAGGTCATTTCTTTACTTATACGGCACAACAGCAAACAAATAGTGTTAAAGCTTCAAGTAAGCATAAGTTTTAAGGCTATAGCCTAGTCCACACTGCCCCAATAAACGCCAGAAAAGTTAACACTCTGATCCAACAAAACCAAAAACTATTAGTGTTTATTAGACTTTAAGCTCTGATTATGTTTTTTGGTTGTGAAAATTATTAGTACTTTTAAAGATTACTGTAAATAAGCACCCACAATTCAATCTAATATTGACAATTTTTTTTAAATTCCAAATTAAAATGCACCCCTATTAGATAATTAATAAATAGGCTATAACAAAGAAAAGTCCAATCTCGATTCATTATGCGAATAAATAAAACACAGAAGACCAACAGCAATTCATGCCGAAACTTCTAGCGAAATAAATACATTGTAACAATGCAAAATTTTCACCTTAAGTTTAAAATAAAAACTAAAAATAGCACACCTAAAGTGAAAACATTTTGAATGAAGTCTGTATGTTACCTACATGGTGTGAGAAGAAAAATTGCGGAGCACAAATTCAAACTATTCACCTGACCAGATTCAACAGACTAATATTTGCATTATCAGCTCTTAAATAAACACTTTTGAATAACCTGCAACCACAAACTTCAGCTCATTCGCTCTCAGGAACACATCATCCAATTACAGAACACAAGCCAGGCACAACATCTAATGACTTGGTGTGAAAACGCCAGGAGCTCTTGGCCTGGGCCTCCAAAACAGACCCAAGATTTTCTCCACTTTCCCAGAGATCCTTAACACCAGGGAGGAAACTTTGCTGTCGGGGAGCAAAAGTGGGTCTAAAATTTGGGGGGTGGTCTGGAAAAAGAAAACAGACACTTTCAAAGCTTCCTTGCAGGATGCAGCTGATTATTTTTTGTGTTCAATCAACCATCAAATGCAGCATAGGCTATCTCAGTTCGGCATGGGGAACAAAGTGCTGTCTAAGCCACTGCTCCACCCGGCAGGACGCACTTATAAACAGGAGAGATGAAATAGTATGTCCGGGATAATCTCTCAAGCTGTTTCGGTGCTCATGCAGTAAGATCTGATGCAGGACACAGAAAACATGAGTCTAAGCACATTTGATAGGGCACAGAATAATAAGGAAAAAGCCATCAAGGTGATTGTCCTGGAAATCTGGATCTGAAGTTTCTGAGGAAAGTGAAACCGTATTCCTGTTATTGTTTTACAGTTCAAATCAGTGGGTGTAAACATCTCTGTTTCTAATTTGACATTTTGACATCTACTCTAACAGCTTATTTAAGTTAACTAAGGCCTAAAATTGCCTCTGTAAACTATATAAATACCTGCAAAACACATTATTCTGTTTTCTACAGAAAGATTTTGCATATGACTTCAATTTCAGTCTGTTCCTCAGAAACACACCAAGCTGTTAAATGACTTCACGAGACATAGAATATATTATAGATATAGACTAAGATTTTAATTAAGTAAGCACTTGAAGGATTCAATGTTCATACACTGAAGGATTCATCAGACAAATTTAAAGGCTTCATCTGAAATCATCATATACTTCCCTACTATTTAGAAGGCGAAAAACAGTGTATGACAAGTCGAGTATGTCCAAATTCACAGTCCTCACGAAAGAGTAGCAAAAAGTACCTAAATGACCTAGATCAGGGGTCACCAAACTAAGGCCCGCGGGCCGACTCAGGCCCGCCACCCCCCTTTGACTGGCCCCCCAGCCCCTCTGCCCCCCACTACTTGAACCGGCCCTATGAGGCAATCCCCAAAAGTCGTCATGGACGGTACGTCATGGTACGGGCGTCACAGTTTGGTGCATACATTTACACAGAGAATACACGGTATAAAAATAAATAAAACTTGCGTGCAATTTAATTAATGTAATGCGGAACTACTGTTAGATACGCGGATTCTTAGGGACACCTAATCTGTAGCTCCGCCTTAGCTCTGAAGCTCTGAAGCAGGCTGCGGTGTAAAGATTGCTATGCTGGAATATGTCGAGAGAGAGGTGTGGGCGCGATCGAAAAGTCGTAAAGTGTTTACTTATATTTGTGTGTGTGTGTGTGTGTGTGTGTGTGTGTGTGTGTGTGTGTGTGTGTGTGTGTGTGTGTGTGGGGCGCGGCCACGATCGAACAGTGGAAACATAAAAACATACTCCGTCATTTAGTTTATGCAGGACATCATTCAAACTGCAAAGTGTTTAAGTTACTGTTAATTACATTTTTAAGGAAAACAAATATATTAATCGGAAATGTAGCAGATTCATTTTCAATTAATTCAGGTACAATTACCAAACATATCAAGGTATTTTTATTAATTGAATTAATGAACTAATTATATAAAACTATTGTCAGTGCACTACAAATAAACTGGTTCTATGCCTTTACTTTATTAATAAAACTTATTTTAAAAAAAATACAAGGCTTAAGACATTTATTTTTCTTTTGGTGGGCCAGCCTGAGACATGCACAAGCCTTCTGCATTTTTGTTTTGCTTTTCCCTTCATTGTACCCAACCGTGATGTCTGAACCGAGGTATGAACCGAACCGTGACTTCTGTGTACCGTTCCACCCCTAAAAGAGAGTGCAGAGTTTTCAAAGAACAGTGGACCAACGATTATTTGTAAGTGTGAAGACTCGATTACAACTTTTGCAAACCACTAGTAAAGATAAACAAATATGTGCCAGGAATCAAGTGTTGATATAGTAGTGTGGATATAGTAGTGGGGATAGTAATCTCTACTACACAATGAGGCCTGCTGGTGGTCATTTTGGTCTGGGTCATACAATTCTATGTTATATAGCTGACCCGGGCCCCGGCCCCCCATCACAGTCAGGAACGATAATGTGGCCCCCAGAGAAAAAAGTTTGGTGACCCCTGACCTAGATGATTTCCAGCACGATTCTGAAGTGCACATATGATGGGACACTTTACTATCCCATGAGGCCACAGGATGTGTATGTCCGGATTACATTCATACTATTTAGAACATAGGCCAACTTTTTTTTTAGAAGTTGTGAAGTAATTACTTATTCAAAACAAGTTATTACTCAGTAAGGACACATGCAGCCAAACTGTCTAGTTTGTGAGTCTTTTGGTGTGATTCATTACATTAACTGGTTGGTAATAGTCATTTGTTTGCGAATCAGACTACACTGAATTTTAAGTGAATCCAGTAAAAGAAAAAAAAAAAGAAAAAAGAAAGGGATTCAATATCAGTGGCGGAAATACTTGTAGGTCTACAATCAGAGAACCAAGACTAAACGGCTTCATCAGAAAGCCAAAAACACAATCATAGCTTGACCAACAATTACAAGTAGATGTACAAAGCAAAATGCGAAGGGCCTTATTTGGTACTTTGTCATTAAAAGCACAGGAAACCAGATCAAACCAGGACATATTCATAGGATGGCAAAAAATGAGCCTTTCTTTCATTTTTTCCTGAATTTTCCTTTTAGTTTAATGGCTGGATTAGACCCCTGTAAAGCAGAGCACCTTTCAGGCGGCTTTAACATCCCCACCTCCAGTCTCCATAAAGTGAGACCAGCTGCAATGGACCTTTAATTAGGACCCTGTTAGTGCACGGACATCCTACACACACACACACACACACACACACACACACACACACACACACACACACACACACACACACACACACACACACACACAGAGTACAATCAACCATGTACAGTGCCTCTCAACTTAAAAACAACGGATAAGCAATTCCCCTATTCCCACGAAAAACACTAGGCAAACTTGCCGAGAGGCAAACCTCAATCAACCTAAACCACCAGACTCCCCTTTTGAAAATAGAAGTTCCTTTTAATCATCATGAGCTATGAAGTGGTCAGTATCAAGCAATCAAAGAGGCGGCATGCGACATTGCTATACATCTATTGCATGTAACAACATTTACAGTGGCCACTTCACGTGATGATGCATAAAACAAATTGGTTTCATCAGTGCTGTTCGGATATAAAACGTTAAACAAATGTAAACATCTGGGGCCAAGTTCCTTCAAATAAAACCAGCTTCAAAAGTCACAACATGGTGGTTTGGATTTAATGGCTTGTCTGCCCATTTGTGGTTTCCTGATCCTAGAATTAGATCTTTTGCTAAGTGACAAGATGGGCAAGAAATGCACACTGGTGGCAAACAAGTCATTACTGTCAGAGCCATGGTCTTGCAGTTATTGCACATATATGGAGCTCATGGAGACATGTGAGAATGAATATGGCTAGCATAATTCACCAGTCCCACTCCACATAATAATAATAATAATAATAATAATAAATATAGCAATAAAAAGTAGCAAAAAGATTATTAGTAGTAGTACATAAAAACCAAACAAAAATCATTAAAAACTAAGGGAAAAATAACTTATGTAGCTTATTATCTGCTTAAAGAGTTCAGGTGTGTTGACTGAAAGTTACGATCTGCATGCGGCTGGATGGAAGAGAGCAAGTGCTCCCTGATAATAATGCAAATGAGCAATAAAATGAATCAGACTACTGTTGCATTAAACATTTAAATTCACCTCCATGTGAAAAGCACTAATTTGGAAAACGCTACTTTATGATCTTTGCCATAATGAGGTCTGCAAAAAGACAACATGAAAGGAGCCCACGAAGCCACATGTATTTACATCAGCTGTACTCCTTTCATTAAACAGACTCACCCATGCTCTAAGCTATATATAAAATGTTTGTTTCAAATATATAAGGGGTTTACCTATACTAATGTCTTGGAAAGTATACAGGCAGAACTGAAAGAGGAAACCTAATAAATTTGCGACCTCACATTACAGCATTATAAAGCTCACCACTAACATCACATCTGACCAGATCTTGATCTTTTAACAGAACATAACACTCAAAAGAAAAAAAATATTGTAATGTGTAAACGTTAATTGTAATATGCACGATGTTTTTAGTCGCTCAAAATACGAAATTACCTGCTTAATGACAACCTATCTGATTCTTAAAACCTACGGAGCTCCCTACCTAGACAGCATTTCTGGGCTTATAGGGCGCTTGAAACGTTCCGAGCTTCCTAAAATGATGCCTACCTAGGCAGCTTACTAGATTTTGAAACACAGACCAAGACAGCATGTACATTCAACTCAATAAATATGACGTATCCTACATACGAAACAGACAACATTCTGACTACACAACAACTGCAAACCAGTACACGTCAGTTGGCAGTTAAATTACTCATTTGATTAATCTGAAAGTATATTTTCACGCGAATGTGACGCGCGTTTGTACGGAGGAAACTGGTGTGTTTCATTTTCATCAACTCACCATCAAGTCCGCGTTTTTTCCTATCCGTATACTAGCATTCTTCTTCATATGGAGCTTCAGCGCTGCCCTCGGTGCTTTCTTTGACATGTTTTGGCTGCTTGAAAGCGTTAGTTTACGGATTTGAAGATCGAAAGTAAAGCTAGCGTCTGTTTGTGTTTGTTTTATTCAAAAAACCGCGCGTTTCACTACCGGCTCCTGATGATGACGTAGAAAGAGCTCAATGGCCCCTCTCGCCAGCACGTGCTTTGTGCGTGTTTACATAGACCAGAGGGAGAAATTGTAATATATATATTAAAAAAAGTCAGACACTTTTTATTTTATTCATCTGATTCTGCTTTTTGCCTAATGATTTTACTCAAGTGTAAATTTAGAGTCTGTCTTGTTTTACCCTTTTTGTTAAGGATATCTTTTAATTCCCTCAGTAGGTATTATAGCTATTTAATTTGCAACAAGAATGTCATTATTTTATAACTCAAATAATTGCAAATTACTTTATTGCCATAGCTTAAAAAATGCCAGTAATGGTAATAAAAAAAAATAATAGCCTACCGAGAAATTAACAATATAAAATACAATACAGGAGAATAAACTAAACATTTAACAAGACATAAAGCTTTTGTAGATCAGACTTTTATTTCCTTTCTTTTTTTAGGTGTAGGCTACTTTTTTGTCCCCTGAGCTCAAAGAATGTAAAACAGCTGCAAAGCATTTGTTGAATTAAAAATAAATTAATATATAAGATGGAGCTGAACCGTTGCCAGAACTTTGAGTCCATTTTAATGGCAATGTTTTATGGTTTCTATTAATTGCTCTGGGCTTTGGCATTTGGCTGAGTTGAAAATGAAAGAGAATAGCCCCAGGCTTTATTCATCTTATTCACTAATAAAATGTATCAGCTCGACCCACTCATTTTTCCCCCATTCTCACTACAGGTTTGTAATACAACTGTGAAAGCACGGCCATTTCTCCCCTTTAATGGAGCAAAAATGTGTTTTTAAAACATATCTGCATTTCTGATTCATTTATCTGCTTAAGATCTTTCTTAACTGATCAATTGTGATACAAAACAACTGAGCTGTTAAGAAACAATGTGGTTTCTGTAATTGAAAACTTATTTTTAAGTGTTTATTGCATGTATATATATATATATTAATTTTACTCTAACTTCAGAATGCCACTAAAACAACATCATTTGTAAGCGTGGGAGTTTTCTACAGAAAAACAAGGAGTGGAGCAACACTTCAAAGGACTGATTAGTGGTAGTTCTTGTTATGGTATTTCATGTGGGTTTCATTTACAGATTCTAAGAATCTTTTGGATCGAGACATTTTCATACACAATCAGATATTTTCAGCTGGAGGGTTCTTGTAATTACATGGATGAGTGCACAAGTAATTTCACCCAGAACTAAATGAAAATATCTTAACTTAATACTTGCCATATTTTGATACGAGAATAAAAAAACAGATTTGATTTTGTTCCCAAGTACTTAAAACACATTGAGAATGAGAAGTATGTACAGTAAAATAGTGGCATTGGTGGCTAAATAGAGACACATCGTCAACCTCAAAACTATTTTTCAAAAGGAGGAAAATATATACACCCTGGGCTTGATAACACCCGACAACCGTGTAATGCAGTCACTCCATAGCCACTTTGGTGAGTTGAAATTTATTTGTAACATACATTTTTCAATTGTAGTCTTTTAAAAAGGCATCTGAAACAAGTGCAATGTAGTGGTGTCAAATTTAGATTTTTCAAAACATATTGACATCTGAAACGCTTCCAATAATCATTTTCCACAGAATATACAGCTGCGGTTTCTCGCTCTCTCATCTCTCCGACAGCGGGTTGACACACAAACCGCCTCCACTCACTCACTCAAATATTGTTGCTGTTACAGGGCTCAAACTCAAAGCACGTGCACAAAGCCGCCTCTCAGTTCTAAACTGAGTTCTTTTTCACTGCTTATTGCATTGAAACAGTCAAACACACACAAACAATGTCAAAATGCCGGTCTTGGAGAGTATTCCATTAAACACAGTCAGTTATGTTTAAATGACCGTAAACAGTTGATAAAGAAAGCGTGTGTAACAGTGTAATGCAGGGATCAGCAACTCCGGTCCTGGAGGGCCACTGTCCTGCAGAGTTTAGCTCCAACCCTAATTAAACACACCTGAACAAGGCAATCAGTGTTTTCAGGATTACTAGATAGATACAGGCAGGTGAGTTTTTATCAGGGCTGAAGCTAAACTCTGCAGGACAGTGGCCCTCCAGGACCGGAGTTGCTGATCCCTGGTGTAATGGGTCCGTGCGTCAGGTCTTAAAGTGACAGCGGCCTAAATATCTGCTGCCAAATTATGAGAAAACATAAAAAATATCTAAGTGGCAGTTTTTCCCCATGGTATCGGTCAAAATTGTGGCCAGCGAAAATGCTGAGAGCTTGTAACTTTGGAAAACCACTAGCCACAGTGGCTGGTGAGCAAAAAACTTAAGCCCTGTTTAACACCACAATACATATAAACATAACAGTTCCATTTTGGTATGTTTCTACTTTTTTATGTCTATTACAAATAATTATGCACTAAGAACAATGCTCTTTAGGCATAGCATCTAATCAGCATCTAAACAGATTTTTCCACTTCCTGTTTTGATGGAATGTGCTGGCAGTCTCCGCCAAAGCTTCATGCATCATTTACTCGAGACCACTGCCGTGGCAACTCTTGGAAATAAAGCTTTATCACACTCATCTTCACACACAGCTACTAACACCACCATATTTTATTCTACCAGGCCCAACCATCCCATTTCCTACATTAATCTTGTGAAGCCGAGTCTCATTCACAGAAAGCAGCAGTTATGGAGGTGATAAGCTTTCATTCAGTTTCCTCCTCCACACTGCAGCCTTTGTTAGGTGAGAGTATGGACCGCAGACACATGTTTCAAAGGCTGACAGACATAATGCTACACAAACGCAGACTGTGACTGGTGAAATACTTCAGTTTTAGATGTGTGCTCTAATCACTCCCAACCACTTAAGAAGCCACAGATTTATAATATTATGTGGATTATTATGTGGATATCACCATTTTGGTAAATCAAGCAAAGTGGACAGATAGATCAAGGGGTCTAAGAAGGGGCCGTATATTAGAACAAGTGAATTACCTTCTCCAAACATTGTCCCAATGTGCATCTAATTTATCAGCTCTTCAGTCAGTGATAGGAACCCATTGAAATGCTACCTAAGAAGGTTAATTTGTGTTGCGCTCTGTTCGGTATTAAAATAAAGCACACAGCAGGTCAACAGAAGAAGTAATGGGGGTCATGAAATTGTTTTATCATAGCTGATAAATGTAGCAACCAGTGTTTGAAGTTTTGCCACAATGCGTAATTTAAACCAGAGTAAATGGATTATAAATCTTCAGACAGCCTTTATGTACTTTGTTGCAAGACTTTGATAAAGAACAAGCTTTTTAAAACAGGTGTTCTACAGATATTACTTTAAGATAACATATGATCTACATAGATATATTCTGAACAAGCATTTAAACACTATAATATCTGACATCTAAAGCTTTTTTACTGAAATGGATACTAGCGCACAGATCTAAACAATTGTGCATCAAAGTTTAGGCTTCAACATTGTTGATAAGGGACCAATCAGATATGGACCTCCAGCATTGATTTGTAACTTAAAACAGGTGCTTAAATGCTGCAGTATATCACACATATTTGCAGGAGAAACGTGTTAAGGGTTTTCTCAGCTCCTGCTGAATGTCATAACACCTTGGTAAATATGCTCCACATACGGATTTGTGAACAGGTGCAAAATAAGGATTTCAATATGTTATCATTGTGCCCTGTACTTATTTAACATTTAAATACATTTTATATATCAATAATGAAATATTTTATTGAAATGCATACTCTTCATTCTTTTGGCAGACACTTTTATCCAAAACAACTTATAGCACATTCAAGCTATACATTTCATTAGTATACACATTGTTCGGAATGTGTTATTAACAAAGAAACACACATAGCCATTATGACCGCATTTAAATATCTAATATCTTAAACTTAACACTTTAAAATAGTTATATTTAAAACATGTGTCTGCTTGTCCTAAGAGATGAAAGGAACATCCTCCTCATGGAAGATGATGGGATTAATAACCTTGTCAACATGGTTGTGGGCAACTGAAACTCATTCCATATGATTAAAGCAAATCACATGTTGGCATGTTTAACTGTGGCACAGGTGGAGATAACACTGAAGATGCTACCATGGAAAATCTTAGTATTGGCTAATACATTTCCTGCAGCATCATGGGAGTCTTTGATTCCTGGCTGTATTAGATCATGAGTGTATGTTTCTTGGACAGAAACTGCGTTTATGGCGGTTTTCGCCACAGGAGGTCTGTGAAGGTATTTTCAGAGTTTTTTTTTTTTTTTTGCAAGTATGATCAGTCAGTCATGGACCCCTGAACTCTGGAATTCTGCTAGTAAAACTTCAAAGGGACGACTCTGGATATAAACTCATATTCCATGGGGTAAAAGAGAAGGGCAGATATACACTCACCTAAAGGATTATTAGGAACACCATACTAATACTGTGTTTGACCCCCTTTCGCCTTCAGAACTGCCTTAATTCTACGTGGCATTGATTCAACAAGGTGCTGAAAGCATTCTTTAGAAATGTTGGCCCATATTGATAGGATAGCATCTTGCAGTTGATGGAGATTTGTGGGATGCACATCCAGGGCACGAAGCGGGAGTTCCACCACATCCCAAAGATGCTCTATTGGGTTGAGATCTGGTGACTGTGGGGGCCATTTTAGTACAGTGAACTCATTGTCATGTTCAAGAAACCAATTTGAAATGATTCGAGCTTTGTGACATGGTGCATTATCCTGCTGGAAGTAGCCATCAGAGGATGGGTACATGGTGGTCATAAAGGGATGGACATGGTCAGAAACAATGCTCAGGTAGGCTGTGGCATTTAAACGATGCCCAGTTGGCACTAAGGGGCCTAAAGTGTGACAAGAAAACATCCCCCACACCATTACACCACCACCACCAGCCTGCACAGTGGTAACAAGGCATGATGGATCCATGTTCTCATTCTGTTTACGCCAAATTCTGACTCTATCATCTGAATGTCTCAACAGAAATCGAGACTCATCAGACCAGGCAACATTTTTGTCCAATTTTGGTGAGCTTGTGCAAATTGTAGCCTCTTTTTCCTATTTGTAGTGGAGATGAGTGGTACCCGGTGGGGTCTTCTGCTGTTGTAGCCCATCCGCCTCAAGGTTGTGCGTGTTGTGGCTTCACAAATGCTTTGCTGCATACCTCGGTTGTAACGAGTGGTTATTTCAGTCAAAGTTGCTCTTCTATCAGCTTGAATCAGTCGGCCCATTCTCCTCTGACCTCTAGCATCAACAAGGCATTTTCGCCCACAGGACTGCCGCATACTGGATGTTTTTCCCTTTTCACACCATTCTTTGTAAACCCTAGAAATGGTTGTGCGTGAAAATCCCAGTAACTGAGCAGATTGTGAAATACTCAGACCGGCCCGTCTGGCACCAACAACCATGCCACGCTCCAAATTGCTTAAATCACCTTTCTTTCCCATTCTGACATTCAGTTTGGAGTTCAGGAGATTGTCTTGACCAGGACCACACCCCTAAATGCATTGAAGCAACTGCCATGTGATTGGTTGATTAGATAATTGCATTAATGAGAAATTGAACAGGTGTTCCTAATAATCCTTTAGGTGAGTGTATTTTCATAAGTCAATTTCAACAGAAAATTTTCATCTGCTTGGAAAATATCATGTTCTGCAACTCACATTATATAAGATCTAAAGATTTTTTTTTATTTAGCAAGGACACATTATTTTCAACAGCAACTTTCCACTTTTCATCATGTGACACTAAAGACTGGAGTAATGATGCTGAAAATTCAGCTTTGCCATCACAGGAATACATTTAATTTGAAAATATATTAAATAATATTTCACAAATTACTGATTTTTACTGTATTTTGGATCAAATAAATGTGGCCTTGGTGAACATAAGAGACTGAACATGAGGGCAAAAAAAACAAAGAAAATTATCTTTTTCATACACTTGCTCTGTAATGAGATGAATAACTTATTAATGCTTCCAGGGATACTTCATTCTGATTGCTCAATCCCTTCATTCTACTACTGGAAGGAACTCACATGTTAGTGTGCTCTCCATGTGGACAATATCTCTTCTGTTCTGAGACCAGTGGTGTTGATTCAGCATGAATCTCATCCCTGGAGAAGAAAAAAGGTTAGAGGGAGTTTCATAACTCAACATTTTTCTCACTGGCTTCCTGTCTTTGTTTAAATTATGAACCTGCATGTGAAATATATGTCAGCATTATGCATCTGATAATGCTGTGGGTGTGTGTGTTTTCAACAGTTTTTCTAAAAGCAACAGAATGGGAATGAAAACAGCATCAACATTTCATGGGTATTTTTAGCCAATCACCTGAGGAGTAAATGTCACATGACTGATCACTCTGGAACTGCAGGATGATGTCATGACAATACTGATTGGCTGCTTTGATACTTCCTGCCTGGTCTATGTATGTCTCCTACTTCTCCGTTATGCCATTAAAATAACTAAATGGCCTAGTTGCAAACCCAATCCATCAAGTCGGAGCTTATATCCATCGTTTTCTCGTGAGGAGTTCACGAGAGTTTGAGTCTGAGAGGCCTTTTGAAATGCAACCACTTGTGGAAGTGAGATTTTGAGAGTGAGAGTGAGTTAAAGTAGAAAGCGTGCGCGCTGTTTGCATTCCCCTTTATGTTTATGTCCACTGCGGTACAGTGCATGACGACATGCCAGACTGAAGTCGTGTGAACGGGGGACACTGGAACTCCCTGCATTTACCGTGAAAAATAACAACAAGATCATGGATTAAACAGGCCGCAAAACACAGCAAACCCATTCTGATTGAAGAAAAACAAAGAGACTATCAGAGAATGGACCATTTGTTATGGGAATGAAGCAGCAGTTATGTTAAAGAATGCTGGCAAAGTATATCAGGGATTCTTCAATGGATTCAAATGGATTTTGGTATCTAGTGCAACATAGAACTTTCCTGATTTATCAGAATTTTACATTTTAAATATATTTTTTAAGCATTCCCTTAATCATCTTCAGAGACAAAAAGTTCCCCTAATTGATGAATCACCCATTAACAGATCAATATTTTGCTGTCTGGGAATTCAAGCCAGACATGATAGAGAAAAGCACAGTGTTTGCAGTGGTTTTCCCACATCTACGCTTCTACTGACCTTTCATCCATCTCTTTTAACTCATTCTTTTTCTCTCTCCTTCTTCGCTGTGTATCTTTACAGTGATTTACACTCCTGTCTCACTTCATATGGTTTGTTATCTGATGACATTCCTAGGAGTCAGAGACACAGTGAATATTCCAACTAGCTTACTGTCTTATCAGAACATCACAAGCTCCCACCACTGTATAACAGTGTTTCAACATACAGTGCTTGCTAGGCCTCAACCACTAGAAACAGTCAATACAGGCTATTTCTTGATATAATTTCCTTACACACCCAATCCTGTATTATATTCTCTCTTCCTGGAAGTACAAAAGGAGTGAAAAATTGCATGAACCTCAGTTTTAATTCTGACAAAGGAATTGCATGAACTCCCCCTAAAATGCTGTGCAGGGAGAAAGTCACATGCATTTGACAAAGGAAAACATAAACAGGCATAACTGCTCAAGCAAACCCAAAGCTGCACAATATCTGTCAAGCAGAGGAGGTCAAAGGTCAAGAGAGGTGTGATCAGAGCAAACAGCAAATAAAATTGATTTACGGCACCTTTTCAGAGTGTACTCAACTATATAAAACTGTCTAAACTTGAGTTACCACCCCTGTGCAATGAACACCCACAAACATCCACAAATACACATTTGCTCGCTGTTCTCCCTTCTCTGGTCCTCCCTGAACTCAGGAGACCAGGGAAAGATCATGAGCATTTGGGCTGAAAACTATTCCAGACAAAAAAAAAAAAAAAAAGATAAAACCCAAATGATTTACATAAATTAAGGTCATATAGCCCTATTCACATTTTAATCACTTTTTTCAGATGGTTCTTTTTAATGATTCGGTTAAAATTAATCAATTAATGAACTGGGTGGGTTACTGAAGTTACTCAAGATACAGGAGTTTTGTTGTAATAAATGCTGATTTCATTCATTTACCCTAATGTTGTTCTAAACCCATATGACTTTCTTCTACTGTACTGTTGTAAAAGGACGCAAAATAAACATAGAGCTATCATGTTAAATACGACCCCGTATTTATATTTCTGTTTATATTCACATATGTGACCACAAAACCAGTCACATGGGTCCATTTTTTTAAATTAAGATTCATACATAATCTGAAAGCTGAATAAATAAGATTTCCATTGATGTATGGTTTGTTAGGATAGGACAGTATTTGGTCGAGATGCAACTATTTGAAAATCTGGAAACTGAGGGTGCAAAAAAATCAAAAGATTGAGAAAATCACCTTTAAAATTGTCCATTTATGTTTGCGATTGTACTGCATTCACTCACAAAAGTAAATGTTTTATATATTTACGGTAGGAAATTTGCAAAATATCTTCATGGAACATGATCTTTACTTAATATCCTAATGATTTTTGGCATAAAAGAAAAATCGATAATTTTGACCCATACAATGTATTGTTGGCTATTGCCACAAATATACCCATGCGACTTGTGACTGGTTTTGTGATCCAGGGTCACACATTGTGTAGACAACTGTTCAAAAGTTTGGGGTCAGTGAGGTTTTTGTTTTTTTGTAGAAAATGTATACTTTCAGCAAGGATGCATTAAAATGATCAAAAGTGAAAATAAAACATTTAAAATGTTACAAAAGAGGTAGTATTTAGTATGATAGTATATTTAAACAGTAGTGGTAGTATTTCCAATTATGTACATTTTACAGCATCAAATGGAATCAGAAACAGAGTCAGTTAAATTCCCATTCCTAATAAGCAGGATTCCTTTCTTTGATGAAGCATGTTTGTGGTGTGTGTGTGTGTGTGTGTGTATCCGGTCGGCTGTGCCATGCTCCGGAGTCTTGTGTAAAAGCGCGTCTCTCTGTGCTGAGGGGTCAGTGCTCAGGGAGTGCAAAGCTTATGTTATCAGGCCGATGCTGCACCGAGACCCTCAGATAACAATGCAGCCACACTCTTCCCTCCCATCAACAAGCCCTGTCTGAATCCAATTAACCACAGGGCACCAGGGTGAGGGGGCACAGAGGGTGGGAGCACACACCCTTACACAGACAAACACACATACAGAAGAGCATTCAAACTAGAGATGGCCAATTCAGTTACTTGAGTAATCAAAAAATAAATCAACCGAGTATTTGAGTACTATTTGCAAGTAATTGCATCCTGCTGTAAAAAAAAAAAAAAGGTTGTTACAATTTATTTCGATAGTTCACTTTAGACATTCTACTAATACTAACTATAAGTAACTTTACAATTACGTCAACTACCTTTCTACTAGTATAATTAACTTTGCAACTACATGCAAACTAACTATCAGAGTATTAGTGTATTAGTAAACTGTTAGGATAGGGTTAGGGTTTGTAGGCATGTAGTCATGTACAGTACCTGCAATGTTAATTATAATCAGTAATCTGTTGGAGTGCATTAAAATAAAGTGTTATTAAGCAGATTGTCTCAAATACACTAATGATTGGTAGTTGACATGTAGTTGTAAAGTTACTGATAGTTAGTACAAGTAGAATGTCTATCGAAATAAAGTGTTACCATATGTTATGAGACTATGCTGGCAAAGACACATCACAATATCTAACCAGGCTAATGTGCAAATCTTTGCAGTCTCCTTGACTTTGGTAAACCATGCTGTAAAAAAAACGCATCCACCAGTCTGGTTCTGTGAGCCATGAGATCTCCCACTGACAAGAATGCATGTGCAGTGATGCATGGCGCCCTCTGTTAGCTTAACGGTTTGTTTTACTCTCAGGTTCACTGACCTCAGCCTGTGAACATATGAGTGTACAGAGCTAAGATGCCTCTCATGACTGAAGTCCCCCCACCCTCTCTCCTTTACTGGTGTCTTAGGGTATTTCCTCATCCGAAATGTTTCCATTGTACTAGATCTTATCTTTACCGACCATCGGACACCAGAAGTTTAGCGTTCGACTTGCGCTTTTTTTCCTATGTAAGTATGCTTCTCACAGTCCAACAGACGCAAAACAGAGTGATCACCCATGGGTTTAAATCAGCATGGCTAATAAATCCTCCCTCTTGGTAATTCATTCTCTGACTTGTCACAAGGGAAGTGAAATTAAGCAGACGCAAGTAGTTTTTCATGAGAGCTACTGATTCTGACACCACTCCACTCTGGTGCGAGTGCTATATCTGGATGAGCTTGTGTCAGCTATGGAGAACTAAATTATTCAGATACAGATGCAAGAAACACCCCCGCACTACAAAATCAAGCAGTTTTTGTCAAACTCATCCGAAACAAATTATTTCTGTCTTTGAACCTTTTATGCTTTCATCCTACCAAGCAAAAAGTATTAGCAATGCTGGTAGTTGAAAGTAAATAATTTTTTGTACAAAAGTAATCATGTTCTTCCTTGACGTGTCATGCAATTATCATGGCAGGCTATATGAAAATGGTAATTATTCAGTACCATATCAGATGATACATAGATTACATAGATACATATATTTCTATTTGATGTGGTACCATTAATAGGCTATAATATGCTTTGCAAGACCAACAAAATAATCTGAATATGAACTCAGATGCACACTCGACGTGATTTACACTGCAAATAAAATAATTTAATAATTTGATATTTGCATTAAAAATATCAACATCTTATGACAAAATTAAATAAAACTGCATAAGATTTTAAGTCTTTAAGTGCTTTACCTCAGTAGATTGTTAAATACATCACCGTCTAAAAGTTTAGCAATGATGCATTTATTTGCTCAAAAGTTAATTTTACATTGTTACAAAAAAAAAACTTTCAAATGAATACTGTTTTTTAACTTTTTATTAATCAAAAAAATCCTAATACAGTAGAATACTGTGCAAAAGTCTTAGGCACATTCGTTTGTTCACCCAAAAAAGGTTTTAAGCCAGTTATTTATATCTTTTGCTGTTGTGTGTAAGTAAGAAACATAAGGTATCTTCAAGTGTCTTGGAGATGTTGCCGCTGTCCTTCTGGATTTAGTCTGTCTCAGTTTTTTCTGTTTCTTCATGTAATCCCAGACAGACTCGATGATGGTGAGATCAGATCTCTGTGTGGATCATATCGGCTGTTGTCAGACTCTTTGAGCATACAAATATCTCACTGGATTATAACAATTAATGGCAAAAGGAATGTTTGGAAATGTGAACTGATATTTCCTACTGACACACTACAGGAAAATATAGAAATAACTGCCTTAAAACCATTTTTTTTGGGGTGAAAATACTAACGTGCCTAAGATTTTTGCACAGTACTGTATATCACGGTTTTCACAAAAATATAAAATACTTTACACTCCTGTAATTATATAAGTAATAATTAGAAATATTTCTTGAGCACCAAATCAGCATATTAGAATGATTTCTGAAGGATCATGTGATCAAGACTGAAGTAATGCTGGTGAAAAATCATTAGATTTTAAAATATATTAAAACAGAAAACAGTTTGTGACCATAAAAGCCAATTCACACTGCACAGACAAAAGCCAACAAACAAGTTGGCCGTTGGATTTAGAATTCTGAAAAATAGCTGTCATGTTTACACTGCCACAACAGACACGACACTGATTAAACATGTTCAGTCGGGTGAAAACAAACCCAGACCAACACCAACAGATGTAACACACTGATCCAACAAAATCCAACAAACGTGTTTGTTGATGATTGTCTGTGCGGTGTGAATTGGCCTTAAGAGACTTCTTTATAAAACATTAAATTATCTTACTGACCCCAAACTTTTGAATGGTAGTGTATATGAAAGAATAACACAATTTGCCCTCCCCTGCAGCTCTCAAATCACAATTGTGTGATTATGAGATCATCAGAAATGTCATTATGTGACATTTATGTGATTTGAATACATGCATATTACAATTTAGCAAATCACAATTGGTCACAAGACAAAAGAGAACCAATTACAATCATCACCACTGATGTCAAATCTGTGATGACAAGCCTGGATGTGACATTTGAATATAAATGATATTTGAGATCTGCAGCAGAGGAGAAAATGTGAATAACAGCTAAAAATTCATACCATATAGCTTCAGAACTTGTGGAATATACTGTAATAGTACTTCTGTGGTCATTTCTTGAACATGAGAGTCTCGTTATCATTTACTTTTTTTTTATACGCAAAACAGCTCCATCTACATTCCACTAACTTTCTCCTTTAGTATTCCACAGAAAAAAAGAAAGTCATACAGGTTTGGAACAACATGAGGTTGAGTAAATAATGACTTAATTTTCCTTTTTCAGTGAACTATCCCTTTAAAGCTGCAATCCATAGTTTTTCCTCTTTGTCGCCATCTCTGTTCGAAATCTGCAATTTCAGTTATTCGCGGAATCATCAACTTTACGTGGGTTGTGCCTCGGCACGGCACATCGCGAATGAATCCAATGTTTTGAGGAGAATGTGCGGCTGTCAGTCACCGCGCCGGTGTGGATACTGTCATTCGGAATCACAGATTTTACTTTTTGGAAGTATGACCAACATTAGAATTTTCACCGTAAAATGTAATTTGAACGAGTAAGTACACTTTTGTTCTGACCAACTAAGGGAAAAAAGCATTGCAGTAAATTGCGCTGATTAAATCTAACGATCGCTCATCATATCACGTCAAACCGTGCAAATTATACTTTGTTCTCAAATTGTTAATGTTACAACATCAGCATTGCGTGACTACATTTAATGTGTATTAGGGCTACCTGTAGTTCAGTTTCCATTTCTGTGCAGTCTAATTTCTAATTGTCAGACGGTCCAACAAATTAATGTTCCTTAGAGCTGGTTCTTACCTGTCCAGCAGAAAAAAGCTGTCTCTGCGAAGTCTTTTGCATTTTACAACGGGTGAATCTCCAGTCATCACTGGTGATTGTCGTTTGAACCTTTCTGAATCCGTCATCAAATTGATAAGTTCAATTATATCAAGTGCTGTGAGAAAAGGCTATAAATCTCCAACCCCAACATCCTCACATGCAACATAGCCTACTAGCCGAGACTCCTTCTTTATATGTACAGATACAGATGTGACGTAATGACGCAAAGACATGCTCGAATTTCCCACGGAAATCCATCAGTACCACTGGAATTAAAAACATTATTACAAGCTTACCATTTTAAATCGAGCTAAGGCAAGCAGATCGTTTTGAACACTGGCTGGTTATGTACTTGCTCAAAAATTGATTTTGGATAATTTTTAACCCAAAAAAGTTACGGACTACAGCTTTAAGGACACACCTGAGTACCAAAACGTGCCTGTTCCAACTTTCATTAAATGGGGCTCAAAATATGGCATCTGTTCTAATAAAGATGTTTCGTGTATGGCGCTGCGTGGTTCTGTACCCAAATTAAATGAGGAGATTCCTGGAGCTCTGTCCCACTGATCCACACTTGTGTCCCCATGGGGGAAAGGTAATCCCGGGGATTAGGCTGGTGTTGGTTCAGGCTGGTCCGGGAAAGACAGACAGGGGCTGTCACCCTGCCAGAGCCTCGAGTCATTCAGAGGTGAATGCTGCTGGAAAAGAGGATGAGGAGGAGAAGAGGACAGACACAAGAGGAGGTGAGGGTCATAGAGGTCGCAGCATGGGAATTATGGGTGATGAGTAACAGAGAGACCAGATTCATGTGGTCATTAATTCCAGATGGAAATAGGATAGGACTCGGAGAGTGACACAAAACTGCAAGGAGAAAGAATAAAATGTTATCACTTTGCAGTTTAAGTGGGTGACACGTTACCCCATTCTCCTCCAAAATAATATGCATGCATACAATTGCATTTCTCTTACTGAAGATATAGTTCATGTCTAGCTTGAACAGACAAATCATTCTATTTTCCACATTTTTGAATAATAGTAAAGTCAATAAAACTTTTACATAACAAAATGGAATTATAAGGGAATTATGTAGTTTTAAAAAATCTAATAACATTTAAATATCAATAAATCATATAAAAAATAAAATACATATACATATTGAATAATAAATAACAAAATGGAATATAAAGGGAATTCTTTAGTTTAAAAAAAATCTAATTACAATTAAATATGAATAAATTATATAAACAATAAAATTAATTTAAAATTAATAATAAATAACTAAATGGAATTATAAGGGAATTCTGTAGTTTAAAAAATCAAATTACTTTTAAATATTAATAAATAATATTTAAAAATAAAATAAATTTAAATATTTAATAATAAAATAAAAAATATAATTTGTTAGGCCTATATATATATATTGAACAGCATTGAAGTTTGCATGTACACTTCAACTCACCTAAAAAATAAATACATAAGCACCATTTAAGTCTACAAATCTACTTTCAAGCAATCATGAGAAAAATCTAAACGTTTTAAAATCATATAAAACGAATTCAGTCAAGTCCAAACCTGACTGGTAGTGTAAATATAGATCAATATTTGATGATGCTGGATCTTTGTCAGGTGCATGGCCTATTCTGTTTCAGAAAAGGGCCCCTGTGACCCTACCAGAGGGGGACAGAAGCCATCAGCACTTCGATGCACTAACAAAGAGCTCCCTTTGCCAAGCCAAATAGGTGTGCGTGGTTGATGCGGTATTACCTCATGCAGAGTCACTTATCTGTCTTCTGCTTGATGACCTTGTGCTGACCTACAGAAGTATCTTTTTCACCTGTCTGCACATGAACTGTTGCCATTGGCTATAGTTGCTTTGATTCACACTGGCTCCTCTGGTTTGGCTGTAGAGCATCCTACAACAAGAGTATCCGTTAGTACAGCAATTTTTAGAGACAGACCCGTTTAAAATAACTAAGCTGGAAAATGTTCTTGACCCTCCGACTCCCTCCTGTGGCCATGTCAGGGCTAGAGGTGCCTGTCTGATCAGTGAAGATTTTTTTTTCCTCCAAATTCTATTACAAATTAAAACATTAAAATGGATTCATGTCACCAAGCCCTGCATATATAGGGCGAACTCTCAAACTCATTAACATGACATGTAGGCTGAATAAGAATAAGAAAATTTACAAAAAAGAAAATTCATAGCCTGTGCAAATCAACTGAACTTTGGACATGGCTTTGTTTTGCTTAATATGAAAGTTTATTATTCGCAACCTCATAGCAACACCCTAACAACTACCCAAACAACATTAAAACGGCATAAGCTGCGTCCCATTTCAGAGGCTGCATCCTTCGAAGACTCCACTGGAAGCCCAATGGCGCAACAACGGCTGTCCCATTTTAAAGGCTCCTTCAAAAGTGGCCTCAAAATGCATCCTTTATTTCCCGGGCAATGAAGGATACACAGGGCCGGCGCTCCGCACACGCACATCACGCACTGCGCGTAGGGCACCAAGTCCTTGGGGGGGGGCACCAAAAAATCTGGGTCTTGAAAAATCAATCACAACAGGCTACTAGTATAAATAACAAATAAAATATGTGATCCGTCACGGAAATCAGGGACACAAGTCAGCAACACAACTTTCGAGCAAAATGAGAAAGAAGCGTTTTTTTTTTTTTTTTTCAAAATTGGTGATTTTCGTTTTTTTGCAGAATCTGTCAGTTAAGATCCTCCTCTGCATGTTTGAGATAGCAGTATTGGTATATTTAAAAGCGTACGTTTTGAGTTTGAAATCGGCTTGTTTTTCGGAGATTCTAGCACGCAGTAGGGGCGTGTCATTGTCGGTGTGTATTTCCACTGAATAAGCCGGCGTGGCTACTTATTATGCAGCGCTCTGGCCGGCTCTATCTGATTTCAAAATTCAATGAAGATGGACGCCAATAACATTACGATGTCCAGCAATTGATTTAAATAGTAGGTTAGATGGGGTTTAATTTATTATTTAATGAGATGTAGCCTTGATGGTCTAGTGGTAGAGTTTTCGCCAGTCGTGTCAGAGGGTGTGAGTTCGAATCCACCCTTGTATAGGTTTTTTTTTCTCGTATAGTTTTTTTCTCTCATCAAAACGATTATGTTCATCAGTGGTTGTATATCAAGCAGGGACACGCAAACGTTTGCATTATGTTTTGTGATTTCAACAGAACGAATAGAGAGTATGCGCAACACAATGGATTGAAGCGCGCGTCGAGTGAAGACAGTGCAGTGTGTGCGCAAGCCACACAAGAAAACACTGTATCCGTGCCACTGATCGAAGCGGCAACGAGCACTTTGATCACTTGATTTAAAAACAAAAACAAATTTCAGCTAGTATCTTATTTTAAAAAACGAACGAAATGAATGCTCTGTCAGTTAACTGGAGATTTATTTATTTGTAGAATTGGTACATTCGTGTCGCGAGATGTTTTAAAAAGTGGTGGTAACATGTCCCCCATGGGGGGGGGGGGGTACCACCAAGCATTTGTGCTTAGGGCACCCAAATGGCTAGCGCCGGCCCTGAGGATACAACAGGTTGATCCTAGAATTCACTGCGCGTTATTTAACAATGCTTGGTCCAAACTTCGCGGCCTTCGAAGGATGCAGCCTCTGAATTGGGACGCAGCTATAGTAACACCCTAGTAACATTCCTACAATTCGATAGCAGCCTCTCAGAAAGTCTTAGCAACCTCCAAGCTAAGTGGTAGAAACCATAACATGCAAAAAAAAAAAAAAAAAAAAAAAAAAAAAACCACAGAACACCCTAGCAACATAACATGCTACTAATTGTTAATAAAACATGCTACTAACTGTTAATAAAACATGCCAATTAAAATAAATTGGATTTAGAATGTTTTTTCCCTGGAGTTTACTCTGCCGCCCTAACCTATGTCCTTTTAAGAACCACTTCTCTAAAATATAATGATAGTGGTGCAGGAAACAGCTTTAACTTGAACTTTGTCAATTTCGTGGTCAGTCACTGTGACTTCTGCCTAGGAAGTATGGCAAACCGGAGTTTGCATCACATGCAACAGCTGCAAGTCTATACCTAAGGCAAATTTTGAGAAGCAACAGTATTTTATAGATAAAAGGGCAGGTTACAGTTGCAGAGGTAAGTCGTGAGAAACCGTCCTGGAAAGAGAATCTGGCTGGAGAATTGGTCAGTGCAGGAGGTGACCCTCAAGGTTCACTGACATACAGAGGCTGAACGATTGATGCTGATTGGGCCATGGAACAGGTTGACACCGGGTCTCATCCCGAACAAGAGCCGCTGTAACCAGAGTGCTGAGAAACACACGGCCACAAAGACTTCGGGAGTAGTTTGACTAGTGCACTCAAAACAAGAAAGAAAGAAAAAGGGCCCATAAACGTCTGTGGATCCTCTGATGGAGATGTCCTAGGCATGCTTGGATCTTCAAAGGGTGCAGGTGAGAGAGTCATTGTGCTCCCTGACTTCTCACATTACCCTTTTAGCTCCCAGAGGGGGGCAGGACATCAAAGAGGAGGCTTAAAAAGCCTGTCATTGCTCACCTCCACATACCTGCAGTCCGTAGCCTCCCTCCCGTCCACTCGGGCCAACAGCTGCAACTCAAAGGAAGAGCTCTTAACTGTACTCAAATCAAACAATGGGGCTCTTCCAGAGGGCTCACCCCTCATCTGAGTGATTGGCACATATAAGGATATGATGGGATCATTCAATTTAGCTGTGACAACTGGATTCAGATGCTTCGAGTGCTGAAGAGCAGCTCATTCAGAGTGGTAATGCATTTTCATGGCACACAAACAACTGTCATATCTCAAAATTTCTTGTCTGAAACCATAGGGGAAAGGTTACGCTGGTTAGAATGGCTTCATCTGTCTATCCTGCTAGTATGCTGTAACTACACCATCTGGCTGCGAATAGCATATTTCTTTGATAACAGCTATTCAAAAGTAGCCATACTCTTAAGAAATGTATTGTTTTTTTGCAAGCAACATTTAATATTGCAATTTATAAATTAGATTTCATTGCATAGATATTTTGGAGGGCTCTTACAAGTGTGAAATATACTGTTCTTTGCATGTCCTTGTGGTGCCATCATCATATAAGCGCATCACTGCAACTGCAGAGTCTATAGTCACATGACATTTATGCCAAAAATAAAATTCCAGGGTCCTGTACTTGTTGAACAGCTGCATTCAGGTATAATAGATCACCATGATTGCTGAAATAACAAAAAATCAGCTCATTAAAAAGGGTTTATATAAACATAAACAAATGGACTGTGCGAGTTATTCTGGATGTCAAAATGTAAACAGGCAAGTGTACTTTGAATAACCAGAGTGAAATGAGGGTAATGAGCAAAAATCAGTAAAGTGGGTTTTGCTTGAAACACATTTACAACAGATTTTGAAATGATCAAGGTCTCTAATCTCAACAGTCAACACATTGAGTAAGCTGAAAGAATGGTAATGAAAAAAAAAATGAGATGGAGGAAAAATTATTTGACAATGCTTTTGAGTTCTCTCGCAAATGTTTTCCATTCCCCTGAGAAACTTTGCATTCACTCAAAAAATTTTATTTTATTTGAGTTATTTGCGAGCAAACGCAAAGTTTCTTGGGGGAACGCAAAGGTTTTGCGAATGAACACAAATTTTATTGGGGAATGCAAAAAGTTTGCGAGCAAACGCAAAGTTTCTTGGGGGTATGCAAAAGCTTTCAAAATACCCCCCTCCCCCTCCCATCTCATATTTTTTACAACACCATGTCCATTTAGGGGCTCCGTAGTCTGTGTGACAACCCCTCTAAAATAAAATAATGCAATTTATGTTGTTTACATAGCAGAATGACTACTTGAGCATATTTGGTAACAAAATCTCTTAAATTACTTCTATTAGTGAGTGATAAAAAACCACCAGTTATTTGGCGATGCTGTGGAGACGATAAACATTGCGTATAAATGAGAATGGTCTAAAAATAGATATATTGTGCAAAGAGAAAAATGAGGTTCAGGATTAAGCTAAAAGCAATGATCAATGTACGTAGTTATATTTAAGTCTACAATAGCAATATTCCTCTGCTGCATCAAGATTCCCGTGAAGCTACCCACACAGCAAAGGAGTCCGTGGCGGACCCGCCCTCAAGCCGCCAGATCCGCCTGACTGTCAGATTCGTTTTCGCTGCGCTAACAGGATCAGCCCCGCCTCCAGGATCGGCCCAGCCTGCGGTTTTAATCGGCGGACCCAGAACGGATCACATACGGATCCGCACTTCGGACGCGCCTTAACATGTGCCCCGCCCCCTAACGCACTGTCACCTCGCGGACTCGCTACAGACGCTGGGCGGACCCGCTGACCAAACGCGCCTAATTTCAACTGTCGCCATCGTCACAGAATCATTCTCCGCTCTGTGGAAAAGCTAACCGGCAGGTCGACAAGCACGGAACACGGTAAGAATGGTTCAAATATGCTTTATTTGTACAGTTACTTAGCTGTAAAACATTACCGTTCATACCGTTCAACATACCGATGATTTTATTTCTGAAATGATTGTGGCAAACGAAGTTAGCAAATTGTCATTAGCGTAGATTTGAGTAAAAATGTATTTGATAATTAATAACTTTGAGTAAAAAGCTATTTGGATGGTATATTCTTTCTGTCTGGGAGGTTAGGTGATTTAATTAACGTTAGCTGTCCGGATTTTTATCACACCCTGATCGCGTATTTTCTCCCCTCCAGTAACGTTAAAATGTCAGGCAATATTATCATGTTAGGCCTAACGTTACCCAACTTACGTTTTTCACTGAATTTCTGGTATAACATGTCCATTTTTGTTTACATTTTGACAGTTCCACCTCCCCATGTAATGTTGTTTCAAAAAAATAATTAATATTATATGATACTGTGTGTGTGTGTGTGTGTGTGTGTGTGTGTGTTCTGTTGCAGCTTACAGTTTGTTCAAGTGCCACCAGTCTTATTTTGGAGTTTCATCTTTTCCTGACATCAGAGTAAGTAAGATTTAATACTGTTCCAACTGGATTTGTTGTCAAATACTGACACTGGTCCACACTACAGCATTTAATACTGTACTGGTTTGGTTAGTTTGAGTCCATTTTTGTTTACATCATGACAAATATATTCTCCACCACCTCCCCATGTAATGTTGTTTCAGATAATTATTTCATATCATATTAAGATTGTGTGTGTGTGTGTGTGTGTGTGTGTGTGTGTGTGTGTGTGTGTGTTCTGTTGCAGCTTACAGTTCACAGTTTGTTCAAGTGCCACCAGTCTTATTTTGGAGTTTCATCTTTTCCTGACATCAGAGTAAAGTAAGATTTAATACTGTTCTAACTTGATTTAGCCAGATATGTTGTCAAATACTGACACTGGTCCACACTACAGCATTTCAATTGTCAAGGCTTAAAAAATTGCAAATTATCAACTTGAAGATGCAGCACTGGCCCAATGGGGCAGGTGAAAGTTCCTGCAACTGGCCCAAGTGTCTTTCACGCTGGCCCCGGGCCATCAGGCAGTCCTTATTGTCGAGCCCTGCTGTATAATTATTTTTGAAAACACTCAAAATTTTGGTTATTTTCCACAACTCACTAGTTGAAATGTGTATTTTGTGTTTCTGTTACGTTTCTTTTAGATAAAATGAATAGAAAAACT
This sequence comes from Scardinius erythrophthalmus, assembly GCF_964197995.2. Lineage (NCBI taxonomy): Eukaryota > Metazoa > Chordata > Actinopteri > Cypriniformes > Leuciscidae > Scardinius > Scardinius erythrophthalmus. The sequence goes on from NC_138236.1 coordinate 9,485,401, forward strand.
GTACCTGTCTCCAGCTCCACCTTAAGACAGTAAGTTCTTCAGCAACTTCACTGTAAGTTGACAGTTCATTGTTGATTCAATTGAGTTCAGTAAGGCCACATTTATACTGCAGGTCTTGATGCCCAATTCTGATTTGTTGACCATATCTGAATTTCTTTTATATTTTTGGACCAGCTTTTTTAATTTAAAAGTGACCCATATGCAATTACACCATACACTTGGTGAAATAACCCAAGGTAGACATACTGACCTGTTCTTGAAACAGGAAGTTAAATTTATCTGGTGCTGTTTGTTACTTCCTTCTCGTTTAAGGATGTTTGGTGCCACAAAATTGGTACAGTGATGGAGTTACCTATTGGCCAAACTACAAAAATGATGAGAGAGTGAACGGGGCAGTGAAAAATTCTAAGGAACCTGGACCTGACTGGAAAAAATATGATGCCAGAGTCATGTGGTATGCTATTTTCTTTTTAAATAATCTAAATGGCTTTTGTAAGCAAATATCAAAGTATTTTGCCAATATGTTATATGGGAAGAAAATCCTTTTAATTACATTCTCATATTGTTCTGTTGTCTATAGTTCTACTCTATTAATTTGAAGGTCTACTGAAGTTTAACATGTAGGCTATTTATTTTATAGATGACTACTTTGTGGCACAACAACTCTTGAAGAAAGCTCTAAATTGCAACACATCAGATCTACAGTCTGAAGAGGAAGAGGAGGAGATTCGGCCAAAAAGAAGGCCAAAGCCGATGTTAGTATACGTATATTATCCTTTATATTTTACATTAACTTTTTGGCCTCTATATTTTCTCAAAAACATAATTTAGTGTTTAGGATATGATGAACCCGACAACCACCACACGTAAAGCCAGCTGAAATATAGATAAATGGTTTCTCAGAGAAACCATTCTCAACCAATTACATTGATTTACAATTTAAGTTCTTAGGCCAGTGAAAATGTTTATGTAATTACATTTACATTTATGCATTTGGCAGACGTTTTTATCCAAAGCAACTTACATTGCATTTTAAGGTACACATTTACATTCTTATCAGTTCTTGCTTCCCCTGGGAATTGAACCCATGACCTTAGCATTGCAAGCGCCAACACTCTACTGTTTGAACTACAGGAAGGCTTTACATTTATTATTATTATTAATAAGAGTAATTAATAAGATGTTAACTGCTTGTTTTTTTCCACCCTAATTTATAGTCATTTCTTGGGAGACTCTGATGAGAGCGAGGAGGAAGATGCTCATAAAAAGAGGCAAACTTTTAACACAACCATCAGCTCCTGTTTTTGCACCACCACCTTTTATCCTAAGTAGCGGCACAGCTGCTCCACCTCCACCCATTTCTCCACCTCACTGTTCACAGAGACCAGCAGAAGAGCAAACCCCTTCTGCAAGCAGGGTCTACAGACCTACCTGGCGGGGGGGAAGATGTGGATCAGACAGTATTGCCTGCTCTGGTGAGCAATACCTCATTAGATACAAGACTCAAATAGAGTATATTTTGTCAGCTTTTTTATTTTTATGCATGCTTAGTCCTGTGTCAAATTTACTATTTAACTTTTATCATATTTAGTCAACCTTATCCTGTTTTTGTTTAGTTCTTTTTTTAGTCAACTAAACTTATGGGCATTCAAGTTTTATTCAAGGAAAACTTTTTTTTTTTTGTCACGCTGTATAATGGTTAAAATTATAATCACTTAGTCATTTTAGTTGAACTTCTGTTTGTGTTTGTGCCAAATTCTTTAGGGAGTCTATTAAAGTCTGTAGTTTTCTTATGTCTCATTAGAACTACAGAAACGCGACCCGATCTGGCAATCTTACATAGCGTGGTTATAGCAGATAAAGGACCGCAAAGCGGAGGCTGAAGTGCCTTTCACCCTGTTACGACTTGACATTATTTTAAGTTAAAAAAGGAATTATGTCTATCCTCTAAAAAACAACAACCTGGTAGCTTCAATGTGATTTCATGACATGTAATGAAAATCTGCTTATGTATTACAGGTGCTGTGAGAAAGAGCCATGTCTCCTGTGCCGCCACCGATGACGACATTACAAAACATGTAATCCGGTGGTTCAACCTGGCATCAGATAGGGGAAGCTCAAGGAGCCGGAGCCCCTGTCAGCAAACCTTGACCCAACAGTAGTGAAAAAAAATACTTTATCATTTTAGTGTAATGTTTTTCACTAAATAAAATGATGTTCTTGGTACAATTCATGGTTGATTTCATTTTTTTCTGTAATGTCTATTCAATGTATACATGAATAAAACTATTTAAAAAATTAGTAAATACATTTATAGTCTGTAATAACCTATTTTGTTATTGTTAGTTGGCTAAAAATTATTAATGTTTAATGATTCATGTTTTATTCAAAGGCACATACATTAATAACTATTCAAGCTTTTATAGAGCAGTCCAGTCTATCTAATGTTCGTCCACCATTAGATTTTAAATATATCTGTAGCTATAGTTTTGGCCAGATAATCAAGTGTGGGGAAAAAGTGGCATTGTAGACGGAATTTTATGAACGGGTCCAAAACGGACCCGGGCCGGGCATATGACTGGGTCCAAAACGGACCCGGAGCGGATATGCGGCTCATTCGCGGATCCAAAGCGAAGCCGGGGCGGATGTACCCATTTATGTACGGATACGCAAAGGGACCGCAGCGGTGTCAGACCGGATCCGCGAGCCGCCACCGCGGCGGATCCGGCGCGGTGTGCAAGTGGACGCAGTTTCGGATCCGCTTTCTGGATCCGTTCCGGAGTTCACTGTACCTCCGCGGCGGATGCGTTTCGTAGTCAGTTTGCTGTCTGGGTAGGGTTGCCAACCGTTCCGTATAATACGGAATCGTTCCGTATTTGACACATAAAAGTCTTGTTCCGTATTGAACTGATACGGAACGCACTTTGTTCCGTATTTTTGAGAATCAATTCAGTGCAGTGAAAAAAAACCCCGACGGTGCGGTAGATAGCCTAGGCTACTAATTTCTCCCCCGGATTGTCTATGATCCGCGTAGCGTTTTTAACATCTTGGAACATCATCAGAGAATGCCCTTTTAATTGGTCGTTTCAGTCATTGTGAGTCACGTATCGTAGCAACGATGACGACAAGTGACAACAGCGGGAAATGTAAAAATGACTTCCTCGAGCAGCCGGCGAAAAAGAAAAGAGCACAAAAATATAGAATTGAATGGGAAAATGACTACCCGTGGCTGGAATGCGTGAGGGGCAATGAATACACGGCCGAGCGATGTCACGGTTCCTTGTCCGTCAGACGTCTCCAGCTGATATGGTAGGCTATTTAATTTTAAAACTCAAATTAGTTCATAAGAAAGTGATTATATTAAAAGAGATAGTACAGGTTTAGCCTAACATTGTAAAGAAATCAAAAAAGTACACATGGAAAAAATAGCTGCACAATGTGCTTAGTCTGGAGGTTTATTTATTTCTGTGAGATTCTCCATGTGCATACATACAAGTGTTGTATTGCTTGAATGCAGTATTTGAGTGCAATATTTTAGATTTTCTTTATTAGCTTTTTTATTTATGTTTTTATATTATTGTTTTGCACTGGAAAGAAAGTTAACTATAATGGAAGTATAATTATATAATTATATTTGCACTACACCTCCTTAAAATGTTGTCTAATTAAATTAAAAATATATTTTTTTGCACTGGAAAGAACATTCTAGAAGTCTAATTCTATTGAATAAGTTTGCATAAGGCTACAGAAGTTTTGAATGTTAGATGTTGTATTTGTTTAAGTTAAAAATAAAATGTATTATAAAGTAAACAAATCCATGGTTCATTGTTGGCAAAATGATCATGATAGGCTTTATATTTCACATCTAACTTATGTGGTTCAGTCTTGTATATTGATTAGGCCTACTTTGCTATTCTATAGGCCTATAAGTTGTATTATAATATGCTACAATGTATTAAATATATTTATCTAAATATATCAATTAGTTTCCACAATATTCACCAGAAGTCATCATTTCAGGAGTTATTTTTAAAAAAATTATTCCTTGGGGGGCGTGTCCGGGGGCGTGTCACGGGGGCGTGTCCCCGTTCCTTATTTTCATTTCAGAGAGTTGGCAACCCTACGTGAAGCATATTCCTGTTGTGTCTAATTCCATTTCAGCAGAAACTAAATCTTAATAAACACACAGCGAATCCCTCAATCGCTTTCATATTGAACAGGCATAGCTGTTAAAAATGTCAGATTTCATACCTTTGACGTTTTATGGACTAGTATAATGTCTAATTGCCACTTTTCTTTATACTCTGGCCAGTAAGCCAAAGCTCGTACAGCACTCTGAAGTTCAGACCAGAGCTCGGAGATGCTAACAAGCTGAAAATCTGTCAGTGCACATTTAAATCTGGAAACAAATACCAAGAAGAGAAATGGGAAATAACTTTCAGCTAATGTTTAGTACCTAAGTTTTCAAGTATGACTCACTGACATCAATAAATAATCACATATTTTCTAGAGCTTTAATGGTCTCATGCATAGACGTCATCTGAAGTAGGTGATGAAAATGATACAGATTTACCGCCATGCTTTCAAGCTCCTGACATCATTCAGTGTTCAACACATTGTGTTTGATCCTTAGATAGGGTATGACCACATTCTTGACCTTTTGATAATGTGTGATGTACAGGGATTTCAACATCACGAAACACAATGTCCAGTGCATTGCTTGGAGATTCAGTTATGTGTTCCAGCATTACGTAGTTGTGGGTATTTGCAATTTTGCTGCATTCAAGGCTAATTCATTTGTTCATATTTCAGTCTTGTTAACAGGATCAAGGGGAAGGGTTTATTACTAACCAGACACAGCACCTGCTTCTTATTACAGGCTAATCATATTTTCCTGTCCATTTCAGCCATTCTGTTGCTCTTCGGACATTGCTGATAAATTGGAAGCACCCGTCTTTTTTTTTTTTCTTTTACAACAGCATGTTCACTAGGGTTAGAAACAAATTCCAGAACTGAATAACGTTCATTTCTGTTACCGGTTCTCCGGTAATGACTCTTATGATCCGGTTCTTTTAAGTCAATCATACTGAGCAACCAGTGTTATCATAGGCTGCATCCGAAAGCTTTGTCAGCTGACTTGTTGCCTCGCACTCCCTTATCAGTTTAATGACTTTGAAGGACCAAGCATTTTCACACCAAGGTACCTCACAAAATTAAAAATGCTTTTGGACAGACTTCTGAGGCAACATAATGGTTTAATGACTAAAAATTAGAGAGAGCTTTGGTGAGAAGCAAATATTGAATTACTACAATACTAAGTTCTCACTAGAAAGTACATCAAAAGTGGAAATCGTAGGTCAAAAAAGTACATTTATACACAAACTGACCACCAACTGCAAATTTCAGTCACCATCTTTATTTTTTTTAACTTAAAGGGATAGTTCACCCAAAAAAGAAAATTGTCATTAATTACTCACCCTCATGTCATTCCAAACCATTGACAGCTATTTAATTAACACTTTGAAGGCGTGGTGTGACAGCTATTTAATTAACACTGCTTAATTAACACTGCTTGCTCCCGTAAACGCGCGTCAGAGACTGATACGGAAGAGAATAAATTGCTGAATAAAGTTGTTATTTTATTTATTTTTGGCGCACAAAAGGTATTCTTATCTCATTCGGTTGAACCACTGTAGTCACATGGACTATTTTAACAATGTCTTTACCTTTCTGAGCCTTCAAAGTGTTAATTAAATAGCTGTCAATTGAGCCCCCCCGAGCAATCGGATTTAATCAAAAATATCTTAATTTGTGTTCCGAAGATGAACGAAAGTCTTACGAATTTGGAACGACATGAGGTTGAGTAATTAATGACAGAATTTTCATTTTTGGGTGAACTAAACCTTTAACCGTAACAGAGTGGAAGAATCGCGGAATGTCAAATGATGATCACCGTGATTTTTGCCAAGTAAGACATGTTCCTGGATCAACATATTTTGTTGATCCTGGAACAACATTCCCATCTGAAAATTTTGTCCTACCCCTAACCATAACCCTATTACATATCTATAAAACCAGAGGGAAATGATAGATGAATAACACTGATGTAGAAGTAGCTAACCCTGGTTGTAAGCCAGTTTGACAAACTGTAAACTTGTCCCTCTAATCTGATTGGTTGATTGGAATGTAGTTCCAGGATCAACAAAGATGTTAATTCAGGAACATGTTGTAGCCATGGTAAAATCATGTTCACAATCAAGGGATATCAAAGGATACATCTATGCTGCCTTCAAAAAACGATCAGATGAAGGTATTACAGGAAGTGTTGCTAACATTGGATTTGAACATGCCTTGATGCCTTCCAACCGTGGAATGCATCCTCCGAAGGCAGCATTTTTAGGCATTCGGATGCAGCCATTTTCCATAACGAATGACTCTAATGAATTGGTTCTTTTAATTGAATCAAACGCATACAGCTTACAACAAAATGTGAGATTTTACCAGAAGTAGAAAAAGTTTAACATAAAATTAATAATGCAATGACATTGGTTACTTTAACTAGAAGAAACATAACAATGTGACATCTCAACTTTGACTCTCCTACCACTGCAGTAGGGTGTGATGTGGGGAACAGCATGCAGGCTGTGATCTGTTGTGTAAATATCAGCACTGTTCCAAGTGTTGCGGGCGAGGCTCTAGATCTTTACAGCTGCATCTGGGGAAGTATGATGAGGTGCTAAGTGTGTCATAAAGGCAGATCAGCACTCTCTAAATCAGGTGAGGGCTCTTTTATTCTTCAGCTTTCAAAAACCTTGAGCTAACTGCGGCTTAAATAATTACACCGTGCACTGATGTTTAACTGCATCGTCAGGGGTGCTGAAAAATAATATGCTATTATTCGCTTGGTGAATTTCTTCTTTCTTCATAAGCCAAGGAAACTGTTGAAAGAGCGAGCTACTATGATTTACGGGTACTACTTAAGGCTTTACTGCTTATGATGTCAAAACTACTGATTATTTTTCCAACCTAGACTGGAGATTTAAGAAATTTTAATACAATTAAAATTAAAGAATATTTACCCTCGTCATTCCAAGCAAGTTGTTATTTTACAGTTTAAAATTAAGGTATAGATTTCATAGTTGATCATAGTGATCAGGGGCTGTAATAAAAAAAAAACTACAATAAAAAATATTATATTATATTATATTAATACCTGAATGTTGTGTAAAATGAAGGGGATATGTATATTTTAATGGAATCAGCAGCTGAAATTATTTTAGAAAATTCTGATATTGGAATAGAATGTTGTTTGGTTTTGTTGTTTGCAAAACCTGTTTTTTTGGGACCCTAATGGTGTCTGGTTAAGATTTTTTGATGTCTCTGAGGTCAACTAATGTCCCATGGGGTTCGTTTGGCGGCCATCTTGAAGTGATGTCAGCGTTAGGGGCGAAAAATGCAGATTTCCATATCTCCTGAACCACACAACATACAAAGACAAATTAACCCACTTTTTCATAAAATTCTGACACCAGGAATCAAATGGAAAGGTTGTTGACATGGTACAGCCACTCTTTATTGGTTAAAAACAGGCAAATAACACATTTTATACAATGTAACTTTTGCTATTATGTTTTTGCAACAGTTTCCTGCATTAGTCCTGCTTGTCATAGACCCATGAATGAGGCGTCTATAGACTTAACATTGCAATGGATTTTGGCGAGTCATAGCTCTGAGCAAGGATTTTGTAGGAACATATGGGACAGGGATTGCGCATAAGTGTTTATCCTACTATGTAACTTGCATAAGAATTTTGTATTGAACATTACTCTGGATCACAGTGTCAGAGACAGGGGTGGTATCTCAGGATCACCAAGAAGCCATCAAGCCATGCCCTAGCAACCATTTAAAGTACCCTAGCAACAAGTTCCATAGACTTCCACTGAAAGAAGTCAAAGGGATATCTTTGGATAGAAGTGTCATAGAAACATGAGGGTGGGCTCATTTGACTCAGGGCAGTCAATCACAAATCACCTTCAATGCTTCCTAGCCATGCACTAGCAACCATTGTCGAGCACCCTAGCAACCAAACCCAAAGAGGGATAGCTTAAAAACGGGTACATGGGAGCCTGTTTCTCCTGATAGACTAAAAAGTTGTGAAACAATTCCTCACAAATGATGTTTGTGTTCCACAAAAATATAACAGTATCGGATTTGGAATAATAATGGCAGAATTTTCATTTTCGCTCAACTGTTCCTGTATTCGCCAAACCTGTAATAATTCAACATTTCTTCATTGTAATCCAACAAGGTGGAATTTTGTAACCATTTAAGACCTGTGGATTTAGTACCAAGGGTGTAAAAACCCCTATAAAATAATTGTTTAGAAAATGGAAACTTGGACCTGTTGGATCTCCACAGATGAGGAAATGAAGTGCATACAGGAAGCCAAATTCAATAAAGCTGAGGTTCAATAACTTTCAAAAGGAAACAGAATGGAAAAGCCTATGATGTTGTCCCCTGATGGCATAACTCTGCATGAGTGTGAACAGCACACCCAGAAAAATTAGGTTCATCTTTCCATCACTATGGTGTTAGCAACCAAGCAACACACACCTTGCCAAGTTAAGTTAAGCCACATGCTATACTTTATTGCATTTTTAAATGTTCCCGTTTCATTTATTTTCCTCCTGTTTACCTGGAGACAATAAAAATATGAGTTCTGACACGTTTTTGCCTACATTTGAAAGATCTGGTGTGGATTTACAATGTGGTTCCAGACTTTTCGACCCCATTGGATGTATACAAGTCTGTTTTCTTGTGGATATGAATGACACATGGAAAAACTTATGATAAATGCACATTGATTAATGGTTTCTTGATGGTCTAAAGGCTGTATAGTGTATATTTCTTTGAACAATCAAAATAAACACATCACGGTCTAGAAATATTGGTAACAAACATGGAAATCGCACATCAAACCCATAACTGAATTTACGCTGAAATACACAAACCATTTAAATACAGAATACTATTTATTGTGTCATAAAAAAAAATCTGAATCCTATCACACATTCATTTATGCAACCAGTTCCATATTTGGCAATAACCCGCATGCAAAAACCATTAATCATTTCCAAATCAAATAGCCCCCATGAGAGAAACAGTTCTGAGTGTAATTTTGTCTCACTGAGCAACTGGTGACAAAGCTGTGCCGCTTTGTGGTTCATTTGCAGCTGCAGAGCAGAAAAAGAAAAGAAAAAGAAGCCTCACGGCAACATTAACTACAATTAAACTGAACCAAGCGCAATTAAAATACACAACTGTCAACGTTTTCAAACAAAGGAAACATAAGATCCAAATAGAATAGCTTTCTGAAATTCATGGTACATCCACCTTTTTTTGAGCCTCTGACACAATATTGATATTAAAATGACAATAATTTCTTTTAAAAGTGGGAAGAATCTATCTGGTTGGCTGGAGTTTTTAATCTGGGAAACAAAATTGTGTTCACAAGCTCTCAGATCTCAGAAATAACTGATTGCAGGATTCTTCAAGGTTTATGAAATTTGTGGCATCAAATTTAGAAAGATATTCAAGTGTTTTGATTGACAGCAAGTCTTAGCAAAACAAATGAGACATTTTTTCTCACTTGTATATTCTTCTTTGTTCTCTTTAATGCACTTTACTCACCCCTATTTGTAATAGAAAAGAGTCAAGAGTCACTTTTTATAACACAGCCTATAAAGAAATTTTCTTCTAGAAACACTTATTCTGATTTAATGGCATACATACGTTTTTTTATTTTTTTTATAGAAATAAATGGAATGTTAAAATCCTAAAAAAAATTCATTTTCAAGTCAGCTGTAAATGATAAGGTCACATTTGAAAATTAAACTCTTATCCACAAAGTTAATTGATCTAGATACAATTTCAGACAGAATATCTATCTTAGAAATGAGCAGGTGCTGAATGAATACTGTACTTTCTGATTTGTTCACACCACATTAACACAAAGTACACATAAAACACTTCAGTAACTGCTAGAAAAGCACAAATCCTTAAAAACAAAGGTTTCAAATGGGGATTTTCACAGCGAAGCCAATGAAACTTTCAGTGAACAGTTCTTAAAGTGAAATCAAAAATCAAAGTTTTTTGGCTTTTAGTATGAATATGTTTGCCTTACTGCTATCTATAAGCAGGTGTGCTCGCATTTAGAAGATATAAGCATTCAAAACTAACAGTCTCTCACTTCCACCAATATGGATCAATGATTTCAATGACATCACTCTACACTTCAGCTTCTCATCAGATTTTATGTCCAATCAAATGCTTTCTAGGATCTGAAGTGTCCCGCCCCCTACATTATAAACAGACGCCGAAGCTGTGGCTAAAATCGGTCACTTGTTCACACATTTATGATTCAGACAGTGTAAATATGCTTTCCATTGGGGTGAATGAAGTCTGGTTTCACGTTATTGTCACGCGAACCCCTGCAGTAAAGTCTGCTATGGTCCAGAGACACGATAGCGCATACGAAAATGTGTCGGACGCATTTGATATCTGCACAGAATGCTATATTTTAAAGCAATATGGAGGAGAAACTGGTAGCCAGGCAACAGACAAGTGACCAATCCTGACACGCATTCTATCAGCAGGGTTCGGCACGGTTAGCCAACCGTGCTGAGAATTCCAGGGGCTAAGAACGGTTTGTAATTGTGCCGTGCCGTCCCAGGCTCAAGTGAAAACATAACTGGAACCGGTGCTTACCGTTCTTAGAACCATTCGACCCGACGGTGGAAAAGACACCAAAAAAGAACCTTTATTTTTGAGAGTGCTCTGTGTGGATGTACACTACATCACCCAAGATCCCCAGCTGCATTAAAACTCTACTTTTACTGATGTTCTTCGGATCTAAAATGCATCTGGTTTTGTGTACCCTGCACACAACATCCATAAAACCACAGGGTTCACAGACGACAGGCACTTTCCTGGCTAGGGTTTTCAGGAGCTCCGGGCTGAGGCTGTTATCCAACAGGCCCGTTTAGCTCCTTCACCTGTGGGCCATAGACAGGTGTGATGCTGCCACAGCCAAGGTGAGCCTTCAGGGGCCATGTTTACCTGCACAAATTTGTCTGCCTCGATAGGGGTGATGGTCTTTGAGGAATCATGGGGGAGAAAGCAAGAATTCAGTCTCTTGCGTATTTCCTGGCTTTGGCTAACGCAGACCCACATGTACTGCACATTCCACGGCGCAAGTCAGACGTGAGAGCCTGGTGTTGGCGGCTCGACACCCCCAATTACACACCCTCACGCTGCAATCACATCCTCCCTGTGTGCACTTAAGCAGATCACAGAAATACAAACCTAATGACCCAGAGGGGGAAAAATGAATTCTTAAATACATTATTATCCTGGCAGTGCACTGAGTGTTCATTTGGGATTTTCTCAGTAAATAATATTAATTGATTATAATACTATTAAAAATATATTTTCGATGATTTGACATTTGTTTATTTATCCATTGGCTTATCAAGTAATTTATATAGTTTTTTTTAATTATGTATCTATGTCCAAAAGTCTGGGGTCGGTACAATGTTTTTATATTTCTAAAATAAGTCTAATGCACACCAAGGCTGAATTTATTTAGTTAATACAGTGAAAACAGTAGAATTGTAAAATGATTAAAATAACTGGTTTTCTATTCTAATACATTGTATACATTTTCAAAAGTATTTTTTTTCCTGTGATGGCAAAGCTGAATTTTCAGCATCATTACTCCAGTGTCACATGATTCTTCAGAAATCATTCTCATATTCTGATTTAGAAACATTTATTATTATCAAAGTTGAAAACAGTTATTTTTGTAGGAACTAATACAATTTATTTTCAGGATTTTTTTAAATGTTCAAAACAACAGCATTATAAATGTCTTTAATGCCACTTAAATTTAATGCATCTTTGCTCAAAAAAAGTATTTTCTTTAAAAAAAAGAAAAGAAAAAGCTTACAGTTTTGACACAACAAAGACTGTTTTTGGTCATTTTTGTGTGGTCCACTATTTAATATAATAATGAATCTATAAAATAGTAATGAAGAGAATTACCTCAAATTTTCCAATATTGAACCTCTGCTTTCTTCCTCTGTTGAAACTGATCAGACTTGTTTATGCCTATTGGAAAGGAAAGAGAAACAAGCAGAGGATGGTGTCATAACCACATTTGCCACTTGGCACCCACTAGTCATTAAAATGTGGTGGGATGAACCCGTTAGAGGTTCCCCTCATTGAGGATAATTATGTCAGGCCATCGTTAAGCCATTTTTCCGCTAACGTCCTGCACAGATGTTTTAGGGACTTTCGACTCCATTAATAGTGTCAGCGACACATTTTTGCAGTGTTTGTCAACCTCGCCTCATAATGGGGGAAAAGGGAAGTTTGTGGTTTACCTCTCAAATTCTAGAGGTAATAAAATGCAGTTTGACCGACGGGATGGAAACAGATTTTTGTTTTTAACGAAATTAGAATGCAAGACTTATGTAAGTTGTAGGTCACGCCAGGTCACAAGGAAACGGACGCGATAAAGGGCGAGATTCTGTGACAGGCCGGTCAGTGACTCTCAATTTCCACTTTTTCAAAGCATGGCGTGCGTTCTAGACTAATCTGGGTTTTCTCAAGATGCAAGTCATAATCAAAGCGGGTTTATTGCATCCTAGCCACTCCACTGAAGTGAGAAAAGGTCGGGACAGTAGTGGAATGTCCAGTGGGAGGAAGTGAGATGATAATTTAAGCAGCTGGAATGAGTAGAGCCTTCCTCGCGGTCAAAACAGAACAGCCCACACCAAAGTAGTAAAGAATTTTTTGTCATATATTTATGGAAATGTATGAAAAGTTTAAGAGTCATTGACCATTGCTATCATTTGCAGAGGCTCCTCTTAGCTTTCAAAGGTCAAAACAACCATAGTTACACTCAATAGGTCAAGGTTTGGATGACACTCTTAAAAAAAGGTTCTAAAAGGGGGGTTTGCAATCTTAATCTAAACAACCTTTTTTCACTATAAAGAACCTTTTGTGCAATGGAAAGTTTCCATGCACGTTAAAGGTTCGTCATGGACCTAGATGCCAATAAATAATGTTTATTTTAAGAGTATAACATCTAGCTGCAAATACTAATTAGATGTTAATATATCAACATGGGCGTTGCTTGTGAATATTAATTAGCTTTAGTCTCACATAGCCAGACCTTCAGACTGACGACAGAAGCTTTCATTGGCCAAGGCTGTCAGACTGACAACTAAAGCAACCAATCATAGCTTGTTTTGTTCCGCATCATGTTTAGGGGCGTGACAATCTAACATTGATGTCCCTACAATAACAGACCGGTGTGTAAATCCCTTGGATGTATTTTAAAGAGTCTATGCTGTGAACTTCACATACTTTTGAAAATCCAGAGTTTAGTTGTAAACATGGCAGCTTTCTTAATACATATTACTATGTAATGATTCATTAGTACATGTTATTTTAAAGAAGAAAAATGGCCACTTATTTGGAATAGTCTGGCTTAATTCTGGTATGTAATGCCCACTTTTCAAAATCCAATCAATTCCTAAACAACTAAATTAATTCCAGCCTTATATTTCTTGATGAACATGCCGTTTTACAATGAAATGTCACATGGTGGGAGAAAAATTGGTTGCAAATAGCAGTTCATGTCATCTTTAAATAAATAGTATGTCATGTAAAAATGGTCCAAAAAAACAAAACAAAAAACTTTTGTCATTTAGACGGAGAGGGTGAGAATCACAAAACAGCTTAACAAGACACAGCTGAAAACGTAAGAAAACATAGAGCCAGAATAACAAACTCTTAACACCAGAGTTTGTGAGTAAACATTCAAGGGACACAAAATGGCCGAGTTCCAGAGAGAAATTAATGAACACAACAAGCTTAGACTCATCTGTTCCTCTGAAGGGTTTGTTTGTGTAGGCCGGAGGAGGTAAAGGGGAGATGGGAGTGAGGTGGGCCTTGAGAAGATCATCACAGGGAACCTGAAAAAACACAAATCACACAAAAAAAGCACCCAATAATATCCTTCACTTTCTGTTTTGCAGGTTGACACAGATTTCAACTTTCCTGTAGCTCAAACAGTAGAGCGTTGGCGCTTGCAACGCTAAGGTCATGGGTTTGATTCCAAGGGAAAGCAAGAATTGATAAGAATGTAAATGTGTACCTTGAAATGCAATGCAAGTCGCTTTGGATAAAAGCGTCTGCCAAATGCATAAATGTAAATGACACAAAACCAAAAGTGTTGATGAAAAAGGACCATGAGCACATGCAAACCATATGAACACACAAAAGCTAAATCCTAACTATGAAAAATTGTTGATTTTTATTTGGTCTTTTGTTCCTCTTTTTCCTAAACATCCTTTGTGCGCGTGTGGGTGAATGAGCAACATATTTGTTTTGCTGCCATATGAACCTAATAAAACTGACTCAAAGATCTCTTAAGGCTCTGCGCTGCTGAGAGCGTTATTGTTTTTGCTGGTTATTAGTTTTATTGGCTGTTTTTGAGCACCCCATTTAAACTGCACAGCTCATTTGAAAACAAAAGGGAAATGTTGGGTATTAAGAGTCAATTTAGATATTTTTAAGCACTAATAACTGAAAACGTCCAGTCCTGGCAGGAGCAGGACACTAAGATAAATAATACTAAAGCGACAGAATGCAGTTTTGCCACTAGAGGTCAAAACAATAACAAAGGCATAGCTTGATGACGCTGTGAATGAGCGTGGAATCATGGGAGTTGTCGTCTTTACCTCCATAGCCAAAAGAAAGCAATCCGACGGGACTGAAATCAAGTTCATGGATGAGCTAATGTATTCAAGTTTTATTAACGTTACTGCGGTATGAAGCAGGCAGGGCAGAGATCCTGCACATTTTACATTGCTGTTTTTACTATGCTTATATGCCGCAGTCGATTTGATTTAAACATTGTTGGAAACATTTGGGATAACATAAGTAGACAAGTCAACAAAATATATAACTTTGTTTAGTAGTTTTTGGATAGTAGACATTTGTTAATCTTAATTTCAACATTTACTAATACATTATTAAAATCAAAAGTTGTATATCTGTTAATATGATTTAATAGATTTGAGCTAACATAAAAGTACAACTATGCATTGTTAGTTTATTAACTAACATTAACAAAAATGAATAAATACTGTAACAAATGTGTTGCCGATTGTTAATGTTAGTGAATGAATTCACTAACATGACCTAAAGAGAACTTAAAATGTTCCCAATAAATTAGCAAATAAATAAATAAAATGTGAATGTCACAATTGTGATGTTCCTCAAATTTTATCCAAAAATAACATTGGTATGTTTTCAGAAATGGCATAACTATAAATATAAACTATCATTTAAAAGCTCAGTAAGAGGGTCAGTAATGTATTTTTTTTTATGAATTAATGCTTATACTTTGCAAGGATGTATTTTGTTGATCAAAAATTACAGTAAAGATTTTATATATTGTTACAAATCTAATAAAATGCTGTTATGTTGAACTTTTCCATTATCAATTGGGCCTGAAAAAAAATAAAATAAAATAAAATAAAATAAAATATGTATCACGGTTTCCACAAAACTATTAACTGTTTTCAACACTGATAAAAATAATGTTTCTTGAGCAGCAAATCAGCATATTAGAATGATTTCTGAAGGATCATGTGGCACTAAAAGTAATGATGGTGAAAATTCAGCTTTGCCATCACAGGAATAAACTAAGTTCTAAAATATATAAAAATAAAAGTTATTGTAAATCGCAATAATACTTAACAAAATTGCTGTTTTAATGCATTTTTTTAATCAAGTAAATGCAGCCTTGGAGAACATTAGAGACTACTTTTAAAAACACTTAAAAATCATACGAACCACAAACTTAAGTGTTACATTACATTTTAGACTAACCCAGATTTTTTCACTAACCCGGAATAATGATGATAGGATGGTCTACAGAAACGAAAGGAATTTAAACATTATTTAACTAATGAACACTGAGGCACAATGGGGAGAAACTCGACATGAACGCAACTGCTACAACTTGTCCACTAATTGATTTGTTAACTTGTTCGCAACAGTTTGCAGTCTATTTTTCATTCACAACCCTTTTATGCAAAAACGAAACAAATGCCAGCTCATCTTGTAATGGAAAGTGGGTTTCGGCCTAGAATAGTTGAAGGCTGTCAGACAGTTCTGTGGCTTTTCACTTCATCAATCCTCTACAGGGGAGAGTTGAGGAATGGAAGGATGCTTATCTCCTTGATCCATTTCATTTCTGCTTACTCTAAAGAATGCCTGAATGTGGAAAAAAAGACAGAGAAACTAGAAATAGGAATTGTGCCAGAACACAATATCACTGTTTTATAATGTTTGAGATCAGACTCAAGGCTCAGTAATGCAAAATGAAGACGGCAACGACAGCTCACAGCTCTATCCTAATAAAAACATGCATCGAACAGTTTATGACATCACATGTTAAATCTCTGCCTAAGATCTCTCTTTATTTTCATAGGAGATCTTAATTATTTTGAAGACGGCTCTCTTTGAGGTGAGTTTAAGTCTAAGACAGATTCATTAGTCAGATGTCAACCTGACCTGGTAAAAACTCTTTAAGGGAGTTTAGATAGCAGGCCCAGCGCTCCATCTTCCTCTGCAAACGTCCAGTAGGCACATTACATTTCACCCCTACATCTTCCCACTTTGCAAGCACTCGGAGAAACAGGTATTACGCTAATCCCTGTCGCCAATTTATCTTCGACACATTGCTAATGCTCCAACAAATTCAATCTGCAGGGCTCGCTTTAGAGAAGAGGTAGATAAAAAGAAGTGAAGTAAACATACGTTTTTTTTATTGAAACAACATATATTTACATGTAACAATTAAGTTATAAAAAGATAGTATCAAAGTATCAAAACAAAAATACAATTTAAAACCTTTTTTTCTTCATGTTTTAATCTTCATTTCTTGGGCTGGCTTTGCTGTCTTTTCCGTTCTTCTTTGTGAGCCCACTGAAGTATTTCTCTCTGAAAGAGTTGTGACCCTGGTATGAGGTGAAGCGAGGGTCAGCAAGGTGCACTAGTTTGTCCGAATCCTGCAAGAAAGCATTTTAAACAGTTTAAATAAAGAACAGCGGACAGAAAGTACAGGATTCAAGCAGTTCTTCAATGGCAGGAAGTTGAAATGGAACATACTCATTTTTAAACAACTCAATACTAATGTTTTAACTTCAGAAGAGTGACTTTGTCCATACGAAATCAGGGATATTCCACCAAATATTGATTTCTTAACTAAATCAGTTAAAAATGAATATGAACTTTTTCTTTGCATCATTCGAGAACTAAAACCACATCTATTTTGAATACATCTTTTTTTGAGCATTGATTTCTGAAGGATCATGTGATGCTAAAGACTGGAGTAATGATGCTGAAAATCCAGCTTTGTATCACAGGAATACAGTATTTTTAAATTGATTAAAAGTGTCAAAAATACATAATCTAAATGCAGCCTTGGTGAGCATAAGAGACTTCTTTCAAAAGCATTAAAAAAACTCATGCTTTTGACAGGTACTGTACATTAAAAACTAAAGGCACGCTAAAGAAAAATGGCAGAAACAGGCATAAATGTTTGGCTTAGTACAGCACACTTTTAAGTTTGCACAGTCAAGTGCCTAATGACAGACAGCAGAGTGTTAAGTTTCTCAGATTTTCCTGCTCAGAGCGGAGGCCAGGATCTTAAGCAGAACCTGCTGGAGGGAAGCACACTGCGCGCAGGCTAACGAGGTGGCAGAAAGACTGAGCTCAAAGTGATGACTCCAGATCTGGGCCTGCAAACCATCAACGGCACCTTCTACAACACTCCCATCTGCCAGTCAGCAAGGACTCAGTTCAGGTCACACGCGCCGAGCCCTTAGTTTACAACACAACTTGCGCAAAACAGACCACACAAGCCCACAGGAACAGACCCTAGTGTCTGTCGCGGCCTAAGTGGGCTGTAATGTCAATCAGAATTACAGGATGAACAAATGAAGAAAAAAAAAGCACAGAGAATCTCATGCAAACAGTCACGAAATGTCAAAGTCCTATTTCACTCCACAAATAGAATAGAACAAAGTCTATTTTAAAGACAATGATAATTTTTTGCATTATTTTCATGACAATTATGCACATTTATCCCACTCTTAGCACCATACTGTAAAATGAACAATAAAATCTTCTGACTAATGCAAATATCTAAATTTTTAAAAAATAAATTCTATTAATTCAATCTGTTTTCATAAAGCGATCAAGTCTCTTCAGAATAATTTGGATTAAACCGCACAATTCATATGGATTAGTTTTACAATCTCTTTATGAACTTTTTGAAGCGTCAAAGTTTCATTTGCATAGTTGTCTATGGAGGGACAGAAAGCTCTCAGATTTCGTCAAAAAGATCTTCATTTGTGTTCTGAAGTCTTACGGGTTTGGAATGACACGAGGGTGAGTAATTAATGACAGAATTTTCATTTTTGGGTGAACTATCCCTTTAACCAGAAAAACAAACAGATCTGATGATGTAGATACTTTACAAGGGGAGATGAGGACACACAGATTCTGTGTGCCAAAATGCAAAATGTAAAGAGAAACAACAGAGTAAGAGATGGAAACAGAGAGAAAGAGAAGGACACAAGGCAGGAACAGGCCCTCATCTGGACTCAGAGTTGTTTGACAGTACTAGACTAATGCTAGATCTGCTAAGCTCCTGAAAGTTTTGTTTTCCGTTCTAAAAATAAGCTTCACTGGGTAATATTTATCCCATAATGCAACAAGACATGTTCCTTCTGTTTCAAAAAAAGCAACCGAACCCACGTGAAGAGCATTGAGAGAACAGTAACACAGCCAATCAAGGACATTAGGATAAACTTACATAAACAACAAGCAGAGGACACTATTCAGATGTTTTTTCAGCTACTGCTGGACATGAGGAGAACTTTGGCAGAGATCTCCATAATCGTACTGAGGGATCTGATGCCAAGATCACATACTTGAGCTTTGGGAAAAGGGCCAGTTTTTCACAGAAGAGACTCATTTGATAGTATTTTTTTTTTTTTTGTCTTTCGGGTTTGAAGCAAGTTCAGGAGGAAGCCAAGGACAATGCATCTGTAGGTAACATATTCGTTCCAGGTTTGGAGCATAAGTCAGAGGAGACAAATGTCAGTCTGCATAGATTTTCGTGAGTGTGTTTCAGGAAAGCTTTTATGGGAACAATTTGGGGTTTTGAAGTGAAGTGGCTGTCAAATCCAAAGATGGATTATTTTCCATACAATGTGTGATTAAGTCATTAAAGCAGCTTAAAAACAGCGAGTCAACCACAGCCAGATGGCAGGTTATTTTCAGAGCATTCAATGCGGCACCATAAAAGACGTAACCGTATTAAACGTATTCAGGAGCACATGCCGACAGTTTGCATAAATCAAGCTCATCTTAAGAGCAAAGGGTCTTCACCCAAAAAAGCCTCGCATACCTCAGGCTCCTTGGTCTTCTCCATGGTGATGAGTCTTCGAGACGTGTGGCTGGACAGAGTTTGTTCGCAGTTGCTGATGAGAGTCAAACAAGGGTGAAGAGGCACCATCTCCTCACAGTACCTGCAGACAACAGTACAGTTTTTAGATCAGCCAGCTGCCCACTTATCAAATGAAACGCCTTGATAGTGGTAGGGGATGTCACAACCATCAACTGTTATTTTCAAAATTGCACCACTGCTCACTTGTATCACATGCACTGTATAGCAATGGAAAGGGGGTGATCAATTAAATGAGTGGCTGACGTTTTTTTTTACATTCCCTACTCACTTTGGAAGTTAAACAATGTTGAAGGTTACCAAAATAAACACAGAAGCAATGCATAAATTTAGTCACATTTAAGGCTCTAGCCAATCAAGGACAACATTTGACATCTTGCTATAGCAATTACAATATCCGTCTGTGTTCATTATGAAAAAACAACAACAACGTAAATATAGCGACAAAATTGCAACCACATTTGTTGGGTTACAGACAAAACTTCACTAACTTTCACTTTTACCCCTTGTATTTGTACTTGATTCAGATTATTTTATTTAGTGCCATGTCAGCATTCAAAGCTATTTTCATGGCAAAAATTAAATTACAAAAATACAAATATCATATAAATACAATAAAAACCAAACAAACAAAAACAGCAAGTCATATTATACAAGAATTTTTAAATTAACATGATAAAAAATCCCAAACCTTTTCAGGCATAATCTTACTAAATAAGTCCTTAAGTGAGGTAACTTCATAAAAGAGCATTCTGCTTGTATTAAGTCCAGGACAATCTAATAAAATATGTTTTATTTGTACTTGCAAGTGACTTAAATTAACATGAAGCTAGATCGGTAGCGGTTCAGTGAGGGAGTCGATTGTGAACTCGGTACCGTCTCAGAACGAATAACTGACTTAAATGAGTTGGATTCAAACTGAGCAAATTCAAAGCTGTGTCCAAAATTCTTGTGAATGACTCGGACTATATTTTCTCAGGAAGTTGGTGTCATTTAATGTAAGTGTCTCAATACTAAAATGTTTTTTAATTACTTTATTGAAAGTGTTTTGAACATTTGAATCACTTGCTGGTTTGGAAATGTCACAGTGGAACAAAAAAGTTAACTTTAAGCCGGATGCATACTGTGCAATTTATAATAGTCCGTTGCAATCAGTTGCTTGTCAGACTCTACGAACATGATCATCGCTGTGCGCCATGACACACTGTATAAGATCTCAGTTGTCATTAATGTCAGACTGTACGACAGTCAAGTAGCCTGGGAAAACCCAGACAAACTTCCGGCAAATTTAGATTTGCTCTGCAAGTAGTCTGGCAAAGAGCCCATTCAAGCCAATTTCTAATCCGTCCAAATCGAGGCACCAATCAGAAACGTTGGGGTGGGTTTTACACGATGACGATCGCTCTGATTGGTTTTAGGTCTATCCAATTGCACCCAGAGGCATTTGAGCGACGTCCGTTGGTGAAGCGCACCAACTTTTAAATGCATTATTATATTCACATTGCAAACACATGAGGACAGTCTCCATGAAAGACCCACTGGCAGATGAACGTGCTACTACATTTCTCTCCGAAACGGTAGGAAATTAAATTAGATTTAATAGAGGATTTTAACTGTGACAAGATGATTGACAGGGCAGTTTAAGTGACAGGATGCACGCGACAGATTCGTCCGATAAAGATGACGAAGTAGTATGTCCCAAAGCTTGCCAACTTTTTTGCTACACATTCAAAAGTAAATACCTTTTCTTCACAAAAAGGCTACATACTTTTATGGCGTAGTGTAACTTAGGTGAATTGGGACGCAGCATATGGCTTTACATGATGACGATCGCTCTGATTGGTTTTAGGTCTATCCAATTGCGCCCAGAGGCATTTGAGCGACGTCCGTTGGTGACGCCCCTTTGGAAATGAGTTATTAATGAAGCTTTGCCAGACCATAACTCAGTTACTACTGAGAATGGTGTGGTTTTAACCAGGCAAAGAGTCAAGACGCGTTAAAAAACGGAAGAAAACTTGTCCTGAGTTTTACATCAATCAATGACACGTTCGGTGATGTGAGCTACATTCGCGGGATTGAAATGGTGGCAACAAAGAAATCTCTAACGTTAATTTTGGTTATGGCCTGTCTTGAAAAACAAAGACAATTTTACGGTCGTAGGAGAAGTCACACTGCAGGACTGTGAGCCAAATCTTCTGACACTGGCAGAATTTAGTCTGAGGTCAAATTTGGTCGCAACGGTCATTAATCGGCTGTCGGTGAACATGTCAAACTAACGTTAAAAGAAAGGATTCTTTTAGTATTTGCTAAATTTGTCTCAGACGGCCAAATCATGGGCAAAATCGCACAGTGTGCACCCGGCTTTAGGAAAGTCCTAAGTATTGCGACTAAATTACTTGGTATCTGTCTGATTGGTTTAGAACAAATCTACAAAACTAGATGTCTTAAAGCCACGAAAGTCATTTCAGATTATAGGCTTTTACCTTCGGGTCGGAGATTTAGGATGCCAGTGTTTGTTTTTTTTTTCAGTAAAACTGAACTGTACATTGCTTGTTTATGTGTGAACACATGTTGAAATGTTGCTGTGTGCAAGAAAAACCGGTGTGCGCTTTAAAGGCCGATTTAAAGATATAATAACTGACGAAACAACATAAATCGCAAATGGTGACTAGATTGTTACCAAATTTTTTGTTGCAAATTTTTCACAATCTGGAGCCATGCCGCAACTATGTGAAACACTGAGAAGATCCAAACTATTCATTGTTCCAAGAGGCTGTGAAGACAGTTAATAGGGACATTAACTCAGCAGGGAGTTGAGCTGGTGGGCTGTTAACATTCACACGCTGACAGACGTGTTCGCACGCACCGACTCCCTTCATTTTTCAGACGATTACGTAAATATGACTAGTGCCTGAAATCAATGAAAAAATCGTTCCGAGGGCTGCTAGCTGTAGCTGAACCTCATCCACACAAAGCCACTGATCCACAAACCATTGCGCACACGCAGTTAGCTCTGTTTCAAACAAATCATAAATTATGTGCCCTCTTTTCAACGGACCTGACAAAGCAAAACAAGGAGCCATACAAAGCATACATATTCTCCATCGTACTGTTTAC
Source organism: Scardinius erythrophthalmus (assembly GCF_964197995.2). NCBI lineage: Eukaryota > Metazoa > Chordata > Actinopteri > Cypriniformes > Leuciscidae > Scardinius > Scardinius erythrophthalmus. The sequence continues at coordinate 9,508,133 of NC_138236.1, forward strand.
ATGGAGCTACTCCTGTCACCTTGGAGAAATGTCTAACAAATGTCAGCTTTCCAGTAAAGGGCCCTCTGGAGAACTCTGTCCACAGAAATCACCTGACAGAATCACATTTCTGAATATAGGGCAATGAGTCAGAACAGACTAGTGCATTATGGGGTACTAATGACTGACTAACATCCCATGTGGATTACACTCATCTCTGCTTTCTCTTCATGACGTCCATGTCCTGTAAAAGAGATTATTCTTCCGTTTGCAACAATATGCAGTGGTAACAAAACAATTAAAGTAAAGGTCAAAGATGTGTCATTTGACGCAAAAGACTCACTTTCACCATCATGTTGATGTCTACATCACTGTGGACACCATTCAAAATACATTAGGGTGTTACTCGATCATCCCTCCTTTAACTTTGTTTGTTACGAATTAACTGCTGCGTCACCAGAAATTGGGAAATCTTGACATTTACTATGGCAGATGTGTTTTCATCTGGTCTGGGGATGGATTGTGAACTTTCTCCACAGGATGAAGTGGATGAATCGGATACTGAGGGCTGTTTCCACTTCTAACTGTTACAAGGGTAATCAACATCGAAGCCCCAGATTCCAGCGGCAGTCATCCGCTCCTCTGACACCAAATTTATAAACACAAGTGTTGCTATACTAAGGCCAGGTCTGAAGATCGTTCACGACACCAGCGCCTCCTTGTGGTGGATGTTACTGATTGCTCTCAATTAAACCATTTCTGTCTGTCAGCAAACTCAAACATATTCAGATCAGCAGTCATTATATCATCTTCTGAACCGTCGGCCAGACATGCTAGAGTTCAGTTCTGTCAAGTTTGGTTCTTCAAAAATACAGTACTATTGTGAAATATTATTAAAAATTAAAAGTACCGTTTTCTATATTAATATATTTTCAATATTTTTTTTCCTATGATGCAAAGCTGAAATTTCAGCATCATTACTCCAGTCTTCAGTGTCACATGATCCTTCAGAAATCATTCGAATATGCTGATTTGCTGCTCAAGAAACATTTATTATTATTATCAGTGTTGAAAACTGTTGTGCTGAATAATATTTTGTGGAAACCATGATACTTTTCAGAACAGCAAAAACATTTATTTTAAATCAAATCTTTTGTAACAGTAACATTATAAATGCCCTTACTGTCACTTCTGATCAATTTAACATCCATGGTGAATAAAAATAATAAAATTTTAAAAACAAAAATTATATATATATTTTTTTTTACATTTATTTATTTTTAATTCTTATTACTAACCTCAAATTGTTTAATGGCAGTGTGAATCAAACAAGAATTTTGTTAACATTTTGCCAGACACACTTTGAAATGAATGAAAACATAAATAAAAAATAATTGTGTGATGCATGATTTTTATCGGAACAGATGACGCAAGCTAAATTCATGATTGTTGGCATCAGCAATCCTGAGGGAGTGAATCCCGTAACTACATGATGTAAAATCTGTCTACAAGTGAGATGGAGGTGAGGTAAAGGTGTAGATCACAAGCAGCGGGTCCCTCCTTTGAGTCACTACTCTTCCCGGGCCCTGTAATCAGTGGATAGCACGATCTGTGGACACTGCTGTTTGTGGTCAGTGGAAAATACCCCACGGCTTCACACCTGCTCCACTGCTGGGCTGACCGCAGGTCAACAAGCCTGAGCAGGTTTAACACCCTGCACTGAAACAGGGGGCTTGAACTACTGATATGCTCTGATCTCATATTTACAGACATAAGAAGGTACAAGATATCCCCCTAGTGACTGATTCAGTACACAAATGCTATACCTGATGTAGACAGTCCATGGGACCATTCAGCCAGATTAGATTTACTTACTCTGGTCTGTAGATTGGTAGCCAGTAGACGAGACGTCCACCTAAAACCAAGTGGTGGGCTGCAAAATTCAAGAGGTCGGCAAAGATATCACTCAGATGATAAGCCATTGAAACAGGGACGTGATTCTCTCCAGAGCTGCATTGGGATATGAAACAAAAAAATATAATCAATAGAAGAAATTTAAGAGTGATAGTTCACCAAAAAATAGAAAGTCCTTCATTTACTTGCAGTCAAGTTTCATCCATGGAACAGAAAAAAAATTAAAAAATCTAGATACATTTTTGAATGTGCTGGTCGCTCTTTTTCATGCAATAAATCGGGACAGAAGGTTTCAAGCTTCAAAAAGAACACAAGAACCTTAAAAGTACTATATACTCATTAAGTAATCCATGGTATTCGTACACTATTTGTGATCTATCTCAAAGAACATCTCAGTCACCGATCACACATCACTCATGAAGTCTTAAAAACATCCATTTAAAATTTGGTCTGTTGTGTCCTTTTTGAAAAATCTACAGTTCTTATGCAAATGCAATGAACGGAAAAGGGTGACTGATACATTGTACATTGCCTTTTGTGTTTCACGCCAAAAAGACAATCACAATTATTTGAAACAACATAAGAACAAGTTTCCAATACACAGAACCATCCTTACATTAAACTCAACATCAATGATCATTTTCCATTGATAATCAAATCAAAGATAATCAAATGTCTCAAAAATACATTCTTTTTTATTAACCTGAATTAATATTAGTAATTAGTATATGTTCTAACTGTCATACAAAATGTTCTAATTACCATTCAAAAGTAGCTTTGGTTATTATTATTTTTTGCAATTAAATCAATCAAAAGTGACAATAAAGACTGGAGTAATGACTGCTGAAAACTTAGCTTCACCATCACAGGAATAAATTACATTCAATGTATTTTTTTAATCAAATAAATAAAATGAGCATAAGTATGGAAGCTTGTTTCCGCCACAAAATAAAAAAAATAAAAGATAATTGCGACTTTTTCATCTCACAATTGCGAGTTTACATCTCGCAATTCTGACTTTATTTCTCAGAATTGCGAGATATAAAGTCAGAATTGCGTGAAATAAAGTCAGAATTCTGAGATATAAAGTCAGAATTGCGTCTTATAAAGTCAGAATTCTGACTTTTTTTCTCGCAATTGCGACTTTATATCACGCAATTCTGACTTTATATCTCAGAATTCTGACTTTATATCACGCAATTCTGACTTTATAACACATCTTTTCTCAGAATTGTGAGATATAAAGTCCAATTCTAAGGGGAAAAAAAAGACGGACTTTTTTTTTTTTACCTCAGAATAGTTTATATCTCACAATTCTGACTTTATAACACGCAATTGCGACTTTATATCATGCAATTCTGACTTTATATCTCCCAATTGCGTGATATAAAGTCAGAATTCTGAGATATAAAGTCAGAATTCTGAGATATAAAGTCAGAATTGCGTGATATAAAGTCGCAATTGCGAGAAAAAAAGTCAGAATTCTGACTTTATAAGACGCAATTGCGACTTTATATCTCGCAATTCTGACTTTATATCACGCAATTCAGACTTTATATCTCAGAATTCTGACTTTATATCACGCAATTCTGACTTTATATCTCGCAATTCTGAGAAATAAAGTCAGAATTGCGAGATGTAAACTCGCAATTGTGAGATAAAAAGTCGCAATTATCCTTTATTTTTTTTTATTTTGTGGCGGAAACAAGCTTCCATACATAAGAGACTTTTTCAAAACGAATAAAAAAAAAAACGTATCGACCCCAGACTTTTGAATGGTAGTGTAATTGCATAGTCTTGTACTATTTGTTGAGCTAGTACTGAGGCAGTAGGCTTATTTGATGACTGGCTCACATCTAAAGAGTGTTTCATATATATGAATATAAAGATATAAAGTCAGAATTCTGAGATATAAAGTCAGAATTGCGTGATATAAAGTCGCAATTGCGAGAAAAAAAGTCAGAATTCTGACTTTATAAGACGCAATTGCGACTTTATATCTCGCAATTCTGACTTTATATCTCAGAATTCTGACTTTATATCACGCAATACTGACTTTATATCTCAGAATTCTGACTTTATTTCACGCAATTCTGACTTTATATCTCGCAATTCTGAGAAATAAAGTCAGAATTGCGAGATGTAAACTCGCAATTGTGAGATAAAAAGTCGCAATTATCTTTTATTTTTTTTATTTTGTGGCGGAAACAAGCTTCCATACATAAGAGACTTTTTCAAAACGAATAAAAAAAAAACGTATCGACCCCAGACTTTTGAATGGTAGTGTAATTGCATAGTCTTGTACTATTTGTTGAGCTAGTACTGAGGCAGTAGGCTTATTTGATGACTGGCTCACATCTAAAGAGTGTTTCATATATATGAATATAAAGATATAAAGTCAGAATTCTGAGATATAAAGTCAGAATTGCGTGATATAAAGTCGCAATTGCGAGAAAAAAAGTCAGAATTCTGACTTTATAAGACGCAATTGCGACTTTATATCTCGCAATTCTGACTTTATATCTCAGAATTCTGACTTTATATCACGCAATACTGACTTTATATCTCAGAATTCTGACTTTATTTCACGCAATTCTGACTTTATATCTCGCAATTCTGAGAAATAAAGTCAGAATTGCGAGATGTATACTCGCAATTGTGAGATAAAAAGTCGCAATTATCTTTTATTTTTTTTATTTTGTGGCGGAAACAAGCTTCCATATATAAGAGACTTTTTCAAAACGAATAAAAAAAAAACGTATCGACCCCAGACTTTTGAATGGTAGTGTAATTGCATAGTCTTGTACTATTTGTTGAGCTAGTACTGAGGCAGTAGGCTTATTTGATGACTGGCTCACATCTAAAGAGTGTTTCAAGTGGTTCTATTAAAAATGCAGGTGGATAAATGTGATATGCTTACAAATCCTCAGGAGGTTTGATGATATCTTTATTAGATCCCGTTCTCCTCGTGGACTCACGAATACCATATGGAGCTGCGTAAGGGAAACGAAAAACACTTGAAGCTTCAAAACAGCAGTTAACGGTAACAAATAAAAACAAAACAAATGTAACTTAATGGTGAAGTGTGTCATTTCTACGCCACTAAACGTATGTGAATAAAAATCCAGCTTAAGCTACAGTAGTAGCTGTGTTTTGGAACCTGGTAGCTGGTTTTTAGCCTTCAGGTATACCATAGTATTTTAACATAAAAAAAGGACACTCTTCACCTTTAAAGGCCTTCAGTTTGTAGGAACATACGGTCTGTAACAATGCAATCAAACAGTGGGTTTTTCCTCCAAACCGCTTTGGAAGCATCGGACACCATGACATCCACGTAGAGACTCTCATTCCCATACTGCCGCAGGTTTGCTCTGATGTTCTCATCTGGTCCTCTCCATTTCTGATCCTTCCTGCTGGCTTTTCCTGCAACAGATTTAAATGCTCAAAAGTGCACACTCACAGCAAACTTACTGACTAAACCTACATTTTGTGGAAAACTAGAAGGAGAAAATGATAGTGATGTCTTTTAAAAAAACGTACCAATTCCATGGATAGTGTTATAATCGATGTCTGTTCCACATACATAAGCCCCAAAGTGTGAACACGCTACCAGAAGACTACCTGAAAAACAAGAGGAACACAATGATCATGAGAGAATTAAATAAGTGGTCTCTGAAATATATCTGGCTGTAGATCTTTAAAAGTACGGCCTATAAGGCTTTCCAGCCATTCAGAGAGTTTTCAACTAAATAAGCACATCTGGCCGGCAGATCTCAGTGCATGTGGTGACAATAGACTTATGATAAAGCCTGGCAACATCATGGCACGCTACAATTTCACAGTGAGTCTCGCTTTGGGAAAAACCCTGAGAAAGAGAGAAATGCAGCCCCATGCTGTTTAGAAAGCCAGCAATCCTTCGTTTGACTAATGACGCTTTAAATTGGTCCTTTCAAAGTCAAAAGAAAGAGTAAAAGTGGGCCAACTGAGATGGGAAAGTGAGAATTCTTGTGAGCCATCACAAAAGATTATAGAAAAACCTGCTCCTGGATCCTGTTAGACGCAAATAAGAAACAGAATATGATGGCACACATCCTCAATCATCCAGACAAGCTGTCAGATGTGATTTCACTCAGAATGAGACAAACACCTGCTTCAGTTTGGCCCAAAATGAAGAGTCAAAACTTTTCTGATCAACAACCTGCCAAACAAACAATCTACAAGACTAAATGATTAATTTGCAGAATAAAGATATCTGATATAAATGTGTTGGATGAGAAACTTATACAGTCACTGACAACTAGTATATGAAGTAAAAGAACCTTAATGTAGTCAGTAAATAATTAAATAGTACTTAATTGATCAAATAATTCTTCCACCAAATGACACAGTTCATTAACTGTAGGCTCTTTAGGATTGACAAGCAACATAACGAAGCAAAAAATATATTATTCTGGAAAATATTCAATTTATGATGCCTTGGTTAATATAGAATTTAAGCGATGGTAAGTTAAGATATTAATAAATTAATACAGCGAGGATCTATTAAATTGATCAAGTGACAGTAAAGTGATTGATGTTACAATAAAATTCTATTTTTCAACACTGATGATAAGAAATGATCAGGATATTAAAGGATCATGTGACACTGAAGACTGGAGTAGTGCTGAAAATTCAGCTTTATCCTCGCAGGAATAAATGCCATTTTAAAATACATTAGAATAGAAAAGAGTTATTTTAAACTATAATGATATTTCACAGCATGAGTGTTTTCCTGTGTTTTGATCAAATGAACGGTGAGCATAATAGGCTTCAAAGCCTTCTATCTGCACAGACTTTTCCTCACCTGTTCCGACAAAAGGATCGTAAACCAAATCATCGGCCTTTACTTTGGCATGATTGGCCATGATGAAAGAGAGGCCAGCGTCCATACTAGTGTTCCCAATGAAATGTCTCTTCTTCACACTGTGAGAGCGAATTAATTCTCTCTGACCATCTGCAATCTGAAGAGAAAACCTATTTAACATTTAAGAGGTGATACAGTATGTTACCTCTTATTTCAAGAACATCATTCAGCTTTAGTATCTAGGGCACAAATCAAGCATTTTACAAAATGTGAAGTCTTGCACACATCACTAAAGAAACATTCTGAAACATTACATTTCTGGAAAGAGCTGCTCACCCATCTCCCAAAGTACAAATGGAAAGGATCATCTGGGATGTCATTAGGATCAGAGCCATAATCCTCCAGCAAACAGAAAATATGTTCTGGATCCTTTAGATTGACCTTCCCTTCAAACGGCAGGAAGTCTAGAGCCTGTGTCAAAAATAATTAAGATATTAAAAAATTTGCAATTGAAGCGGTTACTAAATTAACACTAATTATGGATTGTATGCCACAGAATTAGGCAATCAAAGCATGCAAACATGTAAAATACTTACATCAATCTTACTGATTCTGTCCTTAAACTCTAACGTTTTGTTGAAAGTGTAGACGTTGATCTTATAAGTTGAATTCTGTTGTAGATATGGAGCCTGTGAAGAATTCATACAAGAGACAGTTTATTCAGAGATACACTCTGTAAATCTCAAGGACACATTGTACTTTACTGTGAGGGAAACATGAACAAACCATGCTTTCTGCAGGATACGCCAACAATGACCTCTTCAACTCGTCTGTTGTTCTTCCATGACCCCAAAGTTCAAATGCAGACCTTGAAATTGAAATCAATATTAAACTTTACACAAATCCAGCAATTTAATAAATGTCACTGTATTTTTTTAATCATTGCTTATTTTAGTAACACTTTACAATAAGGTTTCATTTAATAAAGTCAATTAATTCATACAAGAATTAGCTAACATTAACAATGAGCATTACACTTTTTGCAGTATTTATTAATCTTTGTTAATAAAAATACAATTGTTCACTCTTTGTTCATGCAGGTTCACAGTGCCTTAAATGTTCACCCAAAAATAAAAAATTCTGTCCTCATTTGCTCACCCTCATGTTGTTCCAAACATGTATGAATTTATTTCTTCTGCTGAACACAAAAGAAGATATTTTGAAGAATATGGGTAACCAAACAGTTGACTTCCATTGACTTCCATAGCATGTAAAAAGAAAATACTATGGAAGTCAATGGGGCCCATCAACTGTTTGGTTACCGACATTCTTCAAAATATCATATTTTGTGTTCAGTAGAAGAAATAAATTCATTCATGTTTGGAACAACTTGAGGGTGACAAAATGAGGACAGATTTTCATATTTGGATGAACTATCCCTTTAACTAATGCTAACCACTTTTTATTTAAAAAAAAAAAAGTAGTAAATGGTGGAAATAACATTAAGATAAATAAATGCAAATATTGTTTTTTGTTAAAGTTAACTAATGTTAGCAACAAATGAAACCTTGTTATAATATTGACAAAAACACTCATGTTTTCATCCATCTAATATTCACACATTGATCTTAAGACAATCATTGACTACATTCAAATATATGCAGAGTTCTGACTGGTCATAGGGTCAGTGAATCATATGCAAAGTAACTCAAAAATTAGGTAAATAAATATCGCTGAGTAAAAGCAGTTAGATTAATATTTCTACTAGTTTGTCATCCTAAGCATTTTGAATGTTATATATATAATAAAATATATCACAACCTACTTGCCACAAACCGTTCTGGACATGACACTCCGTATATCATCTTCCGACAAGCCATTTAGTTGCCAAAAGGGGGACTTATGAAGAAAAAGTTAGAATTGTTAGGAAATAAAAAACAACTTAAAGCAAATTCCTTATGTCAAGTAAAAAATATTTTAGCATTACCTTTTCTATGAATGTTTCTGATGTATCAAATGACTGGTTCCTTAGAGACAGCAATGCTTTTATTTCCTGCAATAAATAATCCAAATTGCGATTCATGAATGTTTACCAAATACAGTTCAAATTAAAATAATTAACTATACAACACTGAACTGAGCTGTGCAAAAAATAGTATGAATAACGAGCTCATTAGTTCAAAATACACTCTGACAGTTTAATCCAATAAATAAGCATTTTGACACGAAGGTCTAAGTGTACTGAAGGTTTACAGTTTGTACCGGTAATCTAAAATCGACGTTATCATGTGCCAGATGAAGTAAATATTGTCTGCAGCACGCCCGACCAGAGTGGAGCGCCATGTTTGTGTGCAACATTCAACATCATCCGATGGGTATATTATGCCCGTAACAAAAGTTCCTATTTGGCATCCCCGTGGACCGTACGTAAATCGCCTGCTCGAAAATCTCCTAAAAGGATTAGATAGTTGCATTTTTCAATGCCTGTTTTAACTAAGTCATACCCATGAGTAAAATTAAGTAAATTGCCTATGTGCCCGACAGAAGGGTCTCTTCGTGAAAGCCGAATCATGGTTTGCCCTATGCTTTTATGTAGTCTTTTTAGAAAATGGAAACGATTTAGTGTCACCTGATAATATCTTTTAATCTTATTTACACACTCATTAACTTCTTAAGGGGCTAAAATCTTCCATGTCATTGGTCCATCATCTCGTACAGTGACATGATTGTCATGCTCTCATTGGTTAGTTTACAACGTCAATCACTCTCACAAGCGGTCAGAAAAGTATCCACTTCACAACTTGTAATGTATCCACTTCCATCGCTGTTACATCATGACAACCATTCACAAGAAGCCAAACAAGGGCGGTAAGGTGTTATAGTAGCCTACACTTAACGTGTGATGTATAGCCTATATTTCGATGTCAACTAAATCTTTGTAAAGTCGACTAAATCGTTAAACTAAGCTTTACTGTGAGTGATATAGATTCGTATTGTTGTATTATGTGTATTGTATATTGTGCCGTTTTATGCTGAGCTGTGCGACCTTCAGAATAGAACTGAGAAAAATATATCTAATGTCTATCTTTCTGAATTTTTAGAATGAATTCTTATTGAGAAGAAAATCAGTTTCTCAATTTAAATAGAATTCGAATTGAGGTTGCAGAATTGTCCAAATTTGAGGAAGTATTATTAAAATGGAATCTCTATCTGCAGTTTTTTATATTATAATCATTATAATATAATTTCTTTCTTTTTTTTCAGTATGAACATGGGATATTTCCATAAACAGTTAATATGAATTGATGAACATAGTCATATATATACAATCACTCTTTGAAATGTCAATTTAATATATTTATCCTGTTATTTATCATTTGTATTGTCTTTTTATATTTTCATTTTACATAAAAAAAATATTATTTAGGTTTCATTTATTTCTATTTCAGTTTAAGTTTGAATTCAGTTTTAGTTTTTATTAATTAGTTGCTTCATCTGAAACTTGTTTCAGTTAGTTGCAACATTTCTAATTTCCATTTAGTTAAAGTTATTCATCTAATATTTATATTTTATTTTATTTCAGCCCTATGTCAATGAACAAAAATGTTTTTAATAGTTTTACCTTTAATTAACGATAATAACCGTGTCCTGGCCATTTTTTCTTAAATTCCAAAATGACCGTACAGAAGTAGCACACTTGTGTGGTTCTACCTCAAATTTTGAGATCAGTATTTATTTATAGTCTGTAACTCAATATATCTTTACAATATAGTTTAGTTTAAGTGCGCAGAGTATTGATTACATTGGGTCAGTCTTACTTGTAGACTTCACGAGGCTCTAAGTTATTTAAGGCCTGTATGACATGCAATCTTCTCACTCACAGCCTTTGTTGTGCCAACAGTGAAGCATGCTGAGAACTAGAGCCGTCCTGTGAGCCAAAGGTCACCATGGAGACGGACGAAACACCTGCGCAGTGTGATGACGACAGGGCAGAGACCTGCACCGTGTCTGTCAAAGGTCTGACAGAGAACTGGCAGAAATGGTCCAACGACCACTGCGAGTATCAGAAACACAATCCCTTCAGCAACGGCAAGGTGATTCCCCCTCAGATCCAGCGAGGACAGGAGGGCTACGGCAGGCCTTTAGAGGGCTCTAAAACAGAGCAGAGAGGAAAAGACGCCCACTCCCACATCAGCAGAGAGGTCACTGAGCTCTGCCAGGTCATTCAGGAGATCGGAGAGAGCAGAGACGACGGCAGGCCGGCTGTGCGGTTCGGGACGCTGTTTGAGAGATACGTCACCATCTCTGATAAACTGGTGGGAGTTCTTCTGCGGGCACGCAAGCAAGGGCTGGTGCACTTTGAAGGGGAGATGCTGTGGCAGGGGAGAGATGATGAAGTTCTCATCACCTTGTTGCAGTGATTTACAGAAGTGATGGACACCACGTGCCTGCCTCAAAGTCAATATTACTGTCCAACATTGCTTTACAGGCATCCGTTTTACTTGAACAGGGGTTAGGAGTCGGTTTTTCGGCCAAATAAACTATTTCTAATGAGATTTAAACTGAGTGTCATGAATTTAAATGTAGCAAACTGGTATATTCTGTTACCTTTTCATGCTTTCAAATTGTGTCATTTCTGTACCACTAAGCGGAACTGGAAAAATAATGTTTTAGATAAGATTTCAAAACACTCTTGTCTGTCATTGGTCAACCAAACAAGTAGCCCCGCCCCATCTCATACATTTGGTTATGAGGGGCTGCTATAAAAGCAAAGCAATAACGCTTACACTTTTCACATGTTCCTCGTCAAAAAAAAAAAGTTGCCCATCAGCCCAGTTAAGCTGTCTATTGAGTACTCTCCAGATAGAGGTCTAGTTAGGAGACCAACTTAGATTGGTTTAACAGGGAACAACAGGGAAACCTATAAATTACTTATTTCTGGATATCTCTGCACACTAAACTGATAGGATTTTTTTTTTAAATATATATTTTTTATTTATTAACACGCTTTCACCTTTAAAGGTATAGTTCACCCAAAAATGGAAATTCTGTCATCATTTATGCACCCTCAAGTTGTTCCAAACTTGTATGAATTTCTTTCTTCTGCTGAACACAAAAGAAAAAGAATGTAGGTAACCAAATATTTTTTCTCCATATTATGGAAGTCAATGGGGTCCATCAATTGTTTGGTTATCCATTTTCTTCAAAATTTCTTCTTTTGTGTTCAGCAGGAGAAGAAAATTCATATTCATATTCAATTTTCATTTTTGGGTGAACTATCCCTTTAAATGTACACCTACAATAACATGCAACATTGTAGTGTTGAGAAGCCATAATACTCAAACCATAATCACATTTTTTGCCATCACTTTGATGCACAGTGTTAAGGTACACAATGGTTTACTATTGAAACTTAAAAAAAAAAAAGTTTTCTATTTGTATGTCATTTCTAATATGATGAATCACTTGCAAGGATATTACAAGTATTGTCTAGAAAATACATGTCTACTTTTGTGTATGGAGTTGCTTTGAATTTATTATAAATATAATTATCATAAAATATATCTAGAGTTATGATCATGTGATACATTTGAAGCACAAAAAAAAACCTATTAAAAAGCATAAAACATATGCAGGTTATTTATTTTGTTTACATGCTTACACACATCATACAGTGCAAATACAACTTTACATCACTCAACAATTAAATACATCTGAGGCATGTTTTATATCTATATAGTAAAATCGATGTCATGGCATAAACAGAGGTAAAACATTTAATTTAGAGTTATATGAAGGAAAACAGATTAAATTGCTCTTACATCACTGTCTGATGCAGTAGAGAATGACAAAACACTGCCGCATTCTGATGCTGAAATCATTCAGAAGTGGATTTGGACTAAGCTAAATCCAATTATTATTGAGCTTAATTGCCCTTTTCAGCTCGTTCATATTTTTAAAAGTCTTTGTCACTGCTTTGTATCCTTAAAAATCTTCTTCTTTTTTTTTTTTTTTTTTTTTTTTGAGTACGACTGAAAGAAGTCCAACTGTTCACCGTAAAAGATTAATGATTTTGTCAAGTTTATCAATGTCATTACTATTCAGCATGCTTTTTTTTTCTTTTTTCAAATCAATTCAAAAGTAGCTACAATTTTGTAGCTGCAAATTTGATTAGCCCATCTGCCAGACAATATAACTAACAATGAAAGTAGCATTAATGAGTATTATAACCCCGAGGGCGGCATTCGTCTGTGGCCTTTTGTCATCACAAACAAATTGACTTGGACTGTTGTTATGTGTAAGTGGCTCTGGGCATCTCAAACATGAATGTATTTTGAGTTCCTCTCACTTCCTGTACATTTAGCTCATAGAGTTCAGCTTTTGGAGTAACTGGTCTGCCTGCAAAGTGAAAACAGACAAGAGTTAGCTATACATTTGGGTCAGTGACATGACGTGCATTTTTTTGTGTCCAAGTGCATTATTTCCTTTTAAAATATTTGACATGTATCACTTCATTCTGTGAAACCTATTTAGTTTGAATTCATTTTCAATACATTCAATTAATAAATATTATTTTATATTTTGGTATCTTAAACACCCAAAATGTCAGGTGGCTCAACCGTCCCCACAAATAAACAGACTATAAGAAAACTATTTAAAATGGTGTTTTAATAAGAAGAAATTCTGAATAAAATATAATACATAATATTAAACATTAAGTTATGAATTGAGGTAATAACCGCAAGCATGATAATGCGTCATAACTTTGTTGTATTTAACCAATCTCTAGCACTGTAGCCTATTACAGTTCTTGCGTTCCGAATGTGATGTCATGTGATTTATTCTGTTTTTGATCAATTTACCACTTTTACTTCAATAGAGACTGTTGACTAAAACACTTGTATTTGTATTTTATTTTTATTTGTAATTGAAATGAAAAAAAAAAATCCAGTATTCAGCATATTCCCTGTCATTATTAATGTTGTCAGGTGGCACAACTGATATTCAGCCATGTAAATTCTTGTTTTAAACCAACAAATAAGAAGTCAAAGTGAACAAATGGCTAAAAACTAGATTGTTCTTCGTAAAAAAAAAAAAAAAAATCATATAATTTACATTTATCGGTCATAAAAAGTAAAATCAGATGCTAAAGATACTAAATACCACTAGAATGCAATAATTTATCAAATAAAATACACAATCTCAAAACAATGTGTTAGGCACTTTCATGGTTAATGTGCTAAGATCTCACAATAAAATTAGGAATATATATTTACAAATATTTGATTGTACCAGCTGACAAAAAAAGTAAAAAATTTATTTAAACACTTTGAAATGTTATTTAACTTATAGTTGTTTAAACGCACTGTTCCTGGCTCAAAAATATGCATTACATCAATTTTTAAAACAAAATTATAAAAAAAAAAAAACCTCTTTTGAAGCTTTTTTTTTTTTTGTCGCCTTTTCCACCTTTGTTGCCATTGGCTTTTGGCTTGCTTAGTTGGGGACATTAAATTTAACATTAAATTTAATTTTCAAAAATAATATTGATCTAACTGCAGTGACACCATTATATGAGAACTGAACTGAGCTGGTCGATGACATCATGGTTTTCTCCAGAGTGGCTATATATATATATATATATATATATATATATATATATATATATATATATATATATATATATATATATATATATATATATATATATACCAGTGTATATATATATATATATATATAAAAATTACCTAAATTAATAACTTTTTTACAACAAAAATTAAACATCACAGACTATGACACCAATTTTCTTCTGGAAACAAACTTTGTTGCATTATTTTCCTGTTATCTCTGTAAAGCTGCTTTGAAACAATCTGTATTGTAAAAAGTGCTATAGAAATAAATTTGACTTGACTATTTGCATACTCAAAAGCAAGGGTAAATCAACAATTCTATTATTTAAAACGTAAAGAAAAAGGTTGTAGTGGTAGAACTGGTAAGAACATTTCTCCACAGCATCCCTTCAGCTGCATCTATAGTGCTGGCAAAAACAAAAAAGGGTTTCATCCCCTGCCACTGTAGCTTGTCCATTTTAATTTAATACAATTTGCTTGTCCCAATTACAAGACAAAAGGTCTCATTCAACGGGCTTAATAAATTGCTACGCTCAGAAAACATTGTTTTTTTTTACGCATCAATAACCTGCTCCAAGGGAATGTGATTATTAGTTTTAGTGGATGTAATTTACTTGTGCACTTGGAGGATAGGGGGAATAGTGGATTGTTGGGTGGTTGATTTGATTGCTTACCGTGATGAACCAATACGAGTTTAGCCTGTAGACCAAGCGCGACATGAAGCCCATCTGACTGACAGGTGCGAGAACATGGAGATGCAGATGTGTGACAGAGGAGAAAGGAGGCCAGTGGAAGCCAAACCTTGGAAATACGATTGACATGTTGGCATAAATTGGCATGCTACATGAACAAGGACTTGATTTTAGTATAAGTGGCAAAGTATCAGATGTTTTATCCATTACCTAACATCATTTAAATCAGTTACATTGTTCTTCTGAAGTATCTCTTTCCCCATCTCCACCATCTTCTCCACTAAAAACCACAAAATAGATAATACAGAGATGCCTGCTTTGTCAAACATGCATGCTGCAGTATGTGTAAGTAAATTGGGAATTGTGACTACTTGTAAATGGTAAAACTGACTCATTACTTCTGATTGTTACTAGAAAGGCTCTAGATTAGCTACTGTCAGATACGTCTAAACATTTACACCAGTCTCTGATAAATCACAGCGTGTTTACCTAATGGCACATGCTCTTTTCTGAGAGATTTACAATTGCCCACATGTTTATTTGGCACAACCAGATAGTGATGAGGAGCTCCAGGGTGTATATCTCTGAAACAGGATACAGTCTCATCCTGAAAAGATAAAGGTTTTATTTAAAATAAATAAATAAAAAAACAGTGATAGGGCTTGAGCACTTTTGCAACTTCTGATGTTTTTAAATGTGCTTAAGTGACTTATAAACAACAAAACATGACTTGAATTATTGTAAAAACATATCAAATTCATATTAATATGCAGAATTTCTTTATTAGTAGTATTAATAATTGATGACGATGGCTGTGCAAATTAATCAGATTGCAAAATTTAATAGTAAAATTATTCTTTAGTAACTGACTATGGAACTATAGTAATCTTGATACATTTTTGTTGTTGTTGACAAAGTTAAAATGCAAGTAATACTTTTATGAATTAAAGACATGTCGGTGTATTACTTCACGATTTCATGAACCATTTTGCAGTGTGATCTTTAGCCTCATCGTATCATCACACTTTATTATCTTCACTGTCACTTATTTGTTATCTTAGATAAAACACCGACAGCACACTTACATGGTGCAGGAGCTCAGTTCCCATCTCCCCCTTCACGATTTTACAGAAAATACATTTTTGGTCATATTCACCATCATCAGTCTTCGTTGTCGCGATCTCAGGTGTCGGTGTGTTTACGGCGGCTGCCATCTTCAAAGCGCGTGAAGGCGGACCTAATTACATCACGAGCACGAGCACGTCATTTCAACATATAAGTCCTCCGAGTCAGAGTTTTTTTTTATATTTTATTTAATATACTGATCCCTTTGTGTAAAACGATGACATTATTGGGTATTTTGTAAAATACTATGATATTACATGGAAAATACGAAGACCTCCGATGCAAAAGCCTATTTAATATACATATTTTAATTCAGTCAGCAAACTAAATATGCTTCCAAAGCAGTTTTACAGACAATAGTGTCATCCAACAGTGAGCAAGTGACAATGGTGAGGAAAAAAATACACAATAACTGCCCAGTTTGTCAGAAAGGAAATATTTATCAATATTTGTTAAAAGAATAAAAATAAAATCCTCAAATTTTCCACTGAGTCCCTCATTACCTGATGTGGATGTCAAAATCACCCTGCAGTGAATACAAAAGAAACACTGCATATATTATAGATTTAATATAATTTATGTTCTTGTTGCTTCGTCCATAGAATGCTAGACTTTTAATCAAATTTATTCAGTTCATAGTCATTATGAATTTATATTCTGATCAAATCAGAAGAATACCCACACTTCTTGAAATATAATTTCTGATTATAGGAAATTCTATTCAGCTCTGTGCAATAGGCTATGCTTCTAGCAATTTAGAATATTTTTTTCATGTGATATTGTCAGAACCTAGGTATTTAATCAATAGCTTTGATTTCACCATTATTTATTTTTAATGGTGCAAACAAATCCTCATATTTCCTCTTGTTCTTGTGTTTTGTTTTCAAAAGTATAACCACAACACTTAAAACCTAAAATACTATAGTCTCATCAAAAAATTATAATTAACAAAGTGCTGTTACAAAAATGTAAGTTAAATTTGTAGCAACCGACAGCATGTCACCAATGTTTTAAGTTGGCGCTTAAGTTGTATTGAAGCTGAACATTTTTATTAATTTGTAAAACTGCATTTGATTAGTCGGCCAACTCAAACAGCAATTCGGCAAAGACACAGCTGTGGTATTCTTTATTTATGTCTTAGAAATTCTATTACACTGTCATCTAGCAGCCAGCGCAGCAGTTTTGGAGAAAAATCTCCCCGCAGAATAACTCAGACGAAGCTCCCGACAGGTTAAAAGTTACTAATCAAGAGAGGCAGAAAGGATAAGTGAGTGACAACACACTATGTTAAACTGCTCTGTTTAGCGGGTCAGCCGAGCAATTAATCCTGAGCACTCCAATATGCCAGGACGCCACATTTACCGCCTTAATGTATGCAAATGATGTCATTAAAATGCATGTTCATGTTTAGTCTCTAAATTAAGAGCTCATTTGCACTCCCAACAATCCAGAGATTCATTATTACAAATTACAACAATAATAATGACTCAAGACATCAAATTTACTCTCCTTGTACACCCTCCCCTATTTACATTATGAATGTGAAAATAATTTATGTGACAATCAACAATTTGCAGCCACTGTATTGGAGGTTGTCAGCTGGCCAAAGCTATTATGTTATCTCTTGTTCTGCGGCTCTATATGATAAATAATGGGCCAGAATTATGCAATTACAGTCTGCTATGGTATTGTAGGAATGCAAAGGATTGCAAAAAAAAATTACTGATAACTGAGAGGACTGGCAAATGTGGAACATAGAAGATGATCGTGATGTGAATGGAAAATACAAACGCCTCAGAAATAACCGGGAAAATATGAAGTTAAGCTCTGGCAACGAACAACGGATCTCTAAATGATTCATGACCAAAATATCAACTCCAGCATTGAGGAAGTCAATGTTTTGTCCCGAAGAGGTTGTAGAATTATTCATGAGGCATTGTTGATTAAAATGGAGGAAGTTGGGGGGTGGTGACAACTGCAACTCATGAATCTCTGGAGAGAGAGAGAGAGAGAGAGAGAGCCATACATGAAGGGAAAATATTCCGCTTCTTTAATCATGAACTGCCCTACTTCCAACTTCCTCTTTCATTCCATTCGTCCCGCTGAGATGACTGCCATTGCTACTGGTCACCGTCACACTTGGCTGTATAAATCTGAAATCAGCCTGTGTATTTTTATGAAGTTAAATGGCTACGCCTTAACAAATAACATGCTTGAGAGGTTAAGAGACACTTTTATGAGAAATATATACTTTTCACCTCTGCTCGTTTCTGTAGGATTCGCTGTTCGCAATCCAACTTCCGTAATGTGACATATTGCAAATGCAAACAAACAGTTTGCTAAAGCAATGCCTAAATAGCTATTTGTATGTTATTTTACATTATCTGACAGCCTGTGCATGCGGCTTTATATATAGATACTGTATATACCCTAGTGAAAAATAAATATACTAAAATGTATTTGAAATACATTTATTTAATGCAAAGTACACTACAAATACATTTACATAGGCCTATGTAGACTACTTAATATAAATACCCTGTAATTGTACTTTTCGGTATACTAAATTGGTATACTTCAAGTCTGCTAAATTGGAACATCTGATTTTACTTAATGCACTTTAGCTATCTGGAAATAGTGCTGAGGTCTAACTAAAGATATACTTCAGTATATTTGATTGTGCTATACTATTGCAAATATACTTTAGGTATAAATCTCTTGCATTTAAAGACTGATATTATACAGAGATCATACTATCCTTTCTAATAGTGATATTAAAACACATTTTAGGCTTAATATTAAAAATCTCAAAAAAATAAACTGTCTGCACACTTAAATCCTTTAAGCAAATTTAATCACCAAGCTTTCGGTCAAACGACCATCCTCAGGGCATACCTTAATAGGCTTAATATTAAGAAATATGCATTGTGCAATAAAGAAGTACTCCAAATTAAGTTATTTTTATAAGTCTCAAGCGATATGTCGGATAATTTGAACAGCAAATCAGCATATTAGAATGATTTCTGAAGGATCATGTGACATTTAAGACTGGAGTAATGATGCTGAAATTTGCTCACCAATAAATAGGCCTGTCTATTAAACATAATTAAAAAATAATTGGTTTCAAAGTAATTAATAATTAATGAATTACTTTGAAACCATACACTGATGAATCATTCACAATAAGACCAGGAATGAGCACAAAAGTAAACAGGGTCATATTTTATTTCAAGTTGACTTTAAGCTCTAATTAGTAGGCTACTTTAATTCCAAAACATATAAAATCTTAAAACTCAACACAATTTTTTTTTGGAAGGCTTTTTTAAGGGTTCCTGCAGGATGTCATTTTTCTGTGGCTCTAGGGATGCATCCGAAATAAATACTTCCCTACTACTGTATATAGCAGGCGAAAAACAGTATGTGACTAAACAAAAGAAGTATGTCCGAATTCACAGCACTCAAAAAAGAGTAGGCAAAAAGTACCCGGATGATCTACTTCTTCTGGCGAGATTCTGAAGTGTGCTTATGATGAACATTTTACTATCCCAAGGGGCCACGGGGGAGAATTTGTGAATGGAAGTGAAAAGCAACTGATGCTGGTAGGTCACATGATAATGACAACATGGCGAATGTAGTACGTCCGGATTATATTCATACTACACACACTCATACAATATAGAATATACTTTTTTAGAACACGTTAAGTAATTACTTATTTAAAATAAGTAACGTTACCTACTCAAGAAAGTATGCGATTTCGGACGCCGCCTAGCTCTGTCTCATCTCAAAGGCTGAGTCCTGTGGAGGTTGCATTTGTTGGCCACATACTTCATTGAGGCTGATTAATTTCAGTAATCTGACCACTACATTGCAAAGTCATTACGAAATTACAACAATTAGCAACTCTCTATGAATAAGAGTCAATTTTATAATTGTTACGGTTCTGAAATAAGACATCCTTTATGCCGTATTCGGCAGACAAAATGAGACACAGCTAGTTACTTGACATTTACGGCAAAAGTTGTCTCAAAACAACTTTCATTCAGCAAAGATGGCAGAATCACTTACTTCCATGGGAATCAGCTGAGCAAATGCTAACAGCTAGCTTTATCCCAGCATTATTCTGATAGCACTACAGAGGCAAAGTGTTTTTTTGATCAAATCACCAAATGGCTCACTTATGGTAGTTTCTGCATAACATGGGATAGCAAAGTATTTTAACATAAAAAAATGACCTATAACACGAACAGGTTGAGTTAGCTCAGCATTGCTACATTCTTCCAGCAGGAGGCAGTGTTATGACATCCTTCAGCACAACCTTTAAAGTGTGAGTGAACAGCTTCTCACTCCCAGCTGTTTCATCATGTTTGTTCTTTTCAAACATCTGCACTACTAATTCTTTCCGTCAAGTATGCATGTCAGAGAAACCATGGTAGATGTAGTAGACCCACGTCTGAGGTCACAATGTGCTTTTTTTAAGCAGAAGTAGCGCTATCAACACATAAACTGCATTTACGCAGCTGAAACGAATGCACTGTTGATGGTTATTTCTTGCATGTAGCTTCATCAGTGTCTGTTTTTACCCAGACAGATATATCATGCAAATGTTAGCGTAACTAAAGAGAGCAGGTACCGTGAAACTCTCTGTTTACCCAGCTGTCTGTCACTCTTTCAGGCGTTCTCTCCTTCTTTTCGTTTCTCTCTGCACAGTCCATTTACTGTGGGTTTGCACAGGCACCTGGTGTTCATTTCCCTCTCTTCTTTCCTTCAGGTCCAACAGACACAGTGTTTTCCCCTGAATTAATCATTGCTTTCTTTTGATTGGTTGATTGCAGCTTATATTTGCCCAGTAATGCTGATTGACAGTTGCTGATACAAGTGGGTTTCATAGGATGCCGTCTGTCTGTAAAGTCAGGGTCATGAATGTACTTTTCTGTCACATGTAGGCATAAGTCTGTTTGCCTGGAAGTTTTATAATACCTGGAGAAAGTGAGTCAGTTTAGCATTCCCCACTCATCTTAACTACAGGCCTATGCAATTAATCTGGTTTGAAATTAAACACTTTTGATCTAATAGCTTAAAAACAGAGGCATTTTGCCTGCAGAATGGCTAAAATAAGCTAACATAGGCTAAAATAATGTTTTCTTAACGTTCAAAATCCAGTTTTTTTTTTTACATTTAAAAAAAAATATTCTTGGTTATGCAAACCAAAGGAAAACTTCCATTTTATCAATCTTCAAATATTATGGGAATGTTACTTTCGAATGTCCTCTGAATATTCTGAGGTAAGTAGTAGCTATCATTTCATTCACTTTGCCAGAATATTAACTAAAATTCTGAGAATTTTTAAGCCATTTTCCCAAAAAAAACGACTTTTTTTTTATAACTCCTCTTAGGCCGTTGCTCCGATTTTCACGAAAATTTAACCAAATCATCTTCAGATCATACCGACAAAAAGTTTACGAAGTCAAGTTGATTCGTCAAACCGTTCTCGAATAACACGCGAACGAATTCAGCGAAGGGCACGCCAAAATGCTTTAGCGTATTCTGACTAAACTTGGTGTGTGTTATGACAACCATGACCTATGGGTACATGTACAGTTTTGCCGCAGTGCCACCTAGTGGTCAGGAGATACAGAAAATTGACATTTTTGCTTATAATTTTTGAACGGTTTAGCCAAAAGTCATAAAACTGGTCTCTTTAGATTCGGTGCTGAATGCAGTCGAATGATACCCAATTTTACGTTCCCTGTTTGCTGGGTATCTACCAGCAGTGGCTAAATCCTTGTTTGCCTCATAGTACTGAAATACAGTCGTTTATAAGGTATAGATTTCAGTCACATGGCCAGATCAGCCATACTTAACATGCATGGCAGTATTTTCATTCGCAAAGGGCAATCTATCATAGAACGACAGGAGATTGACAGAATACAACTTTTCTGTGCCGACAGCCCCAGTTGAGTTCCCAGCACAGAGAAGAGAGTGAAACCAAACCCTTTAAAATGAAAATACTTAGAACTGTATCTTGAATGTTAAAATGTAATTCCATTATACCACCAAACAGAAAATTAATGCATAATATGACCTGGAGTAATTCCAACACTGTTGAGATGAGAGAAAAGCCTCTTATCTAGAATTGTAATTAAAAACTGTTGCTCTTTCCTAGTTTTATTAGGACTTATTCATGAAATACAAGTACTACAGAAGCAATGTCTGCGTTCATTGTACGTAAAATCATTCTTACATCAATTTAATGGGACAATTTATATACAAATGTTTTTATTAATGATTTACACATAATTTGTTCTGCCAAAACATTTCAGCGCAATGCAATTGCTGCTTTAGATGCCTTAGAATTACACCCTGCATTGATGAGTTTAGTGTTTCGACTACTTGGAATTTAATTACAGATGTAGAAAACTGTGAAATTTGAGCAGAAATGGAAATATTTTTGTGCGTAATATCCAGGATGAGCCAGACTCATATTATGCCTCACAAACATAACCTTAAATGAAAATAAATTGAACACATGCACACTTGTTATGTCTGCTGTATGAAGACTGATGAGCATGTTTATATGCAAAGCAGTTTGTTCAATAACTTTTGGTTATGTTGCAGGATTGCACCAATAGTTTACCAAGTTCACAGGCTGTGGAACAGCACCAAGAGTGATGTAGGACATTCAGAGTGCTGCTTCTCTTTACACTGTTCAAGGTTATTACACATCACAGTGAAATTCTCACATTCTCAATCAAAGTGAATCCCCTTGAAATAGACCTGGACTGTTCTTACACCAAGCTAATGGTGCCAGACCTGGATCACTCTCACAAGACATCTGCTACCACTTAGAGGGGTAGCACTACTAGAACTTGACATGGACCAGCGAACAGAACCTTCAGAAACAAAAAGCAAACTATTTTAATTGCATCACGTGACATATTTCTGAGTGAATAAGGGTATTTAATATCCATTGAGAATTGACTGGATGCTGAAAAGTGGGCGTTAAATATTAGAATGGAGCCAGATCGAATGTGAGTTTGCTAAAATAATGATTAAGTGGTGATTGGTTACCATTCCTCTGGTTTTACAGACAAGGCTTAAGCCTAGTCCCAGACTAAATTACATTACTGAGCTGTTTTAACTGAAAACAACTTGATGTATGTCAGTGCCATTATTTTGTCTCAAGATGGACACCAGTAATGTGTTTTTCTAAGGCATGTTCATAAAAGCTACTTAAATGTTCTAATTGATCTAAGGCCTAATCCTGGCTTAATCTAAGCCCTGTCTGTGAAACCGGGCATTAATCATTTACACCTTATGTGTAAAATGTTGTAATTTTAAAATATTTAAATTGCAGTTTTTATTTTTAAAATGAGTCTGAGATGGTTTTCATCTAAAAAATCATATGTAAATAATACATTATATCACTATATACACATAGTTTCGGAGTTTTAAAAATGTTCTAATGCCCACCAAGGTTGAATTTATTTATTCCAAAATACAGTAAAAACAGTAATACTGAGAAATAGTATTACAATTTAAAAGAAATGTTTTCTATTTGAACATATTTTAAAATGTAATGTATTCCTGTGATCAAAGCAGAATTTTTAGCATCATTACTCCAGTCTTCAGTGTCACGTGATCCTTCAGAAATCACTTACGGATTTCACGGTTTGAAAATAGTTGTGCTACTTAATATTTTTGTGGGTACCATAATACTTTTTTTTAAAGATTCTTTGGTGAAAAGAAAGTTCAACAGAACAGCATTTATTTTAAATAGAATATCCTTTTGCAAGAATAATGTTTTGCGGCAATGTATGTTCTTTAAGTGAAGTGAAGTAACGTGAAGGCCAAGTATGGTAATCCATAGTTTGAATTTATCCTCTGCGTATAATCCATCCATGTTAGAGCACACACATTAGTAGTAGTAAATAGTGAACACACACACTGCAAACCGTGGACACACACACACCAGGAGCAGTGGGCAGCCATTCAGTGCTGCGCCTGGGGAGTGATTGGGGGTTAGGTGTCTTGCTCAAGGACACATCAGTCATTTCCAGCCGGTATTGAGAATTGCCCCCTGTCACTTTTGACCTATTTAATGTGTACATGCTTCCTTGCTGAGTAAAAGTAATAATTAAATAATTATTAAAAATCTTACGAACCCCAAACTTTATATATATATACAGTGTTGCTGTTCATGACTATGAGCACACGTGTTGGAAGTTTCATACTTTCCTCTTTTCCTTCTCTCTGTTTTTCAACTGTAAAACCTGTAATGGCTCTAGCAGTTGTGTCTGCACAGGATGGCTGTGAAAACACCTTAATTGTTACAATAACAAGAAACCTGAGGACAGTGGGGAAATCCACCATGTTGAAAACCAAGGTCAGTTCAGCTGCTCGTATCGGCATTGCCAACCGCTCGAGGTCTGTTTTGAAGACTATTCAAGCTATTTTGTATTACAGCTTCACCACGAATGATAAAAAAAAACTGACATGTTGCGTCGGAACAAGCAGAGCTGGAGGAAGTTGTATGTCTGGACTGCTAATTGCTTCAGAGGGCTGTCAGTGAGGTCTGTATGATTGTTATTGGTGCTCTGGGCGCAAAGGCTGTGTACTGCTCATGTGGGCCAGGCATTCCATCCTCTTGCTTTGTTTTTGCTGAGCCAATTAGTGAGCGTGATAACATCTGGTGTAAGAGGACAATGCGACTCCGTTCACATCCCCTAAGTGAGTGTCTCTCCCTGAAGCGCCGAGGGCTTGAGCAGGCATGCTGGGAAACTGGAGAAGGAATAGCATATGGCCCCAGCTACTCTGATACAGCTGAACGACTTTCTCTTTTGCTCACACATTCTCGCTTGCTCTCCAATTCTCTCACTCGCACCTCCTCTACCTCTTTCTATCTCTGAACGCGCACACACTCTTCACAGAAACGCACACAGCCTGACTAAACAGGATTACTGGGAGATTTGAGAGGGGCATGGAGAGATGATGGAGGATAGCAAAGATCAGATTGAAATGCTATTTAGTCTTACGAATGCGGGAGGACATGGAGTTTTTAACGGAACCAAATGCTTGGTGCGGTATTAAATGGAGCTCTTAGTGAGGATGGAGAAAAAACAGGCTGAGAAACATGCTTCTGTCACATTGCTGTGTGAAAAGGAGGAATTGCTATGAGAAATGTAATATATTATAGTAAGTGTGACCAGAGTGCAAATTATACATCTCTGATGAACAGTTTGTAATTTAGGATGGATCATGTTCATACAGCTATTTCACAGAAAAAATTAACTGAACTGTGGTGTCAAACAGGCTGTGAAAGCACCTTTAGAGACACTGTAACAATGGGTCCTAACCATATGAAACACAGCAACATGCGGAAAAAAAATCATTTTGGTATATTTTACTTTCCTTCCTGAAAATAATATTTTTGGTCATAAAATCTACAATGTTGCTCACAGTCACATGCCACTTCTCCTGTCAGATTAAAAGGTGATGGGAGTGTATGATGTTGATGACATCACCATAGCTCTTTTCTGACTTGTTAAAGGAGAACTCCGGTCAATTTTAACATTGAGCTAATTTTTTTTGTAAATTTGGAGTGCTGTCAATACAGAGAACAATGACAAAAATCGGTGTTGCCTACACCATGTTATCCTCTTTTTAAAATTTGCACCCTGTTGACTTCAATGGGGCAAGTTTTAAACCAGCTTTTAGCCTCTTAACACCGATTTTTGTCATTGTTCTCTGTATTGACAGCACTCCAAATTTACAAAAAAATGAGCTCAATGTTAAAATTGACCGGAGTTCTCCTTTAAACTTCTCGCGGTCTCCCGTAAAGGTAACACAAACGTTAAAACTGTGATCTCAATTTGAACACACAAGTGCATTCCATTCAAATGATCATATGAATCACTCAGTTGGTTATGTATTTTTAACAATGTTCAAATTGCTTCATATTTATCAATTATATTATGTAGGATATTTACCATTTCGTTGTGAGTGCAGTGCGCTTGCAGAGAGAGCCCGCCCACCTACTCTTTTGATTGGTTGTGCTATTTGATTGATTTCGTCACAAACTGGTGTGGACAGAGAAATTGCTTGTCACTGGAAATCTTTAGGCTGTGAGTGACACTCCAAGCCAACGGCAAAAAACGAGCTACGACGAAAGCCGACTGTGTTGTTGTCGCCTCGCGTCGGCTGCATCTCGGCCAAAAAGCTGTTCTTGAACACACCACAAAGACTACAGAAAACTGCCAACTAACATGTGCGTTCTGCGCCTGCGTGTAATGAAATAACTGTTTATATCAGCAGGTATCAATAGTCTACATTCGTCAATCAAAAAGAGAAACCGAATCTACGACTGCAGATATACAAACCGTAAACAAAGCAGCGCTTGATTACTATTTTGAATATCCATCATGTTAATCAATTTATTCATTCCAGGCAGCTCATGTAGTTATGAAAATATTAGCGTACTAGAATATTCTCATGCACTGACTCGTTCGCTTAACTAATCAGCCAATCTCTCTCACGACGGCCCTAACACCGGGCAACTGCTGCCGACATGAGCCCGACTAGCCGATGTGTGGAACACACCGCAAAAAACTAGCCCGACAGATGCTCACCGACGGTCGACTGTTTGCTTGGTGTGTCACAGAACTTATCGATTCATGTCTGGTTAGGACACGGTTTAACCCATTCTGCAACATCTGAACATGTATAAAACAGGTTTTGTCACTGGTTTCTTTCCTGAAATTATCAGTGATTTGAATGAATCTACTGAGCAAATGATTTAATGACAGTAACTTGTTTATATTGTATTTTGCACAAATCGGTTGATTGAATGTTTTCATAAAGACAGTCACTTGTCTCCACCTACTGGTGTTTCAATGTAACCTGCAGAAAATCACTATAAAATGTCCACTGTCTGTCAGGAACGCGCAAACACTGGACCTATGTTGTAGGACTGTTGTAGGACCTATGATTTCGGCTATATACAGTATATATTTTTTTTTCGGAAACTTCACACTTATCCACTATAATATGAAACTAGTAGTGGCCAGTCTGTGTCATTAACTGGCATTTAATAGTAAATTCTTTTTTGTATCATTAGAATGAAAAAGAAATACATGATGTATACAGAGTAGGCCTATGTAGCATTGACTCTGCAATACCACACTTTAATTTGCATTCAGCGGCTGTACTGAAATAAAACGAGCGAGTATGAATTTGAAATATGAGTGACTCTGCTCGGTTATTTGTGTAATTATAGCACAGAGAGGCTTTGCCCTGATTAGACCTCCGCCTCTCTTTCCTACAAACTCGCTGTCTGACTCTTCTCTGTTATCAATTTGTCGGGGCAGAGTGGCGTTAAACAAGCGCAGCTATCTGGGTAATTTGATCAGATCGGTAATTTAGGAATCAATCACAAATTGAATGAAAAAGGTAAACCGTTACCCATGTGACGTGTGTGCTGTTGATGTGCTGATTCAGTCACTCACGGCTGAGTGAACAAATCGTTCTTTAAACGACACCGCACTAGCTCCAAACTGTTAAAGAGTATCCGATGGGATTCTTCTGGATCTATGCACTGCATCTACACTACTAATCAAAAGTTTGGCCTCACTAGACTGAATATATGTTTCTTATAATGTTAAAGGCTTATGCTTAAGTGTTTTAAATACATTTCATATACGGATATAAATTGTGGCTACATATGTTTTTCTTTACACAAATTAACTATTAAAAATAAAATAATTAAAATAAAATAATTATTTGGGTTGTTTAATTATTAATAAATAATTAATGTTAATAATCAAATGTCATTTTAAAAACTTTTTCAAATGGATAAAAGGGCATTTAGGCATTTTTTTTCCTGTGCTGTGCATCTGTGCTGGTTTATTTCCTGTTAAAACAGAAGTTTAAATGGGACATACTGAAGTCACTTTGGCTGCATCTGAAATCACACACTTATATAGGTGAAAAACAATGTGGCAAGAGTAGTATGTCCGAATTCACAAAACTCACAAAAGAGTAGGCAAAATGTACCAGGGTGACCTAATTCTTCTGGTGAAATTCTGAAGTGTGAATACCATGGACACTTTACTATCCCATGAGGCCACAGGAGAGGATTTATGAATGACAGTGAAGCAACGCAACTGATGCTGGTAGGTCACATGAAAATGACAACATGGCGAATGTAGTATGTCCAGATTACATTAATACTACACACACTTATACTATATAGAACGTTTTTAAGTGGTCAACAAGTAAGTACTTATTTACCTATCTACTTGTGAGTGTGCGATTTTGGGCGCAGCTATTTTGTAAATAGCCAATAAGCTTTAGTTACATAACAGCCATGAACAATGATTTACCATTTTGTAGTCTGTTGCAAGTTGCAGATTTCATTACCTGAAAGTCGTGTAACAAGAGTCGTCGATGTTTTGGATTCTGAATCTAATTTCTATTTTCTAGAAAAGAAAGACTGTAAATTTAAAAAATGTATATATTTTAGGAACATTAGCATATAGATGGCTTTAGAGCCAATAGGCAAGGACTAAAATCCACAAAACTTAAAATGCCCAGCTGTAATCTTAAAAAAAAAAAAAAAAGCTAAAATCTAAGATAGTTATGAATCATTTTACATTTTTGGGTCATTACATACTTCCCATTCTTACATTTGTGTTATATTATCATTTTGATGACTCCAATATTATTCCAAAATATGCAAAATAGTAAGATAAATATAGAATAAAGATTGAGTATGTGTGTCCAAATATTTGACTGGTGTAAGTTCTGAAGCACCAAGGCAGTAAAATCATGCATTTTAGATTCATAATATAATCTCCCAGACGCTCATATTCTGAAGTTTTACCATGCTTCTCCATACCTCACTAATACCTTGTGGGATTGTCAGCCATTTGTTATCTCCTAGATTTCATACTGACTACTGGGCTTTCACAGGGAATGATCCAGCAGTGCAACAAAACACTGAAATAGTGCAGCTTGAAACGAAGCTAATTAGGCTGCATAACTTTTGCTAATTTGCAGGTAATGTAAAGAAAAGGCCATGACCTTCTTGAACTGTATATGTAAAAAATTCAGAATCTCTGCAAGGTGAATGAAGGTCACATCGTGTTCCTGCTGTTCACGAACCCACCGTGTGCGATCGCTTCGTTACCTCTGCTAAATGCTAAAGGAAAATTGTGCGCTTGATTTCGGCAGGCTGTTTGACCATATGGCCGCATTCATCATGTATCAGCGCTCATTAAAAGAGCCGTCATTAGGCACCGGTGCTCGGCTGGGTGCAGATGCCCACACCTGACAACACCCCTGATTCTCTCACCTGAAATCTGCTGCATAACCAGTCTGCTGTTCAGTCAGCCCGCACTGTGCCTACTGCATAACCAACCATACAGACACACACATTCACCCTGAACTGAGATCAGTAGCTTCCCTGAGTGCTCGCGTAACAGCTTCACTCACATTCAGCGTGGAACCGCCAATGCAGTGAAACAAGAGATCATAATGGGGTGGTGTGATGTAATGGTCAATGATCTGAGGTGGTAACTGAAAGGTTGGAGGATCAAACCTTACAGGGTTCGATGCAGGAATGATCACCATTGTGCCCTTGAGCAGGACACTTAACCGCAGGTTGTTCCTATAACATGTTTACTGTACTGTAAGATCATTTTGGACAACAGTAAAGGCCTGTTCACACCGGGACGAATTTCGCGCGCGATATTCGCCGACGTTTAACGCCTCGTGACTAAACAAAGGGCGCCAATGTGAGTGTGCACACCGACGCGAAAAACGCCAAGCGTAAAAGCGTCATTTTTTAAAAAACGCCTCGGGTTCGTTTTTTTGGTTTGACGCGCCGCGTCAAAAACTATCCGACCAATGAGATTGGTGCTTTTGCTCACGTGCCTGGAGCTTCTGAAGTTACAGTAAAACACAACTTGGGGGCGCTCAAACACAAAACGGTCTTGCCTAGCACATAACGGCGAAGAAGATATACGCCGAGTAGCGTCTAAACACTGCCGGGAAGAAATAAGACGAGGAAGAAGCAAGGCAAGATGAATGTAGAGCTGCTGGTCTCGTTGGTGTCGGAACATAAATAACTATATGACAAACGCGACAGCGACTACAAAAATCTTGATAAAAGAGAACTGTTATGGAGTGGTATTAAGCGCCATCTAATGTCAGGGAATGAATTTGCATGTTCACTCGGCTCATCGTCAGCGAAAATCGCTTGGGTGTGAACACAAAAAACGCGTTGAAAAACGCTGGCGAATAATGCACGCTGATATTCGTCCCGGTGTGTACGGCCCTTTATGCTTTCTAACTAATGCTCTGATCACATGCTAGTATTTCTAGAGCAATATAAAGCAGGTTGTTAGGTATTCTGGGTCGTTTCTAGGTAGTCCCTAGGTATTATCGGTCACTGTTAAGGTATTCTGGTTGGTAACTAGGGCATTGCTAGGTGGTTGCTAGGGTATTCTGGGTGGTTGATTATAATTAAGTGTTCTGGCTGGTTGCTAGGGTATTTCTAGGTGGTTGTTATGGTGTTGCTAGGTATTCTGGGTTATTGCTAAGGTATTCTGGGTGATTGTATTCTGGTTGGTAACTAGGGCATTGCTAGGTGGTTGCTAGGGTATTGCTAGGTGGTTGCTATTGTATTAAGGGTAGTTGCTTGGATATTGCTAGTTTGTTGCTATAGTTATTCTGACTCATTGCTAGGACATTTCAAGGTGATCGCTAGAGTGTTGCTCTGTGGTTGTTAAGTATTTCAATTGCTTGTTATGTTGTTGCTAGGTATTCTGGTTGTTTGCTAGGGCATAGGTGGTTGTTAGGTATTCTGATTGGTTGCTAGGGCATTGCATGCTTGGTAGGTATTCTCGTTGGTTGCTAGGACAGTTATATGTGGTTGTTAGGTATTTTGACTGGTTGTTAGGGCATTTCTAGGTTGTTGCTAGGTATTTGGGGTGGTTGCTAAGATATTTTAGGTCATTAGTATGGCATTGCTAGATATTCTGGTCATTGCTAGGGCATTTCGAGGTTGTTTCTAGGTATTCTGGTTGGTTGCTAGGTGGTTACTAGGTATTCTGTGTGGTTGCTAAAGCTTTCTGGGTATTCTGTGTGGTTTGTTAGGTGGTTGCTAATTATTCTGTCATTGCTAGGAATTTTCTAGGTGGTTGTTACGTATTTTGATTGGTTGTTAAGACATTTATAGGTTTTTGCTAGGTATTTTGGGTGGTTGCTATGATATTCTAGGTCGTTGCTAGGGATTGTGGTCAATGCTAGGGCATTTCTATGTTGTTTCTATGTTTTCTGGTTGGTTGCTAGGGCATTGCTAGGTGTCTGCTAGGTGGATGTTTACTAGCCCAGGGCAATAGAACCTAAGAACATGTTCCTGTCTAAAATTGTACATGGAGGATTTTTACTCCAGTGTCTCATCAAAATGCATGGCTAACATACATTATACAGTAGGGAATATTAAGCCATGGATTGTGATTCACTACAGACAGGGGGTTTAGGCAAGTTGCTTCTTGAAACCTATTTTACCTGATGCGGCCCCAGAGAGAGATACATAGGGGCCAAACCTAAAGCTAATCTCAAGAATGCATCACATGTCAGAGCTCTGCTTGTTTAGTCTCGTCCATCTCCAGCCCACAATGTTTAACTTGTGCGGTTCTCTGCATCTCACACACAGCACAAGAGCCTCAGACGGAGAGCGACCGTTAAATGTCTTCAGCACCAGAGCCTTGTCCCAGATGGCTGCTGGAGTATTGTTTGATTTTCCTTGTCATCAGAATGTTAACACGCATCAGTCTCACCCGACTCTTGGAATCGAATGAAGCTTGAAAGTGGATTTTCCCATCCATATACCAAACCATTATAACAGACTGACAGTCTGTGGTGTTTACCGTTATACATTCTCACCTGTTCCTTGAATCTTCTGTCTTTTTTCATGTTTTTGAAATTCTCTTATGCTCACTAAGGCTGCATTTGTTTGACAAAAATACAGTAAAAACAGTAATATTGTTAAATATTATTACAATTTTAAATGCAAATTTTCTATTGTAATATATTTTAAAATGTAATTTATTTCTGTGATGGCAAAGCTGAATTTTCAGCATCATTACTCCAGTCTTCAGTATCATATGATCCTTCAGAAATCATTCTAATATGCTGATTTGCTCAAGAAACATTTCATATTATTATCAATGTTGAAAGTAGTTGTGCTGCTTAATATTTTTGTGGAAACCATAATACTTTTTCTTCAGGATTATTATTTTCTTTTTTTTCTTTTTTTAATTATAAATAACTTACTAATCTCAAACTTTGAAAAGACCCCCTGATGACATCGTCAGTGGACCAAAGAATTTCCGATCTCTATGTCTGTTTGTTTAAAAGCTTCTGACGGTAGCTGCAGTGACACGATGACTTTACCAATCGGCGATTGGCTCTAATTTAGAAGGTGGGACTTATTCCGCCATATTGAGCATTGCACTTTTCCCCATTCAAAACATACGAGTGACGCGACTTGTGTTATTCTATAGTCTTTGGCATAATCCATCGCATGTATTTAGTGTCATTGCTAGTACTTTATGAACACTGCTTATACACCAATATAGACTTTACTCAAGATGAGTAATGAAGCATTGTCTTCACACCTTCAGGGTCTAGACATGGTAGATATTTCCAAAAATGAAAATTCTGTCATTATTTACTCACCCTCATCTCGTTCCAAACCCTTTTGAAAAGACATTTTCATCGTCAGAATACAAATTAAGATCTTTTTAATGGAATCTGAGTGCTTTCTGTCCCTCCATTGACAGTCTAAGCAACTACCACTTTCCATCCCCAGAGAGGTAGTAAAGACAATATAAAAGTAATCCATGTGACTCCAGTGGTTTAACATAAATTTTATGAAGTGACACTAGTGCTTTTTTTGCGCAAAAAAACATAGCCTAATTAACCACTTTATTTCCAAAATAGTCATCTCAAATGTGCATTCACTCAACAACGCCTGCTCTTGCGTCAACACAACACGCACACTTTGCTGTCATGGTTCTCTTGTGAATAAAGCGGTAAATTATGCTTTTTAAAGCAAACAAAGCACTTGTGTCACTTCATAACATTGAGGTTAAACCACTGGAGTCCTAATGTCCTTACGACATTTCTGGAGCTTTCTGTCATGATTCGAGCGTTTAGAAACAACATTTATGAGACAGTTGTTGTCAGATTTCTACGGAAGAGGATTAGGGCCAGGCAATAATAAAAAAAATAAAACCATCTCGAGATTAAAGTCATTATAATGCGAGATTAAACTCGTTAAATTTCGAGAAAAAAAGTCGAAACACAATCTTGAGAATAAACTCATTAAATATTGAGAATAAAGTCGTTGTGTTTCGAGAAAAAACTCGTTAAATTTCGAGAAAAAAAGTCGAAATACAATCTTGAGAATAAACTCATTAAATATTGAGAATAAAGTCGTTGTGTTTCGAGAAAAAACTCGTTAAATTTCCAGAAAAAAGTCGAAATACAATCTTGAGAATAAACTCATTACATTTCGAGAATAAAGTCGTTGTGTTTCGAGAAAAAACTCGTTAAATTTCGAGAAAAAAGTCGAAGAATTGTGAGAATAAACTCGTTAAATGTCGAGAATAAAGTCGTTGTGTTTCGAGAAAAAAAGTCGAAATGAAATGTAACGTTAGAGAATAACGCATTTGATCAGTGTTCATTGCATAACCTGATAGAGGACATGACAGAGTTAGATCACTTAGACAATCTATATTTTTGACTTTCTTTCAGTAACAAAGAATAGAACATTAGGTCTAGGTCGGCTAGGTGTTTTTAGAAGAAAAAATCAGTCCAATTTGCGCGATGTACTCGCTTTTGTCCAACATGAAATTCATGGAGGTTTCGTGGTTTCCCAGGATACCATAAGACGCATTATTAAACTTGTTGATCCTCAAGGTGTGGAATTTCGACGAAGGAGACGCTTGAGAAGACGCCACTGCGCTGGCCCAAATACACTCTGGCATATGGAAAGCTATGATAAACTAAAACCGTACAGCATTGCCATTAATGGCTGTATAGATGGTTACAGTCGTTACATTCTGTGGATGGAGGCGTACACAAACAACAACGATTAATAATGTGTCTTATGGTATCCTGGGAAACCACGAAACCTTGATGAGGTTGATATCAGTAGGCTATGCAATGAACACTGATCGAATGCGTTATTCTCTACATTTCATTTCGACTTTTTTTCTCGAAACACAACGACTTTATTCTCGAAATTCAATGAGTTTATTCTCAAGATTGTATTTCGACTTTTTTTCTCGAAATTTAACGAGTTTTTTTCTCGCAACACAACGACTTTATTCTCGATGTTTAATGAGTTTATTCTCGAGATTGTATTTCGACTTTTTTTCTCGAAATTTAACGAGTTTTTTCTCGCAACACAACGACTTTATTCTCGATATTTAATGAGTTTATTCTCAAGATTTTATTTCGACTTTTTTTCTCGAAATTTAACGAGTTTAATCTCGCATTATAATTACTTTAATCTCGAGATGGTTTTATTTTTTTATTATTGCCTGGCCCTAATCCTCCTCCGTAGATTTCATTGGTGATTTCA
This sequence comes from Scardinius erythrophthalmus, assembly GCF_964197995.2. Classification (NCBI taxonomy): domain Eukaryota; kingdom Metazoa; phylum Chordata; class Actinopteri; order Cypriniformes; family Leuciscidae; genus Scardinius; species Scardinius erythrophthalmus. Next base: position 9,542,972 of record NC_138236.1, read on the forward strand.
AATATAAAATTTTATCGTAAGCTTGGCGAACAGTTTTGGAGAATTTGATGTTTCCCCATTCAAAGAGATATGAGCTGCACTTGCAATGACAGGCGTTTCAAAGATGGCCGCCGAGTGAAATGACTTGTCTTAAAGGGCCTTTGATTATGCTTATCATAACTACAGCGAGTCGCCATAACAACAAAGTGGTGCAAAATGCAAATGTTGTGATCGAAGAGGGTCCAGTTATCCCATAAATATTTCCATAAATTACCAGGAAAGCATCAGCACAGTTTTGGAGAATTTGATGTTTCCCCATTCAAAGAGATATGAGCTGCACTTGCAATGACAGGCGTTTCAAAGATGGCCGCCGAGTGAAATGACTTGTCTTAAAGGGCCTTTGATTATGCTTATCATAACTACAGCGAGTCGCCATAACAACAAAGTGGTGCAAAATGCAAATGTTGTGATCGAAGAGGGTCCAGTTATCCCATAAATATTTCCATAAATTACCAGGAAAGCATCAGCACCATTAAGTAAGTTCATTAATCAAGGACTCACTAATCAGCTGCGCGAAGTAATGAGGTAAATTAAGCAAAACATGCAGAGGGGCTGGGATTTTCTCCAAAGAAGCTTGAGAATCAGAGCTAAAACACTGAACAGCTTATTATAAACATCTTCTCCATCCCGAGCCTCTCAAACTACAATGACGTGGTGTGTTATTTTACAACATGAGCTAATTGTCTCAGGGACTTGTCTTGGCAGTACCTTCAGATTTGTGACTGAGTTGCTATTGAGGGAAACGGTAGCTGTTGTCTGCCAGGAGGAGAAGGTAGATTTTGGGCTGGAGCCTGAGGCCAAGGCTGGTCTGTGTCTGCCCGTAGTGTGCTGTTTTCTGGCAGCGTCCGTACAACAGAACTCCAGACATGTGTTGTTATCTGTCGAGGAGAAATATTTAATGAAGAGCTGTACGATAATGTGTTCTGATAAAATCTCAGCTGCAGCCCATCTGAGCATCATCTAATAAGTATCTGCAGAAAATAAAAATAATAATTACGGGCTGTTTTTCCAAATGTAAAGTCAATGTAGATCTAAAAGTTCATCATAAGGAGACTTATGCAGGATAATAAATCAATAAGAATAATAATTAATACAGAATGGATAGATATATTACAAAATATATATGTAATGAAAATGCTTTAAAGACCCAGATAGAAGTTGTATAGTTGCTGTAAAAAAAGGGGGAGAATACCAAACATTTGGAAAATTTTTGAATTTTGTTATATTAATATTAATGTTACTGTATTATTCTAGATTTTTTTTCAAGCATTTCCCGTTAAATGGAAAAATTATATATTCACAACAACAAATAAAAAGCTCTATTAACATTCCAATCAAGACCAGACAGAACACTTAAGTTGCCTGAAACTGCATACATGACAACCCGCTGTTACCATTACTGTGCTGTTAACAATAGTTGCCTATAAATAGACTGCTGCCATTTTATGAATTTTGGAAATGATGGGTGTCTGCTGAAGGTAATACAGATCTTTCAGCAGTTTGTGTTTGTAACATCCACTACATCTCCTCACAAAGCTGTCATCATTTAACCCAGATGAGTGCAAATGATTGTAGAACCTGAAAGGCTTAAATTCTCAAGCTCACGTTTACACACAAACACAGACCTTGACAGGTACGCAGAGGGAGCATTCTCGAAAAGTTCATTGCAATACAATATCTTTGAGAAATGAAACCCAGACAAAACTCTTTCCTTTATAATACATCACTTTATGCTGAATGACACCCCACATTCTTTTAAAATGGAACCCAAGAGTGCATGGAGCAGTTTAAATGAAACCTGGCAATAACTCATCACCTCTGAAATGCATGGCTGATTTATATCATACATTTTTAAAGGATTTTGGGCTCTTTGGGGATTTGAAAATGCTTGGTAAGTCATCGACAAAACAATTAACGAGCAGCCAGAAATGTACTCTTATTGAATTAATAATGAATTAACGTAATGGTTGGTCTAAGGTAGTTCTGAGGATACGTGTTCATATTTTACTACACACACACACACACACACACGCACACAGTGTTTAAACAGTTACAGTGGAACAGTGTTTAAAGGCATTACGGGAGACTCTCCTTTTTTTGCTTGTGAGTGCTGTGGTCTGTAATTAAGACTTCAAAGACAAATGTGGGCAAGACATAGACCACATGGTGGCAAATCAGACAGGAATTGTAGCGAAGCATTTTTAAGAGGGGAGTGATCCTTCAAGTGGCAGTATGATCAGAGAGAAAGTAAAGAGATAAACGGAAGGGGACTCCCAAGACCAAAGCTGTGATTGGGACAAATTAGTTTGGATTCTGAGGACCAGCTGCAGGGGTCTTTTTCACTCTCTCTCTCTCTCTCTCTCTCTCTCTCTCTCTCTCTCTCTCTCTCTCTCTCTCTCTCTCTCTCTCTCTCTCTCTCTCTCTCTCACAAAATTGCTGAGAGCTGCTGCTGAAAAGGCAAGTGGAGCAGGAAGCCGGTCTATGAGGCGAGAGATTGTGTATTATTCAAGTTTTGATTGTGACATCTGCGGTGATGGTGACTTAATCTTTGCTGCTCTTCGCTTCAAAATCGCTGGCTGCTCAACGCCTTTTCAATGTTGCGTTAGATCCCATCTGAAGAGAAAAATGTGGCAGCTGCTAACCCCCCCCTTTCTTTTCCCATGGAGAGTCTGTTGCATGATGGAGCGAAGCAGAGGTAAGAAGGAGAGATGGAGAGTCAATCTAATTAACTTACTCCTGATCGCTCATTGTGTTACACTTAGGGGAGAAGCCTGTTTCACATTTGCAAAGTATGTTTTGTCTTCCACCCCCCTGCACTTTTTCATCCTCGTTACTTTTCTCGTGCTTCCCTCTGGCCTGACTTTTCACTGTCGTGAACCTCTCTCTTTTACGCTTTTCTCCATGGCCTTACGGTTCTCAGAAGTGTAAGTGTGAGAAAATGAACCTTAATGAGAATTTCATTTTGTGCTCCTTGATGATTGTGCATTAATTACGGGCCATTTTGTGAAACATCAACGTCCACCTTTGGGAAATTCAAACTTATTCATTCAGCTGTGGCATTACATTATTTTTCTGTTCTGTGCCTCTTATGAAAAAGGATGTGTAGGGGCCAACAAGTTAGAGCTCCGCCATCCTCAATGAAATTAATTACTGCTGCTCATGGGCATGGAATCCAATTTACATTTTCACATAACTTATATCATTAAGTTTTCTTCCCAGCTTGCAGTCATGTCATTGCACATATATCTATTATGAAAGAGCTGTTGTGCAAATTAGTGTAGAAAATGAGGAAACCTGGAGGACACAATGGTTTTCCCTATAGGAGACTGTGCGGGAGGTGCTCATAGTACTATTTAAAACGTTATCTGTAAGAGAAAATGTAAAGGAAGATGGTTATTTGTGATACCAAATAAATAAATATGTGGACAATAAAAAAAACGTGAGGCCTTCAATTATGTACAATCAACTTGGCTGTTTACGTAATTTCAACTTAAATTGCATTAAACTGACTTAAAAAAAATAGTTGAATCTTTTATAACTTATAAAAAAGTAGAAAATTGCTAAACTTATTTTGATTTGTAAAAGCAATGTAAACTAATTTTTTGTGTGAATATTAAACTTTGCCTAGAAAAAAAATTGTCCATTACAACAAGAACATAAAAACTCCTATATAGCAACAAGACAAACACTGAAACAATAAACAGTAATATTAATATGGAAGTCCTCAAAATGACAGCAGTTGCGTTTGTACGTGTGTAACAAGAAAGTGCAAGTCTGCGATATTCAATGAACATATGACAATCAGCGCTGGGCTGTATTCGACATCGCCCCCTTTGCCCACATTCACTATCCCTATTACTACACTAATATAGTCCACAGAATGAGTGAGTGAAAAGGAGTGAGTGAATGCAACAGTTTTATTCTACAACACAAAATACATCAATACCCCCTTGTGATATTTTTTAAAGCTTTTACTTGTCTTGAAAAGGTTGTTGCTAACAAGTGGCTATATGGGACTAAAGACGTTGTAGGGGACGTTAAACGTCATCACACCGAACAAGTAAATCATCCAACTCACTAGTTTCACAGCCTCGTTGTGTTTATAATCGCACTCTTGCAAACTATTCCAACTCAAACTTTCTGGGAAAATGATTTAAATAAAGACTTTAAGAAAGGGTTGTCAGAAGCTTAATGTGGTGAGGTTGAAGTCATGTGACTTTGGTGTAGTTTGTTTATAGGGCCCTATTTTAACGATCTGAAACGCAAGTATCAATGGCGAAATGCAAGTAACTTTGTGGGTGGGTCTTGGGCGCTGTTGCTATTATGCCGGCGGGATAAATGACTCATGCGCCCGCCGCAAATCTAAAATGGGTTGGTCTGAAAGTAGCTTCATTATTCATAGGTGTGGTTTGGGCGTAACATGAAATAAACCAATCAGAGCGACATCTCACATTCCCTTTAAGAGCAGACGCGCTTGTTCCATGGCGGATTGCTATTATAACGGGGGATTTGCCAGGCGCACACCAGGAGCGGTTCACAGCTGAGGAGACCGAGGTTCTCATCAGAGCCGTAAAAGACAGAGAAGTGATATTGTATGGGGATGGGAGAAACCCACCCAAATTAGCTTCGGTTAAACAGACGTATAAAAGTTTGGGTAAATGTGTAAGCTAGATTTAGTGTTAATATTTTTCCTTGTAATAATGTATGGTTTCCTAAAAATGAGAACTGCTGCGTCTGTGTGTAGATGAGATAAGCAAAGTGCATGCGCGTTGTGCACACGCTACATTGATTATGGCCAAGCATGCGCCCTTAAAATAGCATATGAAAAACATGCGCAACGCGCCACTGATTTTAGACAAGGTTTTTCCTGGTCAGTGGCGGAATTGTTTTCTAAACCTCCAAAATAGCACCAGGGAACGTTTGCGCCGGAACACACCTCCTCTTTTCGCTGCACCGCCCCCGGGAGCGCAAATGCATTTCCTAGTTTACCGACGTGCGTCTGTGGAGGGAAAAGTCCGCTGTGCGCGGGTGCAAAATAGGAATGATACATGCGTCGGTGTACAAAGTCAATTGCGCTGGGTGCAAGATAGGGCCCATAGTCTATGTTTAGCTTTTTACAACTGTTAATTGTATTTAAGCTTTAAAATTCATTAAAGTTGTGTTCATTTGTGAAGATAATTATCACAAACAAAATGTGGAAGAGTAATAAACTATTGTTCATCACAGAGCTTATTTTATGCAATAATCCAAAAGCCAAGAGAAAAATCCTATTTTAAGTTTTCCGGGGTGAATTTAACATCTGGGTTGGACTACAAAAATATTGTAAGTCAATACTGCAGCACTCTATTTTCTAGCTCCTAGCCGTTGAGTGTACATCTGTTGTATTATGGGATTGAATGAGTGCGCTTGATCATGTCCACTACAAATGGATGTTCCCTCAAAAAGTGCACTATTATAAGGGTATGGGGGCGATTTCGAACACAGCCCCAATATCAGTTTCCAGATTGCAATATACACAGAGTGTTGCTATGCACGTCACCAAATTTGAGGAAATAGCCTGACTACTAAATGCCACAAGTGACCAATCAAAAATAATAATAAAAAAAAAAAAATAATATATATATATCTAAAACAAAAATCCAGAAAATCACATTGTATTGCATGACATAAATATTTGATACATCAGAAAAGCAGAACTTAATATTTGGTACAGAAACCTTTGTTTGCAATTACAGAGATCATACGTTTCCTGTAGTTCTTGACCAGATTTGCACACACTGCAGCAGGGATTTTGGCCCACTCCTCCATACAGACCTTCTCCAGATCCTTCAGGTTTCGGGGCTGTCGCTGGGCAATATGGACTTTCAGCTCCCTCCAAAGAGTTTCTATTGGGTTCAGGTCTGGAGACTGGCTAGGCCACTCCAGGACCTTGAGATGCTTCTTACGGAGCCACTCCTTAGTTGCCCTGGCTGTGTGTTTCGGGTCGTTATCATGCTGGAAGACCCAGCCACGACCCATCTTCACTGCTCTTACTGAGGGAAGGAGGTTGTTGGCCAAGATCTCGCGATACATGGCCCCATCCATCCTCCTCTCAATACGGTGCAGTCGTCCTATCCCCTTTGCAGAAAAGCATCCCCAAAGAATGATGTTTCCACCTCCATGCTTCACGGTTGGGATGGTGTTCTTGGGGTTGTACTCAACCTCCAAACACGGCGAGTGGAGTTTCATAAGACCACATGACCTCCCATTCCTCCTCTGGGTCATCCAGATGGTCATTGGCAAACTTCAGACGGGCCTGGACATGCGCTGGCTTGAGCAGGGGGACCTTGCGTGCGCTGCAGGATTTTAATCCATGACGGCGTAGTGTGTTACTAATGGTTTTCTTTGAGACTGTGGTCCCAGCTCTCGTCAGGTCATGGACCAAGTCCTGCCGTGTAGTTCTGGGCTGATCCCTCACCTTCCTCATGATCATTGATGCCCCACGAGGTGAGATCTTGCATGGTGCCCCAGAAGAAGATTGACCATCATCTTGAACTTCTTCCATTTTCTAATAATTGCGCCAACAGTTGTTGCCTTCTCACCAAGCTGCTTGCCTATTGTCCTGTAGCCCATCCCAGCCTTGTGCAGGTCTACAATTTTATCCCTGATGTCCTTACACAGCTCTCTGGTCTTGGCCATTGTGGAGAGGTTGGAGTCTGTTTGATTGAGTGTGTGGACAGGTGTCTTTTATACAGGTAACGAGTTCAAACAGGTGCAGTTAATACATGTAATGAGTGGCGAACAGGAGGGCTTCTTAAAGAAAAACTAACAGGTCTGTGAGAGCCGGAATTCTTACTGGTTGGTAGGTGATCAAATACTTATGTCATGCAATAAAATTCAAATTAATTATTTAAAAATCATACAATGTGATTTTCTGGATTTTTGTTTTAGATTCCGTCTCTCACAGTTGAAGTGTACCTATGATAAAAATTACAGACCTCTACATGCTTTGTAAGTAGGAAAACCTGCAAAATGTATCAAATACTTGTTCTCCCCACTGTATATATATATATATATATATGTGTGTGTGTGATACATTCATGTTTTATATATTTGTTAATTTCCCTAGAAAGTTGAGAGAAACTTAATGGAATGTTGGTTGTTTTTTAAATATATAAAAACAAAAATGTCATGGCTAAGTGGTCACTTTCTTTTTTCAAATGTAATTACGCTAGCTTAAGTTTCTGTGTACCAATCATTTTTAAACAGTTTTAAAAGGGCAGATCTCAGGAAATCCATGGCCACCTACTTTAATAATTGCCTGTTACACAATATATCCACTTTATTGGAAATCGCTTTGGTCCAAAATTGTCAGAGCAGAGCATAGTTTGTCTCTTTGTGAGCATTTGGAGAACCAGCAGATAGTTTGTCCATCCGATATCATCCGATAAAGGACTTTAATGTTTAAGCACTCCAATTAAAGGACTTCATGAAGAAGATAATATACTGTTGTTTGTGTTTATTGTCTCTCCAAAAGTGGGCGAAAGCTCCGTTGAAAAAGCCTCAAGCGTTCTTTCAAAACACGCTAAACAATAAATAAACTCGCTTTATGTCTTTGACAGTGCTATTGTGTTGTATGCCAAAGCTGTGTTAAACTGAAAGATGTCAGAAGTGGAAAACAAGACAAAAAAAAAAAAGGAATGAAAATGTTCCCTGTTGATTGTCAGCTCTAGTCTAGAAGAGAGAGGTGTCTTAGCCATCTAATTGAGAAAAATTGCAGAGCGGCAGCCTTTTCAAAATCACTTAGACATTGGATATAATGGTATAGTTCATTCTTTCACAAGTTTCTCCGGTTCTGCACACATAAATACAATGGTTTTGCCAGGCTGTACTTTGAAACCCTGATTGCAATTAACGTTGAGAAGTTGCTGGGGGAGGAGAAGAATCAAGTCCTTTTTTTTATCTCCTTTGGCTAAGAGGCTGTGGGCGGGTTGATGGGGTTGCCTTAACACGTTGGATGTTTCTGAAGGGTTCTGCATTTAAAACAGCGCATAAGATTTGAAAACATGAATACAATTCCTATGATGGAAAATCTGAATTTTCAGCGGCTATCAGTGTCACATGATCCTTCAGAAATCATTCTAATATGCTCATTTGGTGCTCAAGAACATTTCAATTTCTGCTGCATGATATTTTTGATGACCAGAAAGTAAATTAGCAAAAAGCAAAAAGATGCATTACAACAATGAGGCGGGCATTTTGGAAATGATGAGTCCTTCTACTTTCTGAATATGGATGATTCACCAGCAGGGGCTTAAGACATATAAGAGATCATATACAAAAGGAATCATGGAAGTATTGATCATGTTAATGATGTAGAGGCCTCAGAATGTCATGTATCAAATATGATGCATACAACTTTATAGATTTAAAGGGCCAAAAAACAACAATTATATTTTGATAAATTATATACCCCAAGGACGATAACTATGATATAACCAAATGGTTCTAAATATAAAAGAATAGTTCACACCACAGCTATAATGATAACGGCACAGGGAAACGGTTATCATGGGAATCACTTTCGCAAGGTTTTTTTTTTTCGGCTGATGAACGACAAAAACTTTGAGAGCCATGCAAAATCCATCCTTTAAAGACTTCGAGCATTTAAAGCGGCAGATGACAAATGGTGTGAACGTTAATATAGTTATCATTATACTTAACTTTATAGTTAACGGTCTTTATGTGAACAGGACTTTAGTCAACATGAAATCAAAATGCTTCCTTTTTTTCTTTTACAGAATGTTGCAGTGTTTATTATAAAGGATTTATCCATGCACATTATTATTTGTTTTAAAATTCATGTGTAATCTTTAATCAAAAACGCTAATCTCCCCTCCTCCTTAAAACGTCTGTTCTCTTCATGACACGTGTCTCGGCGGAGGGTGGGACTCCACAAATGAATGCAAACTGGTATTCAGATCTACCTCCATTTAGTTTAACTCTCTCCCACTGTTAGATGCAAAAACAGACTCTTAAGGAGTATAAACCTGGTTGGTAAAATTATGAGAAACAAGTAAGCCTACCTCTGTCTGACCTTTACACCGTGGCAGTAAAAAGGAAAGCCTCCGTTATGTGACAGATTCTTCCCACCCATAAAGTTAATTTCAGGTACTTGCATTTGGTAGATGAAAAAGGGCAAGTATAAGAAGACATTTATTCCAACTGCCATTAGTATTTTAAATAGTATTTTAAGATGGATTTTATAGGTTCTTATAAAAGTTGTGTTGGTAATGTAATATTTTTGTTTATTCTAAATTGTTGCTTGTGTTTTTTTTGTATTATTTGTCATTTGTCTAAAGACAATTTTCTACCCCTGTGGGGGGAAAGACAATAAAGCTTTTTTGTTAAACTTTTGATTCTATTGCTGTGTGTGAATAGAAATCCGGTCTGGGTTTGATGTGTCAAACAATCTGGACTATTAGATGTGGATATATTTCACTCTTCTCAGAAAAATGCACCTGTGGTTTTCAGCATTTGGCAGGAGTAGAGCCAGATGCTGTGCATGTGAATTTACGATGTAGGACGAGTCACATGGCCCACTTAGAAAAGCTCCATCTGTGTCTTTAAAAGCGTGAGAAAGCCATGCCAGTTTTGTTATTCTGTCACCGCAAAAGTTCAAGCTTTGTATCTGACTCTGCAGTTCACAAGTTCAGCAGTTATATTTAGGGACTGATTTCAGCGCTGCTCTATCTGCTTATGGCTCTTAAACCCAGAGTTTTGTTGCTTTTAGCGTCGCCATATTTCCATGAAGAAGTTTTGATTGGTCACAGGCTTACACACATTGGCGGTAAAACAAGCTCTACACATTTCACTTGTTAATAAGAGACAGCGTATGAAGTGGAAAATGTGAACACTGTCTGACTGTGTCGTGTCCAGCCCTGACGTCTGCTCGCCGACTCTTTGGCTGTCGCACAATTTCTGCAGAGAAAATGATCTTTAATGGATTCAGAAATCAAATGTGCTGATCCCATGAAATCAAAATTGAAGTTTTTTGGCTTTTAGTATGAATATGTTACACTTACTGTTATTTATAAGCTAACAATTTCCATTTAGAAGATATTTAGAAGCATTCAAAACTTACAGTCTCTCACGTTCGCCAACATGGATCAATGATTTTGATGACATCACTCTGCATTTCAGCTTCTCATCAGATTTTCTGTCCAATCAAATGCTCTTTAGAATCGAAAGCGTCCCTTCCCCTATATTATAAATAGATGTTGAAGCTGCAGCTAAAATCAGTCACTTGTTCACACATTTACTGATTTCTACAGGGTGAATGGCACACTGGGATAGGGAACGATTCAGACAGTCTAATATATATTTTCCATTGGGGGCGAATAAAATCTGGTTTCACCTTAGTATCACACAAACCGCTGCAGCACACACACAGGCTGATAGCACAGAACGGATCATATGTGCGAGTCAGCACAGACCAGAAAAAGTGTTGAATCAATTTGAATTCTGTACACTGTACTAATAAAACTGCCTCGTTTTTGAGCTGTGCATAGCTGTAGCTGAGTAGTTAGGCCTACTACGCTACTGTATTTTAATATTGGTCATTATGGTGGTACTTGGAGAGGCAAATATTTTCTGAGGTGGTACTTGGTGTAAAAAGTTTGAGAACCACCGCTGTACAGAATGATATATTTTAAACCGATATAGTAGATTAGGAGAAACTGTTAGAGATTAGGAGGAAACTGCAGCTTTCCCGAGCTCAACGGCTCTGGCCGAGCTGTGATATAAACGAAACGCCATTGGCTATTTAAAACAAGTACTAAAAACTCTTTTAGCGCAATTTTCTCACCTCATGGGATCACAACACTAAGAGATAGTAAATCTTTTCCTGGATTTTTTTTGTGCGTTCCCGAGATTAGACCTTCCTTAACATAATGCCGAAAACCCGAAGTCTCTAGGTGGTCTGGTTGAGGAGTAGATAGAAGTGCAAGATTGGTGCGCACAGACCAGAAATCATGAGTTAACAAGCGCAATTTCCGGGGGAAAATTGCGCTAAAAAGGGGAGGAGCTGTTTGATAGGTCTTGCCCTGAATCAGGGTAAGACAAAAACACGTTTTGGAAGATTGATTATGTATTGACTCATTATTTAAATTTTGTTAATTTTTAACAAAAACAGTAACATAGTGTACCTTTAAGTAAATGTTCTGCATGAAAATGAGGCTTAGATATATTGGCCTCATCCTCTCACATCCTTAATCACTTGTGATCCCGCGCGTGTTCGTCTCTGATGTTACTTCTGATCCAGCTGGCTGATAGAAAGGCGCGAGTCAAGCGTCTTCAGTATTCCTTTGCGCTCCCATCTCTTCTCCCTCTTCGATCTCCTTTGGGTTCATGTCATGGTGAAGGATTTAACCCAAATAAACTCATTTATCTTTCAATTAGTGCCAGGCCCATAATATGCTGTGGATTATGAAGTAATCCAGGCACTGAGCTCTGTGAGGAGGAGTGGGACCGCACCTATTTAAACACTGTCGTGGAAATCGCTCGCTGCCGTCAACACAGCCAAACACGTACGTCATCGTTGGTGCTTTCATGGACCGTTTCCTCTGGCTGATTTGAATTTTGACTATTATCATTATTCTGATTTATTTGTTTGGCTGTGGATGAGTAATGCGGTCAGGATGTGGCAGGGTGTGCGTTTCAACTCCAAATGTAGAAGGTACATGGGCCCCTGTGCCTGGCTATCAATCGTAGTCATCTGTGGGGGAAAAAAGGAGAAATATCACATGCGTGTGGTCTTACTGAGCTATATTTTCTAGCTTATAAAAGTTCAGAATAAATGTACATGTTTTCAAAACATTATTTCAAGGCACTCTACCAAAGTTCCTTTAAGTCAAGTCAGTTTCACATAGGTCTAATACCTGGAAAGAGCTATCCATTAGCTTTTCCATTCATCTTCATGGCACTTGTTCAGCTGGTGCAGGAGCCCCTGAAAGTATGTGATTAGTGTTGTATTGCTTTTATACAACAGATCAATGAACAAGAAGTCAATATTAAGAAACGTACATATTAAAAACAATATTGCCCAACATAGGCTTGGAAAACCGACCCAGAACAAAAGAAAAAAATGAATTAAAGAAATAAAGATAACTTTTGTCAGAAGAGACGACAGCTAAGCAGATGTATTAGCCACGCCCTCGCAGCATTGTTCACTAGTTTTTGTCATTTAATGACAGTGGAAATATATTAAAACATTGCAAGATTTATAATGTTAATTATTGCAGAAATGCCTCAGCATAGTCCATCGAAGGGGTCCATCAAAAAAGAAAAAAACGTGAAAGTGTTTTTGTGCAACCAGTTCAGTAAACGATTCAATGACTCACTCATAAAGACAGTCACTTGTTACGTTCCTAAATGAATCAGTGTGTTTGAGTGATTCATATAAAGACAGTTGCAGAATGGTGCAACAATGCAGCCTGCTCTAAAAAAACAAAGAAACACAGACAGGCAGAGTGAGAAGTCCCAGTCTTAACACTCTTGAGACGTCGCTCTGCCAATCAAATTCGAGTATAGTAACTAACTAACTAAAAAAAGCATAGGCTACACTCACCTTCTTTGTCGTAACACTGCATGCTGGCGGATCACCCTCTATATCCGGGCACCACCTTTTAATGTAATGATAGAAAAAACACTACTTTCATAACCTTATTCTTTAACAAATGAATAATAAAATAAATACACCAATTATTAACCTAATTTGGGCTGTCACTCAAACTTAGTGTCCAGAATGCTGAAGGAGCACGTGAACTTGTCATGGACCCGTACTTTAACGGGGGAATTCCGTTCGACACCTCGCAAAAGCCTCTAATGAATTTGAATGAGGACTCTATTTGTTTTCCATGTTTTATTTATTTTCTTGCTTTTCCCAGTAAATTAAATCGACCTCACCAATGCCTATATTAATCCTGAGTAATACATCGGCCTGCCATTCTGATTATGTTCTTGTTGCGGAGCTGTTCGTTATTGATTTCCCCCTCCCTTTTTTCTCTCCATCTTTTTACGTCTCCCCTCTCTCCCTTGTTTAAAACTTTAAAAGAAGTAGTTCACCCAAAAATAAATTCCTTCATCATGCACTCACCCTCATGTGCCAAACCCATATTTTTTCCCAATGACTTAGACTCCAAAATCTTATGTTATACGATAGCATTGTGTGAAGAACAGATTATATGTTTAAGTGATTTTCGCTCTATTTCTTCAGCTTTACTTTGCAAGATCATGAGAGGTAGCGATATCTGATTAATTAATTAATCATATGCTTTCATGAATCGGACTAATTTGGTTCTTTAGTAGTGAACTGACTAAAGCTGTTTGCAGATGTTTAAAACTATCAAATGTACATTTAAATGTCAGTATGTTCCTCAAACATACTGTTGTAAGCTTTATATTGTGCATTTTTATATTAAGTTGCTTTACGTTATATTTACATAATTATCTTTATGGCACTTTTGAATGCTTTTTAACTTTGGCAGTGAGAGAAGAGATGAGCAAAATTCATAATTTATCCTTGAATGAGGGTGTGGAACAACAGCGTAAATAAATTTGGATGTAAAGATGGAATTTCATTTTTGAGGTGAACTATCGCTTTAAGGCGTCTGTTATTTTGTGCTCTTAGCTCAAATCCTATTAGAGTCTTCTGGTGGGTGTCGCACAGGTCTTTAAGAGAGACTGACAAGAGCAGCAATACAGGGTGACTATGACCTTTTAGACTGTGCCCTCCTCCTCTGCCGGTCACACAGCCTCCCATTTAATGGTCTCCACTTTCCTCTGACCTGTGGCTTTACTTTGACGTTTTTCATATTGGTTCATTACACCAAGTCTGTAGAAGTGTTATTTTCCCTTTGCCCTGCATAGCTCAAATACCTGACTCTCATCCGAGTGGGCTGGAGATCCTTGTGGCAAAGATAGCACTTGTTCAGCAGAGTGAACTCAAAATATACCAGTCTCCCTGCCATTTTTTTTTCTTCTCTCTCTCGACTCTAGATAGTGAGATTACAGTATCTCTAAGACTGTGGTAAAAAAAAAAAAAAAAAAAAAGCCTCCACCCTCTGTCACCATGATGGGAGTGAATGTGATATCTAGACAAATTCTGGCAATGCTTTTAAGTGGATCAGATTAATTTTAAAAGTCTGTGCGAAAGTCACAGAGAAGGAATTTGGAGAGAATCGACTGCAGCGCCGTTCAGATTTGCCAGATCATTTTGTTCCAGAACATTCTTTGAAATATGTATGAAAGTCTTGACCTGGTGAAAGTCCTTTGTATTTTTAGTAGGGATGTAAATTTATTATGTTATAGTACTCGACCATTCCAAATAAGTGAATGGGACTTTCGGGAAAGTCTGACATTTTCTGGGCATCTATTCTGTAAAAGAAAAAAAAGACTATAACATGTGAGTGTGTTGAATCACATTTGACGAAAACGTTTTTTTGGCCGTCACTCTCACCTTGTGACTGATTTTTCCTAATATGACAAGGCAGAAAAGTATGCGAGCTAGGACAGTCTTAAAAAGGGTTTTGAAACATCTGAATTTGAATGACACAATCTAGTGCTTTTTAAGTTGAACACATAGAGAAAAGACAAATCATTTTATGGATTCACTTACTATTGTAGCAGTTTGGTCAGACCTTGAAGAGCTTGCATTTAGATAGATCAAAGCAGAGAAAAAAGAGCAGAAGGACATAAACTGTGGAGGGCAACTCAATGTGAAGAGAATAAAGACTTTGCCAGTAAAATTCATCCTCAAGGATGGCGTTGGTGCAGAGACACATGGCACATATAGATGTGCTGGTAGAGAGTCCTTCTTTGTGCTATGAAGCACCTTGTTAAATGTCCTGCGGATAACAAGAAATATCGCAGTTTAATAATAGTCTAGTCTTATCACTAGCATTAATACTACTAGCAACACATAACTCAGCCAATACAATTTATTTGTTCTATAACTTTATAAGCAATTGAACCATTTTTGCCAGTCAGACAATAACACAGAGGTATAAAATCCTATAGGGAACCAAACCAAATACTGTTCAATGCAAAGAGCAAAATCATCTAATTTACAGTGAAAAGCCATTCCCAGAATTCCCTGCATGACGGCTCACATCTGATTAATTATGTTTCTTCTAAGGTTTTTGTTATCAGTTATGTCCATTAGGGTTTTATGTTACATCTTCGTTAAATGAATGTTTATTTTATTATTTTAGTGTCTCGTGTGTTACCATGATTGTGTTTTGTATCTGTGTACATGACATATCAGTATTTACCTCAGCTTATGGAAAAGCTACTTGTGATGAACTTTGATCATGCGGTTTTATATTTATTATGGTAGATGTCAGTATATGTTAAAATTACAAAACAAATTTTAAGTGGCGACATGGCCTTGCTAATTTAGCAAGAAAAGGGCTGTTGGATTTACCAGTTAATTTATTTTTGTAAATTATAGTTTTAAACTGTTAAATTTACAGGGCGCTCTGTAAATGTGTTTACATTTTTACTGTGTTTTTACTAAATTATTCTGGCAACCACATCTGCCAGTTTTTTTCCTGTAAAAATGACATATATTTTTTTAGTGCATGTTGTTTTTAAACGTTTTATTTTGAGCTAAAGTTTTTTTTTTTTTTTTAGTAACAAAATAATTTTTTTATGGTTTTCATTTTAGTTCACTAATAACCCAGCTCTCAAGTGCATCAAGGCGTGAGCATGTGCACAACGTTTCATGGGAAATTAGCACTGGAGTTCGGTCATTTCATGCTGCATGCTCTTCAGGAAGTGAGTAAGGTATCTAACATTCATGCTTTCATGGGGAGCCAAAAAAGCCATGAGTAGCAGGAACATTTTCGGGAAGACAATATGGAGTAAAAGATGACTCACCCTGAGGAATTTAGAGTAACCACAATACTGACCAAAATACAGAGATGGAGAAAGTGATGGAGAGAGAGAGAAACAAGTGAAGAAGATGAAAGGATACATTCAAATTTCTCAAATCTACCATTCCACAATTGTCATTTTAACCAATCCCAATCTCGCAGACAATACCTCTGGAGGCATTTTACTCACTCCAGTGCAGGGCAAGATTGTGACCTTTGTAACACCACAGTTCCTGGTTCACATACAGCCCTGATATCACATCCTTCATTTTTCAGCCAGCATGCCAGATCTGTAACTAACCTACATTAGTCCCCTGTGGGTGCATGTACATGACAGCAATTTTTTTCCAGAGTCAATAAATCAATATGTGCTCTATGCACGATTCATGCGACTCTTACAAGTAATGCTTTTCATTGTTCAGCTCGCATGTATAGGCTGAATTCCTGCACATTCACAACATGTATTAAATTGGATAAAGAACTAACTTCTCAGCCTTTGATGAATTACATTCTTTAGGTATAGAGTAAAAACATTCTCAGATACTGCATGCTACATCCACCCTTGACTTTCAACAAGTCAACAATCAGGTATACAATTGAGCCAGAAGGAGCAGCTCTCTTGATACCTATAAAAAAAGAGTTCTCTATAAAATCGATGTTTTGACATTGAAAAAAATAGTACACTGTAAAAAGTGATCAGTTGACTTAACTTTAAAAAAGCAAGGAAACGCATTGCCTTAAAATTAAGTAATAATCTTCATGCTTAATTTTTTTATTTAAAAATAAAAATGTGTAACAAAATTACTTAATTTTAAGGCAATGGGTTTCTTCACTTTTTAAGTTAATTGTATGGGTTTACTTACTATTGTAGCAGTTTGGTTAGAAGAGCTTGCATTTAGATAGATCAAAGCAGAGAAAAAAAGAACGGAAGGACATAAACTGTGAAGGGCAACATGATGTGAAGAGAATAAAGACTTTGCCAATTTTAAAGCTTATCTTAAAACCCCCAAAGGTTTGAACGGTATATATTATACGGTATACATTTTTTTTATTCAAGACCATTCTAGTAATTTTGACAAAACCTCATATGTTAGCCAGCTAGATAACATTATCTTGCTGACAAATCAGCAGAATTTACAACAATGTAGAATGATTTTCAGAGGCAGCACAGCACTAGCCCGAATTTACAAGTGACATTTCTGTTCTGTAAAATATAATGTTGACAACTGGAGTATGATCAACATATGAATTAGCTCAGACCTTTTTGTTCAGTCCAAGTTAATTTTGGCTCTCTAATAATGTTTGACATTTACGACCCACTCCCAAAACATTTTGTGGAAACGTGCTGCCCTCTGAGGCGTAAAAGTGCATCTCGCTTTCCTTTACAGATAAAACTTCCTGTCTGCCTTGATGCAGAAGCCGCTGTGGATGGCTCTATAAATAACTTCATCCAATGGCTTTACCAGCATTTAGTAGTGAGAGACCTGTTTGAAGCTCTGCCAACATTAACAGAGAATAATCTAGGTCCAAATACAGTTACCGGAAATTGGCCAGCCCAACAGGAAGCAGGGGAAGAGGAGTTGCCTTACCCTGCGGAAGCTCTGTTGACTCTTCTGGCAGCAGGACCGTGTCAACTAACAACGCTGCAGGTCATGAAAGAGCATTTCTTTCTGCATGACGGTATATAAGGAGTTATTCTGAAACTGTAGCTTCCTACAAGCTACTCATAATCTACAGCAGACAGTCTACAGTCCAGTCAATCAAGTGGCTGTACAATAACAATTTCTGGTAACACTTTATTTTGATGGTCCCTTTTGAACATTCTACTAACTATTAGTAACTTTGTAACCACATGTCAACTAACTCTCATTAGAGTATTAGTAGACTGTGCTGTGATAGTCCTCTAACAAACATTCGACTGACTATAAGTAACTTTGCTACTCTAATGAGAATTAGTAGACATGTAGGTGCAACATTACTTATAGTCAACAGAATGTGTTAAATAGACCATCAAAATAAAGTGAAACCCAATTTTGTTAACATTTTAGCTAACAATATTGCTAATAAGCCATTTACGCCAACAATATACTTTTAATAAACAAGTATGAAAATCTATTTTTCCGTCAGATTTATGTTTTCCAGGACATAATCAGACAAAGCAGTATTTATTAGTAAAAAAAAAAACACAATAATGATCAATTGCCAACATAAGGAATAGGCATATCAGGGGCAATATTACTAATTTCAATACCAATACCTCTAATAAATGGATTTTTTTTGCGATTTCTGAGAATATTGCCACTTAGCTTTTAGTATTCCGGTTTTCTTTTTTTCTGTTTTCGTCCAGAACATGATCTATCATTATGCACCTGGCAGGTGCTTTTGTCCAAAGTGACATTGCATTTAGATAATAAATATTATCAGTTAATATATAAACTTATATAATAAACTTATTTATGCAGTTCATAAATAAACGTATAGGCCTTACAGAAGTCACACATTATAATAAATAGCACATTTTCATTAATAATTAAGTTTTCAGATGCTTACAGTTCAAAATAATCTCTATTAGATTATTTGACTAGATCAAAGATATTTGAATGTAAGAATACTAGTCGACACAATATCAACAATATCAATAGGCTATACCGTTCATCTATAGACAGCATTAAACATGAACAAATACATATCCATAACATATAACTTACACTAATCTAACCAAAACACTCTCATTTTTTCTAGCCAAGTCTAGTGATAAAGCAGGACTTAACTGAAAATTGCAATACCAACAATAATGCCTTGCAGCGATTCACTGAATTAGTGAAGCAGTTTTTGAACAAAGCTATTCAGTACAATGATCACTATATAAAGCTCCTATTTCACTAACTCTCCAACACTGTCTATGTGCTCAAAAGGCTTCATTTAAAACCGTTGAGGACAACTCCACAAGTTCACTGACAATGGATAGAGCATGTGGGCCTGTCCATTTGACTGCTCATACTTCAAAGTAATGATCATGTTTATGTCTCAATGTGCTCGGAGCTCGTTCCATTTATAAAGCCCAAATTAGTCCGAGAGAATGGGGAGTGGTGAGAAAAGTGCTGACTAATGCGGCAGACATGCCGTCCAAACTCTCTGAGTGACTGAACGACCTTGTGTCGGTCAGGAAGAGACCCCTCCAGCGCACCGGCAGACAGGTGATCTGTCAGCTTGGTGCCGGTATATAGCAGAGCACGAGGAGAGACGCAGCAGACACTGGAGGACACGCTCTCACACGTGTGCTCCTCGCTGCAGTTTAATCTATCACACAAGGACAGTGGTCCTCTAATTCATCATGTGTTTTATTTTGCACGGCGCTTAAATCTCTCCCGTTCGTGGCGGGAAGGAAGAGGAGAAGCCGAACTGCTTAACGAGTGAAAAATGGGCTCGATGCGCGTTCATTCTGCGGCAGGCCTCGGGTTTTAATCTGAGCGTGCTGGAAGCTGCTCAAGTTTGACTTCAGGTTGAACTTTCAGATTAATCCACAAAGCCGTTTATTATTCAAATGTGTGAAAGGGATTTTAGGGGACTGAAAGTGAAACATTACTCTTAATGATGTCCCAAAATGCGGTTACATTATTTATCCCTGCAGTGGAGCTGTCGGTTCAAATTTATCCTAAAACTTCGACAAAGGCAGTGGGGGCAAATCTGCAGTCTCTTTCAGGAGCTTGATCTGTGTATTTGGAACATGGTGGACAAGAAGAAGCAGAATGTCTGTTACTCAGGATTGCATCAGACGCTTTGATGCTGATGTCATATGTTTTCATATCAATTTCTATCGCAAAAGAGAACATTACCTCCATTTACAAGCATCGTTTAGATTAGGAGACTAATATGTTGCTTTCAGGTTTGCATTCACAGTGATTTGGATAATTTCTTCCATTGCCTCTAGTGAGTAGCTAAAATGCTATTGCTGTTTCTTTGGTCTCATCATTCCTGTTGTATCAGTAACAGATACCAGGGCTCCAAAATGCGTATTTTACATAAAAATACACCATCCAATCTAAACTTTTACCCTCAAATATAACCACGCATGCCACTCAGAAAATGTGATGTCATTTATTTCAAGAGAAATGTGACCCTATACACCAACAATGTTATTGGCACTTTTCAGGTTAACAAAATATACTTATTTTTCTTGGATCTAAACTCAAAGGGATAGTTCATCCAAAAATGAAAATTGTGTCACCATTTACTCGCCTTCATGTCATTTGAGGATTATGTGAATCAAAAAAGAAGACATTTTTAGGAATGTACTGTTAGTTTTATCAAGTACAATAAATGGACACTCAAGCACCATAAATAAACATCA
The DNA here is from genome assembly GCF_964197995.2 of Scardinius erythrophthalmus. Lineage (NCBI taxonomy): Eukaryota > Metazoa > Chordata > Actinopteri > Cypriniformes > Leuciscidae > Scardinius > Scardinius erythrophthalmus. The sequence goes on from NC_138236.1 coordinate 9,563,276, forward strand.
CCCATTACCCAGCATGCTTTGCAATGGGATTTTAACATGAATAAAAGTCTTTGGTTATGGTGACTGGTGTCTGATTTTTCATTATTGGTCCACAAAAGTCTGTGCCTATAGTTTTAAGTTAGATACAAACCTAAATTTAAGTAGTGATTCACGGATCATTTTCCTTCCAGTGAGCTGTTTGTGGATTAATCAAGTTTACAGATTTTGGATTAAAAGATTCATTGAAAACATGTGACCAAAATTCATCTATTGATTGAAAATTGAAAAGTAAAAAACTAGGATGGATGTCCAGAAATGCATTGAATAAGGTGAATATTTTTTCACATGGCCCCAGTTCTGATTTATTTTTATTGTAAATTCACATTTTGGGAAAGCCAGACATACATATAGGGAACTACACAAGAGTGAATAAATGATGACAGAATTAGCATTTTTTGGGTGAACTATTTCTTTAATTGACTATAAAAGCTCTTTGAACAAAAGTTAAAGTACTTAGCGAGTAAAGCTGTGAGTCACTAACAAGTCTCTAATGCCACGATAAACAGATCCAACTGCCCAAGATCAGCATGGCTGAGGTGTGGGCCATCAAACAACTTTAGGCTGAGAGGATTGCGCAGTGCCAGGATGACACATCCAACACACAGCGGGGGCTTTGAGAGGAGCCCAGCAAGATTCACGGCCTCTACGCTCGACTCTCTCGCATTCAGACTGTTCTGGGTAGTTTAATTAACACCTTCTCCAGCTAAAATGAGCCCAGGCCAAAGTGTTCCCCAGCACAGGAGAGAAGGACAGGCCGGCTGGGCCTCCGGTTGAGGCCACCCTCTCTGCGTTTGATGAATGAGCTGCTTGACAGCAGGACTTTTTTTGGGCCCCTCTTCAGTCTGGCTGCCAGCATCCTCCCCCAGCCCCCTTCGTTTGAATTCTGATTTATACAGCTGGTCCACTTCTTCCTGTGTGAGCAACCAGACCAGAGGAACCGCTTACTGTATCAGCCTCAATTGCGATGCAGGACCCTGCTTAACTCGCCCCGATTTTCAACCATCCCTCATGTAATGGATCCTGACAGGGCTCCATTCTCATGTTCATCATGGCATGATTGAATTGGCAGAGCTAAACTAGCATGTAAATGGCGACTACGGTTCCTGCGCCACGATAGAGCAATTGTAGAGTGACTCTGAGGGACAGCAGAGACTCCCATGACATTCATTGTGCTTGACATTCCTGACGTGCACCTAAATCTCTCTCTACTTCCTTTTATCTCTTCATCCTTCTCCTGTCAGTACATCTTTTCATCCGTTCATCACTCTTTTCACATTTCTCAGAAACCAGCTCTTTTGCTCTCAGAATGGTTGTGAGCTAGTCGAGCTTTTGCTGTTAAAAATCTTCTTACCTAATTTTTCCCTATAGGAAATAAGACTTCCACACTTATCTTTGTTCTGGTTTTCACATCTACCCTTTAGTCCTAAGTTTAGATGTTGAGCTTTAAAGTGTGTATCAGGGTTATTTTTTAGCCTCTCTGTAAAAGTTTAAAGCTACCAAACAGCTATTGGATGGCTCACAAAATACGACACAATGAATCCTACCTTGGTACTGCATTGATGAGGACTGCAAATTATAAGACTGACTAAGGATAAACATACAAATTAGATGAGACGTACTCTGAGTCACTTCAGAAATATGCTTTGCTGACATAGTTTTTTTTTAGCAACTGGGAAGTACTGTGCGTAAAAGAGTGCCTCATTACCAACTGCATGGCAAGTCATTTGCTTTGTTCTAAAACTAGTGAGCTGCCTACGTAGGCAGCATTCTAAAGCATCAAAGGCGTGTGAAGGCTGTCTCCTAAAATACCTAGTTTTGGCCAAAATCTAAAGCATCATTAGATGCATCAATGTATCACTGCATATTACTTAATATGTGCACTTTGTACATTTGTGCTTGTTAAAGTATATTAGCTTATCATCATCACACTAATGTACAACTCTACTAAAATCAATTGCGAGATGTACAAAGCTCTATTTGTATGATGTATAGAGTTGCTGTATATGTTCTCCAACTTGAGGTTCCATGATGGTTAGGATGCTGTATTAGAAAGGGAGCTACCTATGAAGGCAGCAAACAGAATGGCAGCTCACTAGGTTTTGAAACAGAGCTATTCGAGTGGTATTGCTATCAGTTTTACTTAAAATGCAGCTTAAACCAGCCTTAAATGGTTTGCTGCTCTTAGCTATAGTTTAAATTTGTATCCCAGCCTGGCCAAACTCATGTTTAGCTGGTTTAACTGGCCATCCAGCTAGTTTCTCAGCCCCAAACCTGCCAACAGACCAGTCTGATCAGGCTGGGAAAACAACTAAGACCATGCAAACCAGGCTGGTTTAAGATTTTTAGCTTAACTACTCTATACGAAATACTTGATAATATGGCCATGAGAAAAGAAAAAATATATATAATGCATATATATATATAAAATGTTTTTATTTTTTGTATTATACACACAAAGAAATAATATATATTATTTATGATAAATAATTTTTATAACATATAATTTTTTTTTTTTTTTACAGGAGCAAATTCAACAAATAAAAAAAATGTTGGACCAATTTCAAAAGTCTGCTGTTACTTATTTACCCTACCTCCCCCTGTCACTTCAAAGCAAATGAGACCTGCTGGAGAGAGTTAAAAACATTTGGGGCACAAAATAGAGAAGTAAACAGATCATTGCATATCTGCAAAAAAAAGAAAAAAGAAAAAAAAAAAAGCCATCAGCCTAACCTTCTTTACACACTTCTGCCTGCTTCTCATCACAGATCCAGAGGAAAATGAGAATCCCCGGGCTTGGAACATGAAAGACATCAGTGCTGCGTTTTCTCCCCAGAGGTTTGGTCACACCAGTGTTTTGAGATGGAAATGAGGCCGGAAGCAGCTCTGATTGTGTACTTCAATGCTGCTAGTGTCTTCATCAAAAGGAAAACTGTTTAGCTAAAGCAAAAATGGATAATTTAGGAATAGTTAACCCAAAAATGAAAATTCTGGCATCATTTACTCACCCTCATTTCGTTCCAAACACTTCCATGGAATACAGAAGGAGATATCATTCAGGATCTGTCAAGCACCAAAAAGGACAACAATTACATAAAAATAATCCATACAATGAAAGTCTGCTGACATTGCAACCTTATACAAGAAACAGACATTTAAGACATTACAGAAATCTTTCCCTTGGTCATTGGCATTTACTCTTGGTGCAGAGACACATGAGAACATTTTAATGGAGCAAATGATGATAGAAATGATGACAAAATGTACATTTTTGTCTAAATATTCCTTTACCCAAGCAGTTTGGAAAGTTAGGATATTGGTCTATATATAGATTGGAGAGGAACAGGAAAGAGAGAGTGTGTGGGAAGATGATGTTACATATTGTAAAGCAAAATGAAACTTGTGCTGAATAAGTACTTTCCATCCATCTCCATCTCAACCTGAAACTTTGTTCTATCACTTTTGAGAACTGGGGTTTCTCCTCAAATCCAAAGCGTATTCTGTGGACTTGCACTGTCAGACAACACAGGAACTCAGCCAGTAACCGCTCACACTGACGCTCCAATTCCCAGAGCTCTCACTGTAAAAACAAAACAAAACTCAGTAATCTTTACAGAGGACCTGTTCACTTGCTCACTTTAAGATAGTTTAGCATATATGGTCAAATATCACATATATAACACAATAATATATTTACATATCAAATTATAACAATTGATAATAATAATAATAATAATAATAATCAACATCATGAACATTTTTATTAGTGAATTTCTGGCAACCACAGCTGCCTTTTTTAAAACAAATTTAACAGGGTTGTTTTTATAGTGTTTATAGTGTAAAACTTTACCGTCAGATTGTGTCTTTAACAATTGCAGGTGCAGGTGCAGGTGAGTTTCGTTCCAAGTTCAGTTTTCATCGGTGGACCGGCCCAGGCGCAGTGTGCGACACATGTTTAATGAGGAAGATAAGGATTAAGACATTGATGAAATAGATACTGCCATTCTCCGCCCTGCAGTGCAAACATGAAGGGAAGTGGGTGAATTACGACACACAATGTCTGCCTGCAGTGCTTTTGTAATTACAGTGGAAGTCACCATATTTCTTACCATTAATATAGCATGAAAGTCCCTAGGGGAGCTGTCAAATTCCCACAAAACAAAGCATCATGGGTAGGTGGTGCTGATGATAATCTTAAACCTCTCTAACTGGAAAATATATTCTGAAAGATCCAAAAAAAACAGCAGCACCGTTACATCTTCCTAAAAGCAAGCTACTAACTTACAAATAAGGCGAGGTACATTGGTTATTTGAATCTATAAAATAATGTTGACGTGCCCTTTAAGGGATCAGCATCAGCATATTATTTACATGTAAATTGACAATAAGATTGTTTTCAGGATGGGTGCTATTTCATACACCTCCGCAACCATGCTGAGTCAGAGAACAGAGAGTGCTTGAGCAGGAACTGTGGATTATGTAAACCAGACAATTTAATGTTATTGCAGGACAAGGATGTTTAAGTTCATGGCATCCTTTACGGGAGCAGCTCGTTCCCTTGTTCCCTGATCTGCTGCACTCCGGAGTCTCTCCTGTCATTAAACTCACCAAGTGGAAAAACAGAAACCATCACAGCAAAGAGCTTTTCGCAGCTGCTACCAGGGAGACAATCCTCTAAACGGCCATCTTCCTAATATAACACCTGATAGAACAACTGTGCAAGGAACACAACATTAGGAAATGCAATTGATAACGGATTCCCAGTTACATTCTAATAATTTTATGTTTTCTAGAGCAGCCAAATTATTACAAAAATGTATTATAATTACACAATATGCAAATTAACAAATGAATATAATATATGAAATTACAAAAAGTGAACATAGTGTATGGTGTAAGGCCAAAACTTGTATTTTATTGCACATTTTCATAATCAATTGCATTAAATTAGCACTTGTTAATTATATTTAATGTATGCAACAAATAATGTAACACAATGTATCTCAAGTGATTTTTAAGTGATATAACCACACACACACAATAGTATGTACAATATATTTATTTGAATACATTTCAAGATTTGTTGTTTTCATATAATTCTAATATTCTAATATTTATTTTTTAAAGAAGACTATAAAATGAAACTCAGTTGTGTTGTTCAATTCCAATACAATATAAATAAATAAATAGTTAAATACAAAAAGAATAATAAAGAATCTGAATGATAAAAGCGTGTGTGCACTTGATTAATTCTTAATGCAGCAACAAAAAAAGAGAGAATCCATTAGCCTTTACTCCAGCTCTCTAAGATAGACTGAACAGTATATGCTTGAATGATGGCACTTAGCCAGTGTCCCATCAAAGGGCCATTTTCATTCAGACGTTCATTTTTGGAAAGAAAGACGTCTTTTTTTATCCTCCTTCCATATCCTCACATTCCTTTGTTTGGTTAATGCAGAGAAATAATGGGGTGGTTTAAGCTCTCAAGCTCTATATGTTCTGAATGAAGTCGCCTTTTTCACACTGGTGGTAAGCTGTTTTACAGTATACAGTGTTTATCTCAATTCGTCTCACTGACCATGTCATTTCCAGAGGTGCGCAGGCCGTCTGCACTCCGCTGCTCTGTAATCAGCAGTGAAAATACATTGCACAGGCCTGATTACCCAGGGCGTCTGCACAACTACAGAGGCAAGACCTGGAGTCTGCCTAACACACTCCCGCTTAAAACAAACTGATGTGTGTGAGCCCTTCATCAAAGCTCTCTCTCCAGCAGGGGTGTGAGGGCTGGCAAAAAGGCTTTGGACCTCTATGGTTCATGGTAACATGGCGGTGGTGATGGCTTTGGAAAATTCTCTGTGTGTCTCGCCTGCTGTTCGACAGACCCGGTGGAAGCCTTTCAAGTTAAGCTTAAGCAACCAAAAAACATATTTGTTAGAGAAATACAATTTGGGATCCGGAAAATGGCAACGAGTCCTCGTTGGAATCTACAGTCTATCTTGTTTTCATTTGCGAGGCCTTGTGTGGCACTTTTCTCAGTATCGCAGTCTGAAAATTGCACCTCCATTTTGTAATTATTTCTGCATGGGCCCGGCGTGAGGAATGACATTAGAGGAGATGATTACGACCTAGTGGATGTGGAGCTCAGAGGAGGAAACATTAATTTCAGGGCACAAGCACACGTTTCAACACACATTCTTTGATATTTCACACATCTTTTCAAAAGCTCTTTGTGCCAAATGTGACTGCTTACACAAAAATGTTTTGGGAGGGGGGGGGGGGGGGGGTTGGGGGTAACAAACTAAAAGTAGCCTCACTACTAAATAAACTAAATTTTTTCTAAACTAGTGGTTCTCAGCTAATCTGTCATGGATCCAAACAATCCATTCTCATAGAGAGTAGGAAAAAACAAGCTAAATGCAAATAATAGAGTACACCGATATTATTTTCATGCTAGTTAAAGTCTGATATTAAAACGCTATACTATTTAATCTAAATAAATTTAAAATAAAATACTAAAATCAATCATTTTAAATGCTACAAGTGCATGATACAATGACACAATCACCATTTTTTTATGCCAGAATGAATCAGAAAACAACAGGTACAAAATAAAACAGTACAAAAACTGTCATAATGAGAGAGTCATTGAATCATTTGTTCAAAAACAAGGACTCGTTCATAAAGACAGCCACTTGTTTCATGCATAAATAATTATGTCATTGAGCGAATTGGCCGAATGAATGATTGAAAGACAGTCACTTGTCACCACCTCTGGCGTAACAATGTAATTTGTAGAAATAGTCCAGGTAAAATTCCCACAAATACACATACTGACAATCTGCCTGGATCATGCAAATTCCACAATTTTGGACTGTTATTGCAGCACTTTTGGAATGAGGCTCAATCTGCCAATCAGATTTAAGGGCCAAAAATTTGTAAAATTACATAAATTGTTTTTTTAATATTCAAAAAACTATTGCCTCCTTAAATAGCTTCAATTAGACAGTTTTTTGTAGCTAGTAGTATGGCTAACTTTGTTTTCAAAAGTCTAGCTTGACTTTAAATTATGAGTAGCCTGAAGTTTGACAAGCTACTGTTTCAAAGTAGCTTCCCAATGGTGTCAACCACAGAGTAACTGGTGAAACAGAATCACAAAAACGTTCCCTTAGCCTGAAATTCAATATATGCATTACATATGCACAGAATGATTTCTTGACTGTCCCAGAGTGCTTTGGGGGAAGTTAATCATTTATATGATATGTTTCCTGCACGTCTGTGCAATGTGCAAACATTGGAGAGTAGAGTTATGGCAGACCGGTGCTCGCATTCCACTTGTCTGCTATATAAAGTCACAAAAGAAACTCACAAATGTCACTTTCCACACACGGGTTGTACCACTGCGCGACTATCGCGGGGTAGGCAAGATTCACAGGCTGATTTATAACGTTTGTGTGACAGCTGAACGGTGGCCATATCATGAGATGAGAGCTTATTTCAAACTGCAAGTGCGAGTCTATTCACATCACATGGTCAGCGGTTTGCGCTAATTTCTCTCTCTCTTTCTCTCCCTGTCTCTGTTCTACTCGTCTCTGTCAGCTCCCCTCAATGGGGTTGGTTAAATCGTCCATAACACATAAACGCTCGTTTATAAAAGCTGACAGACATGGCAGTCGTTTACAGAAATTAATTACCTTCCACTAGAGCTTCATGCGTCAGTCACGCTAGACCAGTCTCAACTACCTCCATTAGAGACACCTCCACCTGCTGAGAGACAGGCAGAGAGAGGGAGACCCATAAAACACATCTTTTCTTGCCAATAATTTCACTCATGATGGAATTCCAGACAGAAAGCCAAATTGTTTTGCTCTTTTTTTGTTGTTTTTTTGGAAAAGGCAGCGACTTTCATTAATTTGTGGTTGGTTAATGGAGCCAATCTGTTGAATGCTCATATGACGCCGCCATGACTCTCTAATTATGGACACAGATCAGTTGAGCTTGGTTAGCTTTTAGCTTAATGAATGCAACATGGCAGAAAGTGCTACATCTCGGCTCTATTAACAGAATAATAAATTATCCATTGCTGCTTTTGGAGAGATTAAAATGAACTGGTATTTTTAGTGTCATTCCTCCAGCTCTACGGCAGTGAGAAGCGGCATATTAATGTAAACTTGTCAGGCATAATCTCTGCTTTGTGTGATTTTCTGAGAAAAGCCTCTCCATCATTTGTTTATCAGGGTATACGGCAAATGGAAAAACAGGAACTAGTTTAATACCCCCCATTTCAACATGAAACGGAATTTGCAACCCATTTTACTTTGGCAATTTGATGTATTTCTGAGCGAAACAGGATGTTCAACAAGATAAAAATGTAGAGCGGGAAATTATGAAGACAAATAGACTATATATTTCTTTGGAATAGCATGCACAATAAGACCAAGAACGTGTCTTAAAGGTATAGTTCACCCAAAATTGGACATTTTGAAAAATAAAAATAATGGGTTTAAAATGAAAGTAATGGGTTAGTTCACCCAAAAATGAAAAAATTGTCAGTATTTACTCACCCTGATGTCGTTCCAAACCCATGAGACTTTTAATCATCTTAGGAACACAAATTACAGTCTATGCAACTACCACTTTTGCGCTTTAAAAAGTTCATATGAGATCGTAAAATTAATCCACATGATTTGAGCGGTTTAGTCCAAATATTCTGAAGAGACTTTATATGATGAGACATTTTTTGAGACACTTTATATGATGAACAGATTTAATTATGTCTTTTATTCACATATAAACATTCATTAACACACATCATTTGGTAAACGGAAGCTCAAGCATGTTCGCTTAATGTGCAAGAACCAATGAAGTTCATTCTCGTGTTATGCAGCACGTTTGAGCTTCGGTTTATGTTCGGTGATCAATGTTTATATGTGAATAAAAACCTAAATTCAATCTGTTTATCATATAAAGCGATCGTGTCTCTTCAGAGAATTTGTACTAAACCGCTCAATTTATATGGATTATTTTTATGATCTCTTTATGAACTTTTGAAGCATTTAAGTGGTAGTTGCGTAACTGTCAACAGCTCTCAGATTTCATCAAAAAGATCTTTATTTGTGTTCCAAAGATGAACGAAAGTCTTACAGGTTTGCAACTAAATGAGGGTGAGTAATTGATGAAATAATACAATTTTGGTTAAACTATCCCTTTTTAAGGGGATAAATGTTCTTTTGAAACAACGGCAAAAACGGTTGAAACATTCTTTAAAATATTATCTTTTGTGTTCCACTAAAGAAAGTCATACAGGTTTGGAACAATATGAGGATGAATAATTTTAAAGTAATTTGGGTTCATTTTGATCCTCTCCCCACCCAGCTCTTTTTTATCTCTCTTTTACACTAACCAGTCTTCTAAACCCTCTATACCCGAACTCATCCTCACACACTCAGAAATATTCACACACATACTCAAATGCCCATTCCGCCCTCCTCTTCAGGCCAGCAAACTGTAGTACCGGCAGTTACTCAAATTACACACTTAAAGAAACGTAGGATGAAATCAGTCATTTGAAGAGCAGAATATTGTGCTTCTTGCTGCGCTACATGTCTGGTGTGAATCTGTGGCCGCTCTTCGCCGGCAGAGGATCTAATAAGTGCGCCGCTGTGCTGTGGGTCGCCCTGTGTGAGATTAGAGGAACTCTATTAAACTTTATGGCTTCGAGTCGAAAGCGCGGGGAACAAAGCTGTGTGAAATGAACCTCAACTACCCCGGGACTTAACAAGGCGCTCATGAGTGATAAAACACACTGGGACGTTTTCTTGGAGATGGGTGGGTTGGTTTCGAGCCCACCTACTTCACTGATATTTCAAAATATATGGTGTTCTCTCACCTGTTTGAATACTGCTTTGGGAGGTAGTTAAAATATTGCTGGTGTTATTTATCCATCGTTTTAAACATTTTTACAAAAGAGTGTCTTTTAACCCTTCTGTACTACAACATAGGTAATGTTTGGAAATAATGCATACTACTCATATTATCACTGCAGCATACAATATGTATCCTCGGCACTGTATGCAAATTACCTACCTAAATACCTGAACGACCTGCTGCATTTGTAAAAATGAGCAGTATACAACAGTTTCTTCTGCATTGTATACTGTATCCTACAATGCATGTGTTCAATTTGACCTTTCATATCCAGTGTGATGGATGAACCGGAAGTTATATGTTGCGATTTCTAACAGTGTTCAGAATTGCATACTAGTATACTATCTCTGCCATATCTATATACTATATTGCAGAAATAATTAGAGCAGCATGCCATTCTGAAAATAGCTATCCATTTCTTATCTTATAATTTGATTGGACTGCCAAATGTTACTTTTACTAGGGCTGCTTATTATTTAAGCATACATTAAACCAATTAATTCTAGTTTCTGCAGTTAATAGTGAATTACTTTACCTGCCATGTGCATTTAGAGGAGGATAAACCAGGTAAGCAGACAGTATGTGGGTGTTCTACACAGGGCATCCATCCAATAAGACACGTGCAGCCATTCTCGACCAAGAAAAAAAGCATGCTTTGCAGGGCCTGGAGAAAGCATCTAGATAAGAGCATGTAGCTAGCACAAGTGGGTAAATAAAATTATAGCTTTATAAAGATGAAAATGGATGTCGCATTGAATGCGTTTTTTTATGTGTTCCCATTAATCACAGAAAATCAACATGTTAAATCTCCCAGCTCTAATTTTGATTTAAAAAAAAATAACTTATAATGCTAAATAACCATTTTTTCCCCCCAAGATGATAAATGGACACTACTCACCTTCACAAAAGTAGTGAGGTTAAAGTAGCATATTACTGTTTGAAATGTTTAATAATGTAAAAAGAATTAGTAGGCAGTAATACAGTATACAATATTTACCGCTTGTTTTCTGTTCCAAACGTAATAGATCTTCTGTAATCTGCCATCTTTTTAGCCTGAAATGTAAACATAAGTGTTATGAACATTTTAAAATTATTACTATGATTATTACTATAATGTAAAATCACTATGGGCCAGATTTACTAAACAGGGCAGATTAGCATTAGAGCGCAATTCCAAAAAAGCGCAGATGGATGTGGAAAGTTCTGTGCGTGATCTACTGAAGACACCCAAATTAAAGCACACAGACTCCGCTGGATAATTTCCATAATGACCAAAGCAAGGGCAGCGCAAATTAGCGTCTGTTTTTTGGGGTGGTAAATAATGGTGCAAATACCAGTAAATTGACTTGCACAAACTTTAGTAAATCACCTTGCATAATTAATTTAAATATTTTGCGTCTGAAAGGGAAACTCCTACAAATGCATGCAATAAGATCAGCCGCAAAAATAACCGTGTCCACACATTTTCAGCGCTAATTTCTCACTGCATGTCTTTAGTAAATCCTGTCAGTAGTTTTTTTAATGCAAAAAAGGGTTTGTGCTGTTAGTAAATCTCTGTCTCTCACACACAATCAATCATAATCAATCAAATTGTGTTTCTTGAGATGTGATTTGCCATGCAAGGTCAGTCTGACCCTGCAACAGCTAGTCTGGATCTTTAAATGGTAACAGCAAAGAAGAGCCTGAAAGCCAAAGGTACAGCTCAGGAATGCACTCCTACTATGTGCCTGGTACTACAATCAACCCATGCACTCCATGATTAGATTGTATATGGATTCCAAACTTTAGATGGTTTCCATTCCATTGTTTGCAAACAATGAGCCATAGATAAGAAATGAATATTAAACATAGCCAAAGATTGCTGTGATAAATTGTGTCGGTGAGGTGTGATTGCAAATTGATTATGCATGCATGTTCGATGTGCTCTATTTCTATCTGTTTCTTGTTCGTTTTCTCACATGCTTTGTCTCTAACACTCTCGTTCTCACCCTCCCTCCCCCTCTTCATGATTGATGGCATTGCAGCTTTTATCTCAGGTAAGCCTGTGCTGTTACTTATCTAGCCCGACTGTCACTGGACAAGAAAGGTGTTTGCTTGCACCACTCAGACAGCAGATTGGCTGGTCCAGAGCCAGTTGGGATAAACCCCCAGGTGGCGGGACAGTGGCCAATGTACCTGTGCTGAAGTGTGGATGGTACATGCAAAACTACATTTTCACATTGTATGAAGAAAATGAGTGGTGCATAAAACACAGCACCAAAATGCTAGAGTGTTGTGGCTGGTTGCCAGGGTGTTGCTATGTGGTTGATTTAAAAGAGTCCACCTCCAAGCTATAAGTTATCTTACTATCTAAACAATCACACTGTATAACCATTAGACTTTGATATTACATGAGTTAGCTAGAGACTGGCGTGATGGAATAGCACATTAGTGGTAGATTTAAGTATTTTCATCTACTGGAAAAAAATATGTCTACCATAATATAGTGATCTTCTCCATGTCACGGTCTCTGGTGTTCATTACTGAATACTTAACCAAAACTTAACACTTTAAGCAAACAGTAGAGGCCTGTTTCTCCTTTTACGCATTAAACAGGCGTTCGAATGACACTACAGCATTACATCCCTCCTTCTATCCAAGGGACACAATTATCCCATGTTTTTTCTATCGGCCCACAAATGAGAGCAGCCAACTCTTATTTTCCCAGCTGTGCGGCAGTCCAGATGAGAACATTTTTTCTTCTTTGGCTTTTTGAGAATGGTACCCCTGAGTTGCAGGGAGCGTGTCCAGCTCCATTTGCAGAGTTCTTTGAAGACCGTAGCAAGAACAATTACAGAGTCATGGCACCAGCCTCAATCTGTGAGCATGTACTCACGCTAACCCTGCACAATCACTCCAGAAAAGCCCCAAAACATTAGGCAAAGTAAGGAAATAAAAAGACTATTAATTTTCTTTACTCTTTGAAAAACATCTGACTACCCTTCAGCCAACGCATATAACTATGTGGTGCAATTTGAAAGTAAAAACAGACCTTGCAATTTGAATTTTTGATTCTATGACACAACATTTATGTGAAACATATTGTAAATTTTGTAAAAAGCATGGTTGAAAATGATAAATTTTCCACATATATAGAAAATAGAAATTGTCATATTTCAAAATGAGTGACGTACTACATGGGCAAGAAAACAGCCAACAAATTTGGATATAAAGAAACTACTAAAAGGAAAAATAGATATTTTATACCATATTTATATAATATAAATACAGAAAATAATATTTAGCATACAATATTTTTAAATATACGTCCATATTTGTATGGAATTGTCAATGTACAAAGATGATTAAAATATATGAAAAACAAATTATATTCAAAATACACTTACGTAAATATATTTTCAAAGAAATAAGAAATTTCAAAGTAGTATTCTGTCATATGGTATCAAGCAATGAATGTATCACAAGGAATCTAATTTGCCCTGTTCCTTTGAGATAAAAGAGTTTGATGTCCTATGAAAACATACTGTAACTTTCAGAACTCAAACCTCCTCAGACCAAAATGACCAAAGAAACTAGGCTGCAAAAAACATCTTGTTCTGACTTTCTGACCTATCAGTCTGAGCATCACATTTCTGCATGTGAACCTGTCACAAAATGATGCAGAATAAAAGAAAAAAAAGATGAATAAAAATAGACAGTTAAAAATTATATTGGACTATATAAAATGGCGTTCACAAAGATTTTTAAAGGCAACAGAGATCAGAGACAGGGTGGAAAATGGTCATAAATGACTATAAATGTCCTGGCACAATATATATATATATATATATATATATATATATATATATATATATATATATATATATATATATATATATATATATATACACACAGGGTGGGCCATTTATATGGATACACCGTAATAACATGGGAATGGTTGGTGATATTAAAGTCCTGTTTGTGGCACATTAGTATATGTGAGGGGGCAAACTCCTCAAGATGGGTGGTGACCATGACATATACTAATGTGCCATAAACAGGACTTTCTATCTATCTATCTATCTATCTATCTATCTATCTATCTATCTATCTATCTATCTATCTATCTATCTATCTATCTATCTATCTATCTATCTATCTATCTATCTATCTATCTATCTATCTATCTATCTATCTATCTATCTATCTATCTATCTATCTATAAAATTATGAAATGAATGAATTTATTAGAGTTTCCATTGTCACCTCTTTAAAAGCAGCTCTATTTGGGTTTCTATTGCTGTTAACTGCTTTGACTTTTAGTGGCCATGCATTTGGTGTGCTGTGGAATTATTTAAACCCCTTCCACCGACTTCTCATCTCTCTCTCTCTCCCTTCCTCCCTCTGTGCCTCAGCATTCCAATCATAGTGATGAGAGAGCTAGCCTCATACACCTCTCTCTCTCTCTCTCCCCCTCTCTCTCCCGCACTGCAGACTTCTATGAGAGTCTGTCCTAATGAAAATGTATTGTTGTTTTTCTCAATTGCTTTTTTGTTTATTATGTCTCACATTCCTTTCACTTTACTGCAGTCTTTGGGTCTTTGCTATAGCTCTCATAATTACTGCCGTCAGTCTGCAAACACTTAAAGCCTGCATTTTCTTTTAGCGCTAATTTGTCACGCCCTGAAACTGTCTCTTATGAACAGCCATATCTGCATGTGAACTTCTATTAAAAAAGCACTGTGAATACTGGTAAAAAATACCACAACGTCAAAACAATGATCAAAGTGCAAACTCAAACAAAGAAAGAGGGTATAGGAATGTTTAGCCACAGATTTTTCATTTACTTTTTTTTTTTTTTGCAGTCCAATTTTTCTACTTCAAATAATTGGCCACTGTAACAAATATTATTGCAGAGGTTGCGGGAAAAAAAGCACCTGCTATGAAACTGCACTCTTTCCCAGCACAGCATTTCACTTTCTGGATCCAGTGCTTTAGGATTATGGAAGAAAGCAATTCTTTGCCATTTCTGCACTGCACTTATTTACTAGTATTAATGTCAGTGTGTCAGTATGTCAGTGTATCAGCCAATGCAAAGCTACCAGTATGTTTCAGACAAGAGCAAAAAAACATCTTACAGTCATTTATGTTTTATTTATTGAGAAAGTGAAGTTAAAAATACACTCTGAGGATAAAAAATAAAAAAATAAAAAAGCTTGGGGGAAAGGGAGATCAGATGAGGTACAGTCTGTGGTTGACCAGAAGGGGGCCTCGGCTCCTTGCTGTGTCGTCCTCAGTCTCCTCCCACAGAGTGTGGGTGTAAGGGTAAGTCTTCCCCTTCTACACTACTGAAGCCGTGCAGTGGGCGGCAGTTCTCCCATGAGGGCAAACAGAGATAGGCTGGTTAAGACACTCCCCTGGTTGGGAGTGGCTGCAGCCAGCCCTTAGCCCAACCCACCAGGCTGTGGAGGAGGAGGAACACGGCAGTGCCCGAGCTGATCCCTTCAATCTTCCCCACAGTGTGGAGCAGCCGGCAGCGCGCACACACACTCACACACTCTCACACAGCCACACACACTCACACTCACTCTCGCACACACACTCTCGCGCGCAACAAAGCAGGCAGACGAGGGAGGCGTGTAATAAAGAAAAGAACATCACAGAGGAAAAACAGTGGTGCTGCAATTGGAGTTTTCGGATACTGCAGCCTGTCTGGAGTTTGTGCTGATTCCTGTGTGCCTCGTAACCTCACGGCTCACGTCTGGTCCTTTCCTGCGGAGGGTTTGAGTCCCGTCAGCTGTGCGCACAGAGATCCGAATCCAACGACTGCCTACATTGCCGCTTTGTGCATCCGCCAGACGGGAACAAAGTGTGCGACTGGGATATCTGACAAGCACCTCTGGGAACCGACGCTGCACCGACTGTCAGAGAGAGAGAGAGAGAGTGAGTGAAAAAGAAGGAGCAAGATAGATAGAAAGAGGGCAGTCAAGGCATGAGCAGGAAACTAGTAGCCGGTTTTCCAGAGAAGTGATCGCCACAGTGCCCCCTCCTCTTCCCTCACCTCCTTCCTTCCTTTTCTCCTCTCTCCTGTGCCGCTGCTCTCTTTCTACGCGCACACCTCCTCTGCTATCCCATCCTCGTACCTCCGCTGTCCTTCCATCACCTCCTCCTCCCCTGCTCCAGAAGACGCGTGAAGAGGAGAAGCACGGCGCGCACACGCTCGATCGTGTCTCTATCATCTCATTCTCTCTCTTCATCCTTCCTCTGACTCCGTTCCTCACACGGATCTAGCCTCTAGCTGCGGAACCACAAGCGGAGGCTTTTTGAGTGTTGGATCCCACACGCGAGTCTCTGTCTCCAGCCACAGCCAGAAGGATTCCAGCTACATGGGCAAACGTTTGGAACAGCAACCAATGTACCCCCAGTACACTTACTATTACCCTCACTACCTTCAGACTAAGGTAAGGCACCTTGGTTATCTAGTTTTGTGATGTTCTGATTTAATGTCTCACACACTTCCTTGCGTACGCATCATTCTGACAGATTGCTGACACACAAACCACATGACCGATACTTGACATGGGCCGCTCTCTGGAGGTGCAAGAGTGCCCATTTATCAAGAATGCATGCACACACTCTTGCACACAAACTCACGATCCAGAGATTCTGTCCTCTCAGCTGCGTAGCCTGTGGTGGAGGGACTTGAATAATTGCATCCATCTCTCTAAGCCCCTACACCACCCGGACGTGGAGAATTGATTACCACAGGCTGATCGATAGTGCCGAGATGCTATCGGGGGCACTGGTGATCTTGGCCTCCCTCTGTGATTCATGAATGTTTTTATGCGCCGCGCCCCATAAGAGGCTGGCACTTGCGTTACATGTTTGAGTGAATGAAAGTGGAGAGAGAGCTATGATTGGATCAGAGTTTAAAAAATGGCTGTTAGAACAAAGGGTGTGAGAATGCATTTTCCTGATCAACTTGGGGTGAGTAAATTATGAAGTGCAAAAGACGAATGTGAGGGAAGAAAATTTATGGAAAGTCTTTTGGAGGAGTTGCTTGCTCAACGTTGGCCAAATATGCAAGCGTTCCCAAAAGACACATGATAAACGGCAGTGGCCAAGTCGCTCTCCATCAGCAAGTGTTTATGACCTCTCTCTTTCCCTCCTTTTACCACTGTGTTACACTCCAAAAATGTATTTAGAGCTTGGGAGCCAATCTCAACCATCAAAATCTCAGAGGAGCTTGCAGAAAACGACTTGATTGATGCCCTTCATCACTAGTCTATACATGAAACTGGCAACAGGCACCGTATTACCCATCAATACACACGCACACACACACTCCCCACTCCTTGTAGCTGCCTTCAAGGTCACGTCAAATTGGATCTCACCCACATCCGCTGTCTAATGAGTTTCTCAAGAGTGTCTCCAAGGGATGTGGGGGCTCGTCCAGAGCATCACGTCTTTGTCCTTCTCTCTTGTCACAAACAGAAGTCCTTACAACAATAACTCACCTCGCTAAGTAGGGCCTGTCAAAGAGAACGCATGCATATTCAAAAGGTTTAGAATTGCACAAAATATGTTGGTGATCCTTACCAAAGTAGAGCACTATGGCAAACACTGGAGCATCATGGGTAATGGTCAAATGGGCCGGTCTGGGAATAATTATTGATCTGTAGAATATTAAAGGAGATGGAGGAGGTTTTTTGGCACTGGGAGAGAGTTTCAGATTTCAGATATTCAGTCTCGCCTGTGAAGGATGGAGACCTCATGTGAGCACGGGTCAGTGTGAGTGCGATTGCGTGTGCGTGCGTGATTGGGGATGTAAATGGCCTGTTATTAATCTTGATTCTAGCGTGCTCTCTGAGTGGAGGCATTCCTCCGGGGGAAATCAATCATGAGGGGGAAGAGGGGCAACTGACACACAATCTAACCTCGCTCTCTCTCCCTCTCTGCCCCAATAACGCTCTGTGCGCAATGAGAGGCAAATGTTAAGCAGGGGAAATTAGGATGCTACAGTAAGCTGTTAATGTCGAGAATCAGTAATTCAGCTAAATTATATAAAGACCCTGGTATCAATTACATGTAAATGACTTACTTTCATTAAAGTAGGTTCAAAAGAAAATTAAATGTGGCTCAAAATTCACCCATTGTTTTATAATGTGGGTCATAGATATCACTGAACAAGATATTTGGTGCAAACAAGATCACACCTTGGGGCAAGATGTTGTTACACAAAGTAACAGGGAATCTATCTATCTATCTGTAAGGCCTGTAAACAAACATTTGTCAAGCCAACATTTAAAGCTTTTTTTATTTTTATTAGTCATATGAATTTTATTCATTTTAATTCTACTTCCTTACAGTCATATTTGATTGGAAATTATGCGTCCCTCAATTCAAATTCAATAATAGCATGCAACCCAAATCAATGGATTCACAAATCTCACAATGTAACTGTATTCCCCTAATGTGGATGTCTAGTACCGATATCACACCACCCTTTTCCCTATCAGGTTTTAGCAGAACATGGGTGGGTGTATAAACGTGAGTAGTGTGTGGGCTGAGGTATCCTTGACAGAAGCCATACACCAGTGGGATATAAAATAGAATTTAAGGGAGGTAATTCCCCCCTGGTATTGTGTCAACAGAGGCCAGTGGGGCCCGTCTTCCATTCAATCAGCAGCTAGAAGTCAGAGCTTTATGGTGTGTGTGTGTGTGTGTGTGCATTGATGATTCAAAAGAAGGGTAAGAGAAAGAGAGCCAGAGCGAGCACTCAAATCCAGAGTCATGAGATTGCATATGCGAGCAAGTGTGTGTGTGTGTGTGTGTGGTGTTCGGTTACACTCTGTGGGGTCAGCTTTATGTACAGCAGAAATAACATCCAGCCGGCCGTTTAAACCTCTCCTCTCAGTGGGAGTGCACACTAACTGCCCTGCAGTGAGGTGACATGAGGCTTGCCAGCAATGTTCCTGCTGCATTATGGGAACGATGCATATATGTGGCTCATTATATTTCTGCTGCTCTCAATGTCATTTAGGATTATTACGTTGTGATATTTACTCCGCTTGTGGATAATTACCAGACTGAGGCTTCATTTTCCTCTAGCGGCACCAATTTTTTACCACAACGGGGAAAATGCTCTCATCTCCCCTCCTCCAAACAACCTTCATCTGAATAATTAAACTCGTTAATGGACAAGCAATTTTCAGGTATCAACGACAATTTGATTTTCGGTATTCATTACCAACACTGTCATTAAACAGGTGAAAGGATAGATTAAAATCCATAAGCACACTCAGCCGTTTCACACGTAAATGATTCACTGCAACAAATTGAGTAATTTAGACCTAAAATATGCTTAACATTTTGAATAATTGCCTGGTTGTTATTTTTTTTTTTTTTTAAATGCGGTTATTTGTTCCATCAGATATTGTTGGAAGACAAATCCTGACTCCTAATCACTTGCCCTGTCCTGTGTTCTCCCTTTGAGAGTACAACAATAACATAACTTGTAACAGCATTATGTGATGTTAGACTATTATACTGTTTCTAAAAATTCCCATACAAATTGTAAAAAAATAAAATAAATAAATAAATAAATAAATATTTGGGTTGTTTGTGCTCTAAAGTATTTTTGGGTATATGATCTTTTCTTGTTGGAAGCGAGCCATAATGACATGCACGGAAACATTAACTTACAAGAGCACAGGCTTTGTATGCGTGTGTGAATTATACATGTAAACACTTCCGTCGGGAAAGACTGTTTGCTGTAAGTGTTTGCCTGTAACCATCGAGTTGGGGATTTTAGATCTGCGAGAGTGCTAAATTATGCTTGTCCATGTGTAATTTTTCTGTTAGCATCTGAATGCACATCTAAACCACAGATAGGGCCCTATGAAATCCATTTTATTTTTCCCCAATACGGTTTTATTTCCCCCTCCAAATTCTGTTTTTATTTTTCTGTTTTAATGGTCCAATTAAATTGTAATATAAAGGATGGTCTAATTAATTGAATTCATAAAACTTGAAAATATATATATAATAATTTATTGACATTTTAACAATAGTGCCTTATTTTTCAGAAACTTTTAACCTAATTTTAACACCAAACTTTTAAAACTTGCATTTTTTTTATTTGACTTTTTTTATTTAATACAAATTTATTATAAAAAATCGTGGTTATCAAATGAATGCATCCAAATTTAACAATTTAATTAATCTTTTATGTAATCAAATGAAATTTGAACAATTTCTTTCATATTTTGGCAAACAAAATACAGAACAAAAGTTGATTCCTATTTAAAACATGCATGGACAAAAAATTGTGTGATATTCCTTAAAATATAAAAATAAATCTATCTATCTGTCTATCTATCTGTCTATCTATCTATCTATCTATCTATCTATCTATCTATCTATCTATCTATCTATCTATCTATCTATCTATCTATCTATCTATCTATCCATCCATCCATCCATCCATCCATCCATCCATCCATCCATCCATCCATCCATCCATCCATCCATCCATCCATCCATCCATCCATCCATCCATCCATCCATCCATCCATCCAGATGATCGTGAATGTCTTTTGGAAAGCATGCATGCAGCAAACGTTCATATTTTTAGTTCATCAATGTCCTTCTCGTTTCCTCCCTGTCTTTCTCTCATCTTCCCTCCCTTTTCCTCTCTCTCCTTCTCCTGCTGTGTCCTAGGCATTCTCTCCAGCCATCTGTTCAGAGGGGTGGGGTTCACTCTGAAAAGAGGAAGGAACATACTTGGCAAACATACCCATATAGGTGGATAAAATGTTATGCCCAAGACTGTCCTTGTTTCAGGGGTGAAACGCTCTGCATTAGTCATGAACATGAAAGGAAAAGAATACAAAGCGCACAGAAGAGCTGTTTGTAGCAGTACTTCAATATTTTCTGGCCCATTCTGAAAGTGAAATGTGTTCTAGATTTTCACATCTTACATCAGAGAGTAATAACTCTAATGTGCATCCAGTCACAGAAAAACAATATAAGAATGTGCAAAAAGAAACTTTCATTGTCACTCACGCTGCTGAGTTAAAGTATTAGTACAATAGCATTGATAAAACTAATAGTTCTGGCTGTAAAATCTGATCCGATGAGACATGTAAATCTACAAACAAAAGACCATATTTCGTTTTCATTACATTAATGCACCAAACTATTAGAAAAAAAGCTTATTGATCAAAGGTTGCTCTTTCATAGCTCTTTTAAACTTAAACTAAAAACGAATCGTACTGATGATTAAAATTCATCTTAATTCAAGCAGATCACATTCAATTTGATTTTACTTATGTGAATTTCACCTGGGAAAAATCACTGATTGATCCAATTAATCTTAAATGCTTCAGAAAATAAAAACAATCATCACAGGGCATGTTCACATGCTAAGCATAGTTTCTTTTACTAAATTTGACGCATGGGAGGAAAATAAAGTATAATAATGAGCTATTTCTCATTGAGTGACACAACACACACCACATCCTTCACAGCTTAAGCTCCACAACAGTAACCACAAAAACTCCCAACATGACAAATACTTTTCTAAAATCACAAGATTTCAACATTTACTCTTCTGATCCAGTTTAATAATAAACTTTGGCGCCTTTAAAAGTCGCATCTCAAAGCTCTTCACAAGAAGAAGTTTAATGCAAAGCATGCTGGGAATGTCATCAGAAATTATTTACCGTATACTGTAGTTCCAACATAAATAAATTGAGAATAATGTATACATTTGACAAATTCAAGTGAATTGAAAGTAACCAAATTAAGTTTCAGCTTATTTTAATTAAAGGCATAGTTCACTCAAAAATGAAAATTCTGTCATTTACTCATCCTCACAAAAGAAGATATTTTGAAATGGCTTCAAATGTTTTAGTCCATCCATTTAAAACCAGTGAGGTCCAAAACAACCTTGGTTCCCATTAACTTTCATTGTATGGACAAAAGATTTGTCCAAATATCTTCTTTTGGGGTTCCACAAAATAAAAAAGCAATGCAGGTTTTGAATGACATTTAAATTTTTGGGTGGAGTATCAATTTAAATAAATTGAACAAGCAGCAAAAAGGTTTTTTTTTGAGTTTGTGGGATAGAAATAGACTTATAAACTACATTACGAGGTGCAATACTTTTATATAAAAAAAGTATTTTTCTTGTGCATCTGGTCAATGTCACATTTAAGCACTTTCAGGATTCATCCATGACCAGAACTCATGTGTGGTCCAGGCTGTAATGGGGCGACCTGAGCTATAGCTAGCTGGTTTCTATTGGCTTGAGAGAGCCAGAGGAGAAAGGCACCGGTCCTGAGGTAATGGCCCTGCTGCATTTTTAATAGAGGACCACTTTGTAACAACCCGAGCCTGATGTATTCTCCCCTTTTAAGGGCCCTGCCATTTCTTTTTTACACACAGCTTGCTTTTAGGCCACTGGCATAAGTGCTCGACAAAGCCTGTGTTCAAGGATAAATGGCCGACGAGGAACAAGCCACAGCCGCGGAAGGCTGCAGGAACACAGGGACTCATTGACGTTTTACCGCCGGCGTCCGAACCAGTTTCTCATTGGCACTGGACTTTGTGTCTTTGCATCTCTGAGAAAAACAAGGAACAAGATTTTTAGAGGTTGAGTGTTTAGCTGTAACTATAGATCAGTGTGGATTTGTAAAGTGATAGTGTTTTAATTGGAAGCAGGGATATGCTTGAATTGGGATTTTGGTTAAATGGATAATGGATAAATCATCTAGATGTATGACGGCATTGTCAGCGGTCGCGCATGTGTGTGTGTGTGTATAAAACCGGTGGTTAATGAGCTTCAAGTTGTAATTAGCGGTTAGGAACGCTGCTTTTGCTATGAATTCACATAGATAGCAGAGAGGAACAGCATGTGCAGCTTGGCTTCAGTCACAAACGATAGCCACTCGATTTCAAGAAACAGAGGAGGGATGTAGTGCCTCTCAACCACTCCTGTCATCCCCTCTTCCACCCCTCCCGTGCGTTTTCATCTAGAGACTCATCGGAAAGCGTTTCCCCCTGAAAGCAACCAAGGACAGAGTAGGCGAAGTAAGGTGTCATAAATCCTTGAGAAGGTGCTCCTCATTCCACGGACCCCACCCCCACGCACTCATCTCCCACTCCAACCTTTTCCGTGTCATGAAAAGTACATGCAAGGACTATGCACACACCTTTTGAGTGTTAAAAGAGCCTCCTATAATAGGATTCAGCTACAGCGATTCTAACCCACCATAACTGTATCCAATTCTCCACGGTCTGGCTTGAAATCAGGCCCCAAAAAGGTACATTAAAGACCGCTCTGGGAAATGCCATTTGTTTTGGCCCCAATTTCAAACCACTGAAGACCGTAAAGATGCCATCTGAAAGGACTCGTTCCTTCCTTCACCTCCCCAGTTGGATAGACACTTTGGGGTCTCAAAAGTGCCCAGGGACCGGGTCATGATTCAGTACAGATTTCCCCACGCCTGCGGAGGCTGCTCTGGGTTGGCATGGCGGCTAGCACGCTGCCTGGGATTAGCTTATGTAAACAGTGCTTTTGTTGGGTTTCGGTTGAATTAATTTGCTCGCCCCATGTGCTTTTATCAGGATAATTTGTGCGGCAGACACTCAAAGACTTGTCCAAACATATCCCCGGGCTCAAGGCTAAATACAGAGCTAGTAATGACACTCAAACGTGTGGCGTGCTCTTTCTCCAGACTTTCCATCATGCTAAATGTGGTCGCTGAGGTCATATGTTTTCTATTGAATGACAAGGTGAATCACTGCTTTAATGTATACCAGGGTTGTGCAAATTTCTGAATTTAAGAATCTGTGTCCTTTGAATGATGAATGTAAGTTCATGTAAGTAAGTAGAATTTACTCAATCTTAAATTTATAGAAATTAAACGCTTTATTGCATTCTGGGATATGAAGTGCATAAATATATTAAATATAAAGAAACACAGTATACAATGCAAAAAATTCTATTTTTGTTTTAATATTCTTTGACTTAAGAAAAAAATATCTAAAAATCTTGAAAACTGAATTAAAAAACAGGTCAAATTTACATAAACTTTTGCATATGAAATATCTAAAGGGATAGTTCAGCCAAAAATGAAAACTCACCCTCAAGTTGTTCCAAACTTATGTGAATTTCTTTCTTCTGCTGAACACAAAAGAAGATATTTTAAAGAATATGGGAAACCAAACAGCTGATGGGCCCCACTGACTTCCATAGTATTATTTTTTTACATACTATGGGGCCCATCAACTCTTTGGTGACCGACATTCTTCAAAATATATTTTTTGTGTTCAGAAAAAGACAGAAATTCAAGCAGGTTTGGAACAACTTGAGGTTGAGTAAATGATGACAGAATTTAAATTGTTGGGTGAACTATCCCTTTAAATAGTTAAATACATTAAGTGCAAAACAATCCGCCTATTTTCAGTGAGAATTTTTTTTATTAAAAATACATTATTTGAAAATTATTTTAATATCTTGGGCAGTGCTGCTCACAAGTAAATTTATGTTGTTTCAAGGATTTTTATTTGTTTTTATTAGAAAAATAGGAACTTTCACAGTGTATAAAGTACACCTTTCTATATATGGCATTTCAAACAGATTCATACGTCTGTTATAGGCTTATAAAACCTTTAAGCTTTCATACAAAGGCTTTGTTTGAATTTCAATACATTTTTTATTCAATTTAAATCCAAACTGGATTCTCAAATCAATTCTGAATGGTGCACAACCCTGTTCAATTCAAAAATTACAATGTCCACCTGAGGTGAAGTCCATTGTGAAAACGGTGATGATAACTCTATTTGTTTGTACATGACTAATATATCCTCAGCTGGTCTGTTGTGGGTTCAGTGAACAGCTGTGCTTGTTAGCCATGGTAAGCTTGAAGGCAGGAGCCTCTGCTTTTGATGGTTCAGTTCACTTGAGTGCGTGGCTGCTAGAGGTGCTAGGTGGTTAAGAAACCAAGCCTGGACTTATTAGCCGAGCTATCTGTCACAGCAGCACAACAGCACTCTTGATTGCAGCTTCTAACGCTCCCTCAAACTGCTGTGTGAAACATAATGAGGGAAAGAAGGACAGAGGATTAGCGCACACACTCTGGGTAACTGAAGTTCGAGCCTTATATTATTTCCATACCATTCCAGACAAAAATGTGGTAACACTTTATTTTGATGGTCCACTTTAGACATTCTATTGACTATAAGTAACTTTGCAACCACATGTCAACTAACTCTCATTAGAGTATTAGTAGACTGTCTGCTTAATATCTGCTAACACTTTATTTTGATGTTCCCCCAACAGACAATCGACTGTTGCAAGTACAAATCAACTTATCTTAACCCTAATCCTAACCCTACCAGTCTACTAATACTCTACTAACACTCTAATGAGAGTTGCAACATTACTTATAGTCAAAAGAATGTGTTAAAGGGACCATCAAAATAAAGGGAAGCCAAAAATCGTCTCAGATGTTTCTCCTAACATTCTGAGAAATAGAGATGCACAGAAAAAAAAGGTAATATTCTGAAATAGTATTACTGTTGAAGTGAACTGTTTTCTATTTTGATATTGTGTAATTTAGCTCATATTTGTGTAATTTATGATGGCAAAGCTGAATTTTCAGCAGCATTACTCCAGTTTTCAGTGTTCTCAATCCTTGAGAAATTATCCTAATACACTGAAAAAAATGATTCGTTGAATTTAATCAATTTTTTTATGGTAAGTGTTTGCACACAATTGATTTAAGCTACATTTAAACAAATGCATTAAGTTGAACTAAAATTGAATAAGTTCAACTTAATACATTTGTTTAAATCTAACTAAAATCAATTGTGTGCAACCACTTACCATACATTTTTTTTTATTAAATTCAATGAATAATTTTTTTTAGTGTATGCTGATTTCGTGCTATTATTAATGTTGAAAACTGCTGTGCTGTTTAATAGTTTTGTGGAAACTGATAATTTTTTTCAGGATTCTGTGATAAATAGAATGTTGAAAAAACAACATTTTTTTTAAATAGAATTCTTTTGTAACATTTTATATGTCTTTATTGTCCCTTTTGATCAATGGAATACATTCTTGCTGAATAAAAGTATTAATTTCTTTCAAGGAAAAAAAAAATCTTACTGAGGGCAAACTCTTGAATGGTATAAAACATCTTAAAAGAATTTCATTAGAAAGTATTAAGAAATTATTGAGTTTGTAATGAATTCTCTGACATGTGATTGCAGAATTCAGAATGCTCGAATCCAGAGAGACATTTCTGAGATCTTCCAGAAAGCAGAAGTCTTTTTCACAGGACAAAACATCTGTGAAGGAGGTCTCCATTTTATGTCTATTTAATCTCATTGCTAGAAAAACAATGGAGACGTTATAGAAATCTTATTTGTGATTGCTACTTCCTGTGGCTCACTCCGTTGTCATTTCCTGTCTCCTCGCTCACAGTCCCTATTAGCCAAGTAGCAAAAAGGCAGAGAATGAACAAGACAAGTCCATAAAGAGATGCAGAAGACAGAAAGGAGATGATGCAGTCGTGACAAGATCCGCCCTAGAGATGTTACAAACAATGTGACCTCATCCTTTCAGCCCCAGCAGTATACGCGCACACAATAGTTTTGTGTCGTTGATTCGATGTGTCTTTTCAAAAGTTTAGGCAGCACCGGAGCACTTTGCTGTTCGCCGCATTCATGTGCTGCATATTTTATTAGCCTCTCCAGTTTTATGAATGATTAAGCTCCTTTGTGTGCGCCGCTCGGCCGCAGCCAGGTCTCACCCTCAACTAGAGCATGCGTGTGAACCGCTTTTTCTGCGCATGTGTATCTCTTCATAATGCTCTTTCGAAAACAATGGGCCCCTGAGGGCCTAAACTGCCCAGTGTCCCAGGGTTTTACCCTTCTCGTCCTTTTGTGCTAGCGTGCCTTTGTTTGAAATGCTGGCCCAGACTTTCCCCTCTGCACTGAGATTGTATTTCCCAATGCTGGTCGTCGGGATGAGATGCATTTAGCTGGCTAAAGTGGTGCTAGGCACAAAAAAAAGTCTTTTGTAGAAGCACAAGCGCTTTCATCTCGCACTGCGGTATCCAGAAAGCAGAAGGGCCTTTTGGGGGAGGATGTTAAACTTTAAAATGTCTTTTAAACTTTCCGAGGCACGCATCTATATTCCACTACAGTCCGTCTGACTTCCATCAGCTTCCTTTTCTGTCAAAAAAATAAATAAATCTTGCACTTCAAAAAAATAAGGTTAGACACACACTACTGTAGTCACAGTCTCTGATTGGGGTGTCATTATTTCTGCAAGAAATGGTGGGCGGTTTGACAAATAGGTGTGAGAGGAGAGAGGACACGGGGCATGTCAGAGACGGCGTGCAAATGGCTGTGCGGACACATTCCATAAGAGGACGTGTGTATCGGTGCACCGCACAACAACTTCACACTAATCATCTCACTCACGCCTTAATGGCCAACATTTGTTTAAAGAAAACAGGGATGCCTGTACGAGCCAATTAGAGTGCATATTGACATTCATGAAGGGATGTCTTTCTCCTTTGTGTGGGTGTTTGTGTGTCTCAATGAATGACCGTGTGTTTATGGGGTTTCGGATTGAACTCGCGGACGTCGGCAGGCAGGTCAGAATGAGAGGTCGGAGAGAGTCTTGGGTCACAGTCACTCTAACTGTCCGATGATAATTAGACTGCAAACGTGCACGCACACACACACACAAAAATGCAGTACATCCTAGCCTTACTAATGAGCATATCACTGTCTAAGAGCCGCATCTCATATCTCTCACACACACACACACACACACACACACACACACACACACACACACACACACACACACACACACACACACACACACAGAGCCTAATGGGCCGGCTCACTTTCTGGCCTCTTCTCCCTGATACACAACACTCTCAAACCATCAAGCACTGAAGATGGTTTGCTAGAGGAATTCACAGAAAAATACTGAAAAAAACATTACACAGAATTAACAGGTCTGATGGAGATTTATTTATTTTTTTATTTTATTTTTTGAGGAAGACAGCTTTGTGTGAAGAAGGTTAGGTTATAGGCTATTGTCAATCTTGACATCCGTCCAAGCTCTTTATTGCATATATTCATTAAGACTGCTTTTACGAAGCGGATCAACTAATTGAAGATTCAATACAAAAGATTGATTGAATAAATGAGGACAGAATTTGAACTATTCAATAGATGAACCATTTAATTTGAAACACTGTTGTCCAGGAATACAGTAACATTACAAAATACGATTACAATATACATTGGTTCTATGATATATTCAATGGCACTAAATAATGGTACTTGTGATAGATAGATGGATGGATGGATGGATGGATGGATGGATGGATGGATGGATGGATGGATGGATGGATGGATGGATGGATGGATGGATGGATGGATGGATGGATGGATGGATGGATGGATGGATGGATGGATGGATGGATGGATGGATAGATAGATAGATAGATAGATAGATAGATAGATAGATAGATAGATAGATAGATAGATAGATAGATAGAAACACAAACTCTTCTCTTTCCTAAAAGAAAGGCCACAAGCTGTCTATCTCCCACTGCCAGCCCAGTTAAACTCCTCACGCCTGAGCTGAGCTGGGTTTGCATAATTCAGCAGGGTGGGCAAATCCAGATTTACAGATTATCATGGTTAACAGCACAAAGGCACATGAGAGTTAGAGAAGAGATGAAAAGATAAGCACACACACAGACATACAAACACACAGTATTGCCATGTCGGTATCTTCTGTATTGATTACGTCCTTTTATAGCCACCAAAAGTGCTGTTCACACACCATGCACACAAATCACAGCAATTAGGTCTGTACTGAACCACACTTCAGATTTCACACAGCTTTCAGTCAGTGTTCAAACTTTTCAAACCGCACAGACACATTATTTGACTTGATTCTCTGTCACAACGACTTGATATTCTGCCATCTCGTCGCACACACTGTCAATCATTTTTTCTGCTGCCTTTTAGCTTTTCAAGCTATTCAATTTTGTCCCAGCTTTGCCAAAGGATCGTCGCACTGTTTTTTTCCCAGAGAATTTTATTAAAGGACCTAATGGAAGATGCGGTGCTCTGTTGATTATAGAAAAGAACCTGTTACCTGAGGCATATCTAGTCTCCAGAGCAGGTTTTAGCGTAATAGGACAGAGAATCTTCAAAGCCGAGAGTTCTCACAGGCGGCAGTTCTGGTTTTTGAACAAAAGGAAAAGCTTCCTCTGGTCTCCACAGATGTTATCTGGTCAAATTGGCTCTGGACTTTGTCAAGAGTGTGTTCCTTTTTGAATATACGGTGGGTGTCTGTTGTAAATGCCTCACTGTTTCCATTGTGAAACTGGTTTATGTAGAACATTAACTTAGGAATTAATCCAATATGAGGAGAAGGTCAGATCACGGACGGCACGCTGTACAGAACAGATTTCACATTTTGTGGGACTGCAGCTTTTTGTAACAGTCAAAATTTTAATGAGAATAATTATCACATAAATAGTTCCAGTCTTAAAAGAACAGATCATCTAAAAAAGAAAACTCTCCCACCTCACGTCGTTCTAAAACTGTATGCTGTTGTCATAAAATGGAGAATGTTTGAAGAATCATCATGCTGTGACTAGTCCATAGTTACCACATCTGTTAAGCCCCA
Organism: Scardinius erythrophthalmus; assembly: GCF_964197995.2. Classification (NCBI taxonomy): domain Eukaryota; kingdom Metazoa; phylum Chordata; class Actinopteri; order Cypriniformes; family Leuciscidae; genus Scardinius; species Scardinius erythrophthalmus. The sequence goes on from NC_138236.1 coordinate 9,592,956, forward strand.
CAATCTCACAAAAAAGACAAAACAACAACAACACCATAGCCCATATGGCTTGTAATCTACATTCCAAGTCTTCTGAAGCCATAGTGTTATGTGAGGAGGAAACTTAAATGTATGTCCTTATTCACTGATAATCATCTCTTCCAATGGATTGTGACCTCAAAAACATTTCACTGAAGACTTGGAATATAGACATAAGTAACTGCATTTGTTTTCCAGTAAGAATATCACTCTAAAACAATATAAATTCGTATTTAACAATATAAACAATACATTTGCTTCAGAAACAAGACTGCAAAGGGCTCGAATACTGCATGTCTCACTGAATTGGCAGATTTATTTTTCCACTTGTTTTGACCTTGTTTATGAAAATCCTGCCAGTGTAGTAAGACAAAATACACTAAAGACACATTCTTCAAAGATATGTTCTTGGAAAACAAGTATTAATATCTTATGCAGTGTTGCCTCTCAAGTATTTTAACTGGAAATAAGAATAAGACCTTTTTTGCAGCGTTGTCACTAGGAACCACTTTAGGAACCACAAAGATCTAATTCATACAGGTTTGGAAATACATGAAAGTGAGTAAATAATGACTGTTTCCATTTTTGGCTAAATTATTCCATGAATAGGTCATCAAAGCAAATCATGTGGGTTGTGGCCTCTCTGGTTCAGGTAATAACACTATGAAAGCTGTCTGATATGGAAAGGTGTGTACTTTCTAGAGCTTTGGACTGAATTCCTCGTAGACTGCAGACACAGCTCGAGTCGTTCCAGGTAGGTTTCAATTTCAAATGCATTCTCTTTCTCTCTCTCTCTCTCGGGTGGAGTGCTGATCCCTCACCCTCACCCTCACGTTGAGTCTGCGTTACTGGAAACCAGCTGCAGAGAGACTCCCAGAGGTGTGTGTGTGCCAGGATCACCCCTAACCACCAATTAAACCGCACAGTCTTTTCAAAGAATCAATTATTAATAACAAGAGGTACTTCACAGAGTCCTGCCTCTCATGTACTCTCTCTCTCTCTCTCTCTCTCTCTCTCTCTCTCTCTCTCTCTCTCTCTCTCTCTCTCTCTCTCTCTCTCTCTCTCTCTCTCTCTCTCTCTCTCTCTCGTCCTTTTTGGGTCTTTTATCCTTCTTTCTTTCACTCTATCACCGTTCCAAATCGTTTATGCATCCCTCCCTCTCTCTACCCTGCCTATACTCGCCGCACGCAGGCTTTTCTCAGGTAACACTGCTGCATTCCAGAAGAGGACAGTGATACAACCGCATTGTGCTAGACACGCAGAGCTGTAGGAAAATCCCCACCCTTGCTTTAATGATGTTGCAAGGGAACAGCGTGCCATCTACTTCAGTAACTTGATCAGCGCAAGCATGCATGTGTGTATGTGTACTGCGAGCCGGTGCACTGGAGCAGCATACAGCTCTTTATGGTGCAGTGTTCGACTAAACAGCACTATCACGCTCAGCGCAACTCCTAATGGGTCTAGCGGAAAGAGGCCTGGCTCAAGCGGATGTCCGCTGCCTGTCCCATAATTGGCGCTTAGACAGTAGGAGAGACAGCAAGGGCTGGGTTAGTATGTGCTGGAAATCGCCCGCAAATACAGCACGATTGTTATTATGCACGAATAATTGGATTTTTCTTTTTTTGTCATTCTATTCCTTTCACCCCCACACTTTTCCATCAAATGCTTAAAGCAGAAGAGCCACACTGACATTACATCGAGACTCAACCCTGATCATTTGTATGAATGATCACATTGTGTCCGGCAAACACAAATATCTCAAGAGATAATTACATTGAGTGGGTGGACAAACAACACAGAATTGAAAACAGAAAGAACACTGTCCGTCCCACATTAGAATGTGCTCATAGGTTGAAAAAACACAAGCGGTAAAGGAAGAGGTCACTCAAAAAAAAAATCTGTCATTATTTACTCACCCTCAAGTCAGGTCAAAACTGCATGACTTTCTGTCTTCTGTGGAGCACAGAATAACTTTCCTGGCCACCATTTTCAAAATAATGAAAGTAAACGAGGACTGGAGCTGTGAGCTGTGAGCTGTGATGTCTCATAAAAGTGGTCCATACTACTTGTGCACTGTATTCCAAGTCTTCTGAACACATATTTTGTGTGACAAACCACAATTTAAGTCATGATCTCAGTGAATAATTTCCAGTAGGCTGTTGCAACCCGATTTACTGAATAAGAGAGTTGAACTTGTGAACTGGATGAATCATTAAGAATGGTTCTGTGAACTGGATCAGCTGATGCATTTAAAGATCTGACTGATAATTATTCAGTCTTGAAATGTACATCGCTACTGATCACATGAACATGGCAAGAAGAGCTTGAGCAGACATTCAGAGAATAACAAATTACTTTTCAGCCTGTGCCTCACACAAAGTTATTGGAAGAATATTGGAAAAATAGACTTGAAATATAGTGCAGAAATCACATGGACCACTTTTATGGTGCTATGTTGCCATATGTAGAAAGAAAGGAAGTTTGGAATAACAATGATGGTTAATAGTGTTTAAAAATAAATGTAAATCATGACAGAATTTACACTTTTTGGTGAACTATACCTTTAAGACTCTAATCAGGCATTATTTACAAAATCTTCTAGACACATAACAGGTCATGTGTGCTGCCATATAAATCAGGTTATCTTGAGTTATGACAACGAATTAGACAAGGACAGGAAGGTGGAGGTAGAGCTAATTACTTGTATTCCACAATCTAATAACCAAGCACATGATATCTTGTAACATGACATCCTGTTGGCTTTATATTATGCATCCGTTGAACATGGACTCCACATGGGCTAAGATATCATCTTAGCGTCCTACGCCTGGACCACAGCCATGTCCTTGAGGGCACGCTCTGACACAGCAGCGCCCTTGTGGATCTCCCGAAAAGCGTCCGCACACCCACGCAACACAACATGCGTCACACCACACAGCCGCAGGACATGCACGCGCCTATGAGGCTTGACTGTAATTCAGCCTTTTTTTAAGATCTGAAATCATTAAATGTAATTATAAATACACAAAAATAATGACTTAAAAAAACACTTCCACTGGTCACCACAATGTGTGTCAGGCTGGAAGGGATGCTCAAACCAATGGGTCAAGGATCAGCTGGTTAGCATGGGCCTGGGACGAATTGCTTTCTGCAATGACTGATATTCAAAAGAAGCCATGTATACAAGCAACATTAAAATACAAATATGTACACACACACACACATAAACTATACCCTCTCATTTGGTACAATACTATAATACTCAAGGTTAAAATTAACAACAGAGAATACAACCAAAGTTATTATATTAAACTGCTAGTTATTTTCAGATAAAATTAATTACACTCAAATAAAAACTGAAATTATTGAATACAACTCAGTTACACATAGGCCTAGTTTTCATAAATACCTATATTCATGGCAAATTTATTCAAACATACACATAGAATTAACAGTAAATAAGCTCTTCTCTAGTGTTTTTTTTTACGAACAAACGGTGAACATTGGATAACTTTCCTGAGGTAAATATAACATTAATTGACTTATTGTTCACAAGCTGTTTTATTGACGTCTTTCTGCGGGTGAAACACTGATTGAGCGATTACATGAGATATTTCGGTAAGTTGTACTATATCATTCAACATACCAAAAAGTTCATGCATTTTTTTCATGCTATAACTTGTATTAAAGTGGAAGAAAAGACTTGCTTGGACTGAGGCGCTAAAGAAAGCATAATAAGAGTATCATTTATTGTTTGAATTTCGTGATAAAATGGACAGAATTTGAAAGCTGAGACTTGGTTTCTTATCAGAAGTAACAAAGCACAAAGCACTTTGCGATTATTACTTGAGGCGCTACACTTCGACAGACCTAATTTAACACAAGAAACATTTTGTACACAGAGAGAGAGAGAGAGATAAGTTGCAATCTGTAAAAAATTTCCGCCCCCCTATTTGATTGACAAGACACAATGACCATGATCCTTGGTCGATAATCCCTGATATAAACAGTATATGTATATCATTAACCATTTCGTACTGCATGTTTTGGGATTGTGGGAGAAACCAGACCACCCTGACGAAACCCACGCAGACACTGGGAGAACATACAAACTCCACACAGAAAGCCCTCCTGGCTAAATATTAAATAATATGCATATGTGTATTATACATGTATATATAAAATGCAAAATAATAACCAATTATTATATATCATTATAATATAACCAATTATTGTTTTTTTTGTCTTTGCATATTAAGCTGGGGTTTAAGAAACTAAGAAAAATAACTCACTTTCACATGGTACATTTAGCGCATCGAATTTCAGCACAGAAAATGGTTGTATACTGTCTAGAGCATCTCTCATCCGCTTCAATAAAACACAGATTTTATTTTTTTTAACCTTTCATAGTAATTTGACATGGCCTTTAATGGCCATTCCTAGCACAGAGCATGTCTTGATCATCTGCATGGCCAGCGACTGTTTTGTTCCCCTCTTCCTCTGTTATCGATCAAATCAGGCTCCAGCATTTAGTGAACTGATGAAGGACTAGGTATGAAAATTGATTAATGGCTGCTTCAATGTCACTTGTATTCAGTGACCATTTGAGGGAATATAATACTCTGTCCACGGACTGGCTATCTCTCTCCATCTCAATGTCAGCATCGAGCTTAGCTGAGGTTTCTGTAACACCCAGAGAGGGTGACATTGAGACATGGATCTCTGCCTTTTTATCATTTATTTATTTATGTACGTCCGAAAGAGCATGGAAGCGCAAGGCTGTATGAGGTCCTCAACATATAGATCGCATTTGGAGACCACACACACTCTCTCTCTCTCTCTCTCTCTCTCTCTCTCTCTCTCTCTCTCTCTCTCTCTCTCTCTCTCTCTCTCTCTCTCTCTCTCTTTCTTTACTAACATGATGTGACAACATTTGATGATGTGTGATTAATGGAGTGCAGAGCTGATGACTCAATGTGGAGGGAGGCACAAGGACACGCGGCATGTATGACTCTTTATCATCTGTGAGTGTGTGTGTGTGTTATGGTACAGCAGCTTGTAGAGAGAGGCCAAGAACTGCAGAGCATAATTTGATTCTATATCTTGGAAGTGCTATAGCTTAATATAGTATCATAAGGTATAGATACAAAATTATAAATTATATTATTCTGTGCGGTCAGATAAAGGATACAAATTTCATTAATTTTATTTGAACATTATATACAGTAAATTAATCATTTTATTAGACTTTTATATGAAAGTGTATATATATATATATATATATATATATATATATATATATATATATATATATATATATGTCACGGTCACCAGCATGGCCGTAGCCAGCTATGAGGTCACCGAGGTCCGGACCTCGGTCATTTTTTTATATTCAAAAATAAAATTTCAAGCTCTCTGAATGATTAATTAGCCGTTTAAACCGCGTCATATGTGTGTTTGCAATTTATGTCGCTGCGAGAAGGTAGATCAGTGAACGGGGCTTGAGAGCGTGTTGTGAGCATAGACTGTAAAAAATGCGGCAGAGCGCTTTATGTCACTTTATTATAATTTATAAATAAAGCGCAAAAGAAACTACAAGCATGATGCAACAGCATCGTAGTTGATGTCAATTTGAAAGTCATGAAATGACCAAAAAGTGCCAATAAACTTTTTTTTCTTTTACATTTCCGATAATGGCGCGTATAATTTGCACTAAGTGCCTGTCTTTTTAGCAAAAAAGGCACCCACAACTAAATAACTACAGTTGCACGGGTCGTTGGGCGTGCGTGAGGTGCTTGAAACTAAGTAGCTTTTGACGCGTTCGACTCGAGTTCGAATCCGCCTTTTGCCGAACTCGCTCTTCTCCCTCTTCTCCCTTTTCCCAATACACATGAGATGTAAAATGTATAGCCTAACATAAAGGTCTCTAGCGTTATATTTTGCCAACGAACTAATATCGAAACCGTGATATGGTTTTGTGCTTTATAAAACAGCACAAGACTTTAAGTATCCTATATAGGCATTATGTTTGTGCTGCGTGATTTAAAGAAAAGTGCGCACTTTGCTCACGCGATCAAAGGGTTTATTTCTTGCAAGTGAAGACATTAGGACAAAAGTATTGTAATTTTCCTATAGTGTAATGTAAAATATACTTTTGAAATATTCATTTTCATTTATTAGGCTATATGGATTTTATGTCATAGGAATAATTATAGAAATCATTATTATATTATTATACTAATTGTTTGGCATACTAAAACACCAGTTATAATGTAATGTAGACTGAAACTCCATATCATAACTAAAAAATATGTTTGAGCCCCCTTTAATGTCCAGGTACAAGTCAATGTTTTTTATTTGTGCACAGTTCATGGGTTGAAGCCCGTTGAAGCTCTTAATTTTGAGCTCTCAAAGAGCACCAGATTGATGCATTTAACCTTAAAATGTACAAAATTTTCTTGCGGGGGAGCATGCCCCCGAACCCCCCTAGAGGGACAGAGGTTTACCCAACATAGTTTTACAAAATCCTATATGGGAAAGATCTATCATTTATGAACTTTACTCCAGCATAGTACAACAAAGTTCCTTTTAAGTCAGTAAACTAAAACTCTTAATGCAAAATTAAAATGTCCTTGGACAAACTATACATTAGGCCTGCCTAAGGGGGGGCCTACAAGACATTGATTGTGCCCAGGGGCCTCTGAATTCTTAATCCGGCCCTGCACCTCACCTCGGACCTCACTAATTTTCAAACCCTGGTTACGGCCTTGGTCACCAGCACTGTCACAGTCACTGTCAGTCACTGTCTCTGCACTATATTCCCCATAATCCTTCCTGGCACTCACCTGCACGTAATTACTAATCACACACACCTGCACTGCATCTCCCGCATCTACAGTTCTGCAACTTAAGCAAACACCTCGCACCAGTTCAGGGTCCGGTCTCATTTATAGACATTGTTTGGACTACTAACCTGACTCCTGCGATTTATCGCCAACATTATACTCCAGCGATTATTCTCCTATGCCATTCCTCTCCAAATTTCTCCAGCGTATGATCGCTTCTTGTCTCCTGGTCCTTTGTGTGTGTGTACTCGTCTACCATTCCATCCAGCGAGGTGTGTGCTCGGTCTGCATCAGCCATCCACGATCTCCTGCACCTGTAAGACAAAGGCTTTCCATTACCATCCATCTCCAGTCAACAATAACTCTCATTGTCCAGTTCAGTCACCTGTTTCCCACCATTTTGCTCTGTGTACTGCTGAATAAATAACCTGTTATTGCATTTCCCTGTTTCCGAGTCTGTTCCGTAACTTACATAAACATTATATATATATATATATATATATATATATATATATATATATATATATATATATATATATATATATATATATATATATATATACACACACTCACCTAAAGGATTATTAGGAACACCATACTAATACTGTGTTTGACCCCCTTTCGCCTTCAGAACTGCCTTAATTCTACGTGGCATTGATTCAACAAGGTGCTGAAAGCATTCTTTAGAAATGTTGGCCCATATTGATAGGATAGCATCTTGCAGTTGATGGAGATTTGTGGGATGCACATCCAGGGCACGAAGCGGGAGTTCCACCACATCCCAAAGATGCTCTATTGGGTTGAGATCTGGTGACTGTGGGGGGGCCATTTTAGTACAGTGAACTCATTGTCATGTTCAAGAAACCAATTTGAAATGATTCGAGCTTTGTGACATGGTGCATTATCCTGCTGGAAGTAGCCATCAGAGGATGGGTACATGGTGGTCATAAAGGGATGGACATGGTCAGAAACAATGCTCAGGTAGGCCGTGGCATTTAAACGATGCCCAATTGGCACTAAGGGGCCTAAAGTGTGACAAGAAAACATCCCCCACACCATTACACCACCACCACCACCAGCCTGCACAGTGGTAACAAGGCATAATGGATCCATGTTCTCATTCTGTTTACGCCAAATTCTGACTCTACCATCTGAATGTCTCAACAGAAATCGAGACTCATCATTTTTTCAGTCTTCAACTGTCCAATTTTGGTGAGCTCGTACAAATTGTAGCCTCTTTTTCCTATTTGTAGTGGAGATGAGTGGTACCCGGTGGGGTCTTCTGCTGTTGTAGCCCATCCGCCTCAAGGTTGTGCGTGTTGTGGCTTCACAAATGCTTTGCTGCATACCTCGGTTGTAACAAGTGGTTATTTCAGTCAAAGTTGCTCTTCTATCAGCTTGAATCAGTCGGCCCATTCTCCTCTGACCTCTAGCATCAACAAGGCATTTTCGCCCACAGGACTGCCGCATACTGGATGTTTTTCCCTTTTTACACCATTCTTTGTAAACCCTAGAAATGGTTGTGCGTGAAAATCCCAGTAACTGAGCAGATTGTGAAATACTCAGACCGGCCCGTCTGGCACCAACAACCATGCCACGCTCAAAATTGCTTAAATCACCTTTCTTTCCCATTCTGACATTCAGTTTGGAGTTCAGGAGATTGTCTTGACCAGGACCACACCCCTAAATGCATTGAAGCAACTGCCATGTGATTGGTTGATTAGATAATTGCATTAATGAGAAATTGAACAGGTGTTCCTAATAATCCTTTAGGTGAGTATATATATATATATATATATATATATATATATATATATATATATACACACTGTATAAATGTTATTGAAATGTTATTGTAAACTACACCGAACACTACAGAATTACTACTTATGTTACTGCTAAAAAAAAGGAAAAAGGTATTTCCATGATATTTCTTCTGTGTATTGGAACATTTTCAATTGATTGTAGATTTGTTTTGTTTGTTAAATTAATCCTATACCAATCCAGTGGTAAAATAGACCCTGATACTGTCTTAACATAAGACTATCATTGTCAGTAATAACATATAATACCATAAACAGAAACCATGGTATATTCTGTGGTAGTTTTAAAGATGTATGAGCTGTGATCTGAAAAGTTGTCAAAATCTTTCAGTGCAGAACATTTCACACGTTTTCATTTTTCTCAATTTCTTGATATTTTTGCTTTGTTGGATGAATCCCATCCACTGTGAAAGTTTCAAGGAGCAGAACCCTTTAGCCTGATACTTCACCATATGCACATCACTGTCAGTGCTGAATAAAGCAACGTTAGCTTCCTGCCATTAAATCACTGAAACATGGATGTGACCCCTAAAACCCACCCAGCCTTCATGTGATGCCAATTAACAGTAGCTGATTCTCATACAGCTTCAGGGAACAAAAAAAATAAAGATGTTGGAGAGAGGAATTCCCCTGAATGGGTCTAGTCTGGAGTTCTTGGAAGCCCTGATGCAAAAGCAAACCTGATGAAGGAATTTTAATGAAGGCAGAGGAAGTAAGCTCTTCTCAAGCAAAATGAATTGTGTATGACTCTTGACCAGAAAAAAAAAAGTCATTGACTTCCTCTCATTTTCTTTCTCTGTGCATCCTGTATTCTCCTAAAGGGAAAACTTGTTACATTTTAATTTGACTAATTTAAAAACACTGTTTTATAAACTTAAATGGAGTTTGATTATATTTCTCCAGTAATTAGCATAAAGGAAATGCAGAAGATTAGTCTATAAAACCTCTGCTCACTGAGGTAACAGATGTTCAGAATAACTTTTTTTTGAACAGCGATATGCGTCTGGCAAGGGCCCTAATGAATTTGACAAACTGTAGAGAAATCATGACCCAGTGGCTCAATGCTTCTAGTGAACAGAGACGATTCTAATTGATTGATAAGACCTCACCATGTCCTCCACTTTGTTGCCGGGGCAACAGAGGTTGGCGGACTGCTACCGTCTGCACGGCTCTCTGAACGGTCTGGTTCGAAGCGAACGGCACATTCGGATGTTAATTTCAGCAGGAAGATTGGGAGACGAGAAGAGAGAATGCTATCAGACTGTTTCTTGTAACAATACAAGAGGAAGTCATTCTCAGATTAAAATGGACTGCTGCGGATTTGCAGGCTTCCATCTCCCGTTCATATGCAAATAATCACACTCTGATTGTTTCCTCGTATTTGAATGTGCTGTGCTTGCCCCTGAGGGGACGGGGATTTTGCGGGTCACGAAGGAAGGGGTATTTAAATAGAGAGACATCCGCTAATGTAGTGTACGAATTAACTTGGAATTTGGCCTAAATTCCAGATGCATTTAAATCCAGAAAAACTTTATTTGAAGTTTTCTGCCCCTTTGAAAAAAAAGGACAATTAAATCCTGAGCCACTCAGCATTCGTAGTTTCCATACATGCTAACTTAGTTAAACCTTGACCTCAGCAAGGAAAGAGGTGGGGTGCTTTCTGAATATACCTAAGAGAAATTAGCATATATCTGCATGATAAGGAGGTGGTAATGATTATTCATGCATCGCAAATACTCGAGAGGTCAAACAATTGTGGTGAATAATCTTTTAGTGTCATCACAGCGGAGCCACAGATGTGAGCCAATTCTGTGTGGAATGAGGCGCGGATTGTCATATGTTGCGTAGGCGCGCAAGTTTGATTGCAAACTGAGTGTGAACCTTTGCTTGCTGTGCTGTCGTGAGAGAGGCCGGTGAGGAAGATGTTGTTAGTGCTGTCTGGGCGAATGTTTGTGTAACTCGTTCATGACATTAACGGTGCGTGGGCCTGACGTTAACAAGCTGGAGTGTGGTTGAGCGTCTGGAACAGAGTGTTTCTTCAATTAAAGCCAGCTTATTTGTCTTCACATTCCTGCTGACAGGAAGAATTATGAAAGATACAGACTGGTGCTCTGGTACCTGTTTAGTCTGTGTGTGGTCCAATTCCACTTTGTAGTTTCTCAGAGGGTCAAACACTTGAAACATGTAGGCAAAAAGTCTCTAGGAGGCAAGAGAAAATCATTCGTTTCAGACCTCAGACAACACATCTTCAAAAAATAATGAACGTTTCCATCGAATGTACACTTCAGAATGTTGTCGAAAGCAGTGGGTCATCCTAACTTTTTTTTCGAATATTATGAATTCGTTTTTTGCATTCTATATAGCAAGGAAGTATTTGATTTCGGATGCAGCATAAGTGCTTGCAGATTTTTTAGATCATTCTGGATGTGACCAAGTATGGCCTTGTCCAATATTGACCCTTCACTATGCTCAGCTCCCCTTGGTTATTGTACAAACTTTACAGAATATCCCAAATAAACTAGAGATTTCTGTAAACAAAGTGATTTTTAGTAAAATGTGCTCATTGGTTATTATACTTACATAGGCCATACTGAATTGTGCCATTGCAAAGCATTTTTATCTGCCTTTGTACTCTACAGATTTCTTTTTCAAATTATGCTGAAAAACTGCAGAGTAGCAGCATTAATGTACTTGGGAGCAAATGTATTTGTTCTTACCGATGTTATACGTGTTCATTTGAGAATGAGGGCCAAATCCACAAGCAATTCTCAAGATTCATTTCAAGATTTGAAGAAGAAAAAAAAAACACTATCTGGGTACCTTGTGGTACTATTGTTAGAGTAACAATGCTTTATTTTAAAGTCCATAAAATTGTGTCATCCAACTATCCAAACACACAGATCCTCTATAGCAATGGCAAGAGAAAATGGCCAATGGCAACCATTGCTAAGGTAGTGAAGGGTGAATTAGTCCTTCTTTTCCACCAGTTTGACCCATTCAAGCCAATTAGTGGAGCAGTTGCGAAGATAACAGACGGGCATTATCCCATTCACAGCCAATCATAGTGCTAAAGAGGCACTGCTTCTCGTCACATAACTTTAATCCTCTTTTTTGCAGTTACTCCTTCAAATTCACGCCATGCTTTAGGATCTTAATGAGATGAACTCAAGAAAGGGAAAGGAGACACTGCCTTTATCTGTTGGTATTGCTCTTGGACAGTGTTCAGAAAAAAATATAGGATCCAATATTTACAGGATAATTAGACATTTCTCAGGCATGATTTCTGGGAAAAGATGGCCCCTGTTGGCTGACACTGACATGACATTTGTATGATTTATGACACTGATCATTGACATGCTCACTTCCTACAAGTGTACTTTGCTTGAGTCACAAAGCCAAATGACAGGCTCAATGTCATGTCTGCGAAGGAAACCGTTTATCATTTCATCAGTAATGATCACCTTCCATATCTCCAGCACAAAAGAAAGCTGTAGAAGACCATCCCTTTGTTTCATATGAAATTCTGCAATTCAAAGAGGCTCTAATGCAGTAAGCTATCGACTATGAGCTTTAATGGCAGAGAGCACTCAATGCCCGCTTGCACAGAGAGCTTAAAGCTCGCTTGCTTGCTCGCTCTCCCTCTCCACAAGAAATCCCCCTCCTACCTTTGCTGCAGTAACTCTAACGTATAGATCTTCTTGAGAGCCTAATGGGCTAATGCATGTGGTAATATATTTCTGGGTCAGATAGAGTCATGCGTTTATGTGCGCTGGGTGTGTGCGCAAAGTGCACAGTGTAATCTTTGGGGCTTCCTCGGGCCTCCTCTGTCCGGATGCAGGAGATCTCAAACCCTTTCCCTAAATAGCCGGCATTCTTTCCCTCGCCCCAAGGGGCCCCGGGGGTAGAGTTGAGGAAAGGAGAGCAATGCTCGCCGTGTCCTGCTCTGGTCCCTGCGACGGCAGGGTCACGCCATGTACTATCGATCACTACCGTCAGGAGCGAGGCCAAGTGCATGCGTGTGTGTGTGTTCTGTGAAAGCTGTCTGCAAGAGAATCTAAATTGTTATGGAAAAGCTATGAGACCTTTCCTTCACATTTGGGGAAAAATAGTGGCAAAACTCATGGCATATGGGTCAATGACTTCACACTATTTTCTTAGTTTATATTATTCAAAAAGACATTAAAATGCAATTACATTGCCTGAATACACCTCTTCTATGATGAGCGTGTTTTAAATTTCTGTGTTAAAATTACTTCGATATTTTGAGGGGCAAAAAGTCAGAAATATCAGGGTAATAAAACTGTCCTGATAAGTCATAATGAAGAAAGTGTTTGATTAAAATGATTAAGTTTTTAGTAGTTTGGTAACAGTATTTGAACAAAACCACTTTACTGTTTATTAATATTTGAAAAAAGTATAACAAATCAAAAGTCATTATTGTGTGTCAAGCTTCTTAAAGGGATACTTCATCGATTAGTATTAAGCTTTGTATCAGCAGTAACCCGGTAGTATTTTCGAATGACCGTGCTTCCCTCCCTCATGTCCCCCTGAGACGAGAGATTTCTGTATTGTGTGTCTGGAAAAAAAACTCTGATGACGCAAAAATCGTCATTTAGCATCATCGGAGGCTTTTTTGGCCAGAGGCTAGAGACTACAGCCAGTAGTAGGAGCTAGTTCTGCATGTTTTCAACCCGCCCACAGAGGGTGGGATCTCACGATAAAACACCGTCTTTTCAGTTTTGAGTCAACTAGTAGCCTAGTTATATCATTTCTTCCGATACTAGCAAAGCAAGTGCATTCTGGGAGTTGCTGTCTTTCATCCACATGAGACAAAAATACATTGTCTGGCTTTTCTCAGTCTAGAAGGCACCAACTTCTAAAATAATTTCACATTTCTACTACATAAATGACCCAATTTAAATACACATTCATCTTTCCAGCGGTGAAATATCCCTTTAAAACCGCATATTAAAAATTTATTCCGCAAATAAAAAAAACACAGCATCAAAAACGCGATTTGAAATCGCTGGTGTTTCTGACGTCACAAACTACTACCTTGTAACCAATCACGTCAAAGTGCCGGCTGGCTTTAGCATATCATTAACAGCTAAATAGCATGGGAGTCTCGAGAGATGCCAGGTTATCCCGGTATATTGTTCTGTTGATATGAAAAATCGGGTAGATTTAGCAATATAGCGGGTGTATGATGTATATTACAATGTTATGATGAACTATATCAAGCCTTTCTCCACTGACGTTCTGAGTTGTTCAAAGCTTTTCTGATGATTGTTAGAAGGCAGATTGAGATGGTAAATTGGAAAATAGTTTGTGAAACATTAGCAACATATTATTAGCTGTTTGATAACATAGTCAAGCAAAAGACTAATATTAATTACCGTTATGTGTCCGACGTTGTAAAGAGCGATAGCATTGTGCGTGACGGGGCCAATAAGCATATTCATAAGTCCACGTATACTGTGTAGGGGTGTAGAGTTGCAGTCAAGCTATTTTAAGTCATGAAGAATTTTTTTTCACAAGAAAAAAGGTGTTTAAAGATGTCATTTTGTTGATCAAAGATGCGTTTTAAGGGATACAATAATTGACTACAAATTTAACATTTTATTACAAGTCAAGGCTAGTTAAGGTTGTAAACATTGTTCATGTCATGTCTCCCCCCAAAATTAATTATTATTAATAATAAAAAGTACTTTTTCCCTGAAATATTGACCTGAAAATAACACTTTATTTTAGTGTCCTTGTTACATAATGTTACATGTACTTACCATAGTAATAACAGTAATAATTATGCATAATTACATGCAACTAACCCTCAACCAAATCCTAATCCAACCCTAACCATATAGTAAGTACATGTAGTTGCTTAATATTACTCAGTTATTAAATATATAATTACACTGTAACAATGACACCTTAAAATAAAGTGTAACCAAATATTTTACCTATATATTGGCATACCTACCTAGAGATTGGCATGGTTTTATTTCAGTTAGCCTAATAGCTGGTTTGATTTGCATTGAGAGATGATCTTATGGAAAGTACTCCATGCCGATCTCTAGGTATGGTGAAGGCTATGTGAGGATGTGGGGCTATTTTAATTCCAAAGGCCAAGGGAACTTTATCAGGATGCATAGTATCCTGGATCCATGAAGTAACTGGCCTTTAAAAATAAAAATCTGCCTGCCTCTATGGGAATTTAACATAGGGGTGTCCAAACTTATGCACCCTGTATTTTAAGGAAGAACATTTATTTATTTACGATACATTATTCATTCACAAAGAAAATTGGTGTCCTTAAAGGTTGGATTTTTCCTAATTTTTTTAATTAAGGCATTATGTTCAATTTCCAAAAGATGATTTTTTATTCCTCTTTTTAGTCAACTTTAGCATGGGTGTCTAAACTTATGCATAGCACTGTATATATATACTGTATATATAACAAAAACTGTATTTAAAAAAAAAAGATTAAGATGTGTACATGCACATGTATTCAAGGTGAAAGGAAATTAAAATATCTTATTATGTTTTACTCTGTGATGAGTCATTACATTTTCATAAAAATAGAAGGACTTTTTGTTTTTCTGTCAAACCATATGAAACTAAGATGAATATGACAAGTACATATCTAAAAACTTGAATTCTAATGCAGACTTTTTGAAAAGGATTTTAAGAAACGTTTTATTTTATCATGGATTTTAAGTCATTGATTGATATCACATGCAGTGATGCATCAATGTGTGGATACACTGAATAATTTAAATGCATGCATACGAACTGCACACACACATATACGTTTTCACAGCCTAAGCATAATCACAGTTGGCAGAGGCAGGGGTTAACTCCACATACTCAGCAGGCAGCGCAAGAAAGCTGACCTGATAGAGGTCAATCTCTCTCTGCGAAGAACAGCGGAGGAGAAATAATGAGAGGTAAAGAGAGAGAGAGAGAGAGAGAGAGAGAGAGAGAGAGAGAGAGAGAGAGAGAGAGAGAGAGAGAGAGAGGGAAAGGCAGGCGGACAGACAGGAGGAGGGAGAAGGGTTGGATGAGAGGAGAAGCGGCCATTCGAAACCCATTTTCGAGGGCTCTCCAGGAAGTACTAATTGTTTGGTGACTGGAGTACTCTTTAGGGAAATGAAGGCTATCTGGGCGTGCAGCGAGGAGATAATGTGTGTGCACATCACTCACCCTTTAATAAAGAGCAGAGCCCCGCTACACACCGGCCAACCCTGGGATACGGAGGGAAGATGGGGAAGCGGGAGGGAGGGAGGGAGGGATTTATCCGTAGTAGAGGAGTGGGGCGGGGGAGAGGAGGAGACGTTTACAGAAGCCAGGCTGCGGAAGAAGAGGAGGGCTGAATGGACAGATTACTGTCATTAGAGTGGTAGAAGACAGGGACAAGAGAGAGCAAAATACAAGGAGAAGAAAGCCAGGAATTGTTTAATTAGCAGACAATAACTGGTTTCCTCTTCTCTGGAAGGCTTTAGCCTTTTTGCCACTTTGATTGAACGCTACAGAATAGAGATGACTAGAAATGATGTGAGGGAAATTACACAAATGACACAAGCTGAACTAAGACTCATGCAGACTGCATAAGCAGTATAAAATAATAAATAATATATTTATATAATTATATAATTTCATGTCAAATCAACCAAATTTTGTTTCTGAAAAAAATCTGAAAATTCCCAGGTTCATATTTCTTTCTGAAGCAAGTTATGACAATTTAGACATGGAGCCGCATTGGAATCCCCATATCTATTGGATTGAATATGGGGGTTAAAATTAATTAAAGTTATATTGAGGGGAAAGTTATTCTTTCTGAAGTCATTTTTATCCCCATTTGGCTCAAAATCTCCAAATGCCTGCCCCCCCCCCCTGTCTTTCTTAAGAAAAAATAAGGATAAAATTAAATATCTGAGCCTATAACCTCTTGAGTTGACAGGGAATGACCCTATAATCAAAAGGCTGAATATGTTTTTTTTGTGTGTAAAATATATAGATTATATATAAACTATAAATTTGTATTATATTCTGTATATATACATATATATATATATATCATTTATATTACTATGCCACGACAATGTATACTGTACAAACACTTCTTACCAAAGCAAAATCTCAAGACAAACTACTGTTAACTGACAACTTATCACAAATGGAAACCTTTAAATGTGCTAATGCGTTTCAGACAACATATGTGTAGCATAATAGCACATCTATCATCAGGCAATTTGTCTCCCAGGGTCTCCTCGGTTAAGTTAAGTGCCTCCGCTAAAGCTGCATGTACGACTGAATGGGATTTGTTAGTGTGTGTGGCTATAGAGACGCCTAGAGTATGTGTGTGATTCCTGCTGGAGTCCATTGTAGAAGCAACATCATCTCTCCCTTTCCCTCTAATCCCGGCCCGTCTGATGGCGAAGTGAACGCCTTTGACGTTTCAAAGGCTTCCCCCATCATGACTCCTGACACACTACACACCCTGGCGCGCTATCGCCGTGCCCCTGACAGCTGCACAAATTGGCTGAAAGAGGTGTCTGTGGCGCGCACTTTGATCAGCCGAGCTTTTGCTCTCTTGCGCTCGGTCTGTCTCCATCCCGGCGTCGTGTTGCGGAGGCCAGGCCCCTGATCTGTCGAGGAGAACCGGGCCGGGTGGGTCTGATAAGCTTCCACTCACACAGGAAGCTTTTTGTGCAGTCAGATCATGCGTGTGTGCATGACTGCCTGAAGCCATGTCAGACACGCATATGGTGTGTGTATAGTTTCTGGGAATTGGGTGTATTTATTATATCCAGATTTCATGTAGGGCTCTGGCACACTAAGACACAGCTTGTAAAGCAGAGTTATGAGTGCATCAGTGTTGGGGAACATTAGGTTTAAAAGTTATGCTATAAAATACTGTATATTTTAAAAATAAATAAGTTACAGCAAATTAAAAATGAAATACAATAAACACTAGAATACAACACTTATATATGACTGAGTCGAAAAAGAAAGTAATGAGCAGCAACATACGAATCAGTGAATATGTTCTATATACTGTAGTATGAATGTAATCCGGACGTACTACATTTGCCGTGTTGTCATTATCATGTGACCTACTAGCCATACCTTTCAATATTGTAATATAGTTTGGGTGAGCACTTTTCCTACTACTCTTCAAAACAATTTTATCCTTTGTTAGGATTGCAACTCGATCAAATCCATATACTGTACTTAATTTGCTTCATTTCATAAACTTCTGGTTCTTACTATTGATATTAATATTTCTCAAATATGTGTTTTCATTTATAAGATATATTCAAGAGAAGGTAACATTCCAAAGCAATTTAAGATGAATTTTAAAGTAAATTCACAGGTTCACTGTCACTTAACTCGTCAATTTTCAGATTCCTAAATGTCTTACTTGTAGAGGTCAATCCTCGATAAGATTTAGGGGTATTCAATTATGGAATGGTTTAAATATATATGTATATATATATTTTTTTAATATGTTATAAATGATGTATAAAGGATCATTTTATTGCTCATTTTGTTTTCTCAAATATTTTCCCCACAGGGCTTGTTTCTGTTGTAGGCTACATTATTTTGGGGTTTTTGATATATTTTGTAATTAACTTGATACAGTCATATGTATTTATGTAGCCTATTTGTTATTGTAATTTGGCTTTTTCTTTAATTTCATTTTTTCTTTGTTGTTTAGGTGGATGCTTTAAATAAGCCCTTTGGGGTTTTCTGCCTCTCCCTGCACAGTATATGGATACTTTCTTGTTTTTATATTAAATATATTTTATATCCATGCAAATAAACTAAACAATAACTAACTTACTAAAACTTACTAACTTACTCTCAATAACTAAAAGTTGAGTTAGTAGTTACAACACTGCTGATACCTCACCTTCTCATATTCATATAAAATCCCCTACTTTTTCAGAGTGAACACGAGCTTCATATTTCCCTATATGCACATGCGCACAATATGTTTTGATGCCACTTTTACGTCGTCTTCTGTTCCCTGTCTGTGTGTTGTATTCCTGAGAATTCAATGGGGTTCATTCATAACTGTAGCTTGAGGCACAGGGTGTGTGTGTGAACTATATGAATGCAGAATCTATTCTAGCCGCGATAGGCCTGTCTGTCTGTCTGTCTGTCTAGAGGAAATTGCAGGCTGTGGGGAAGTGCAGGTAATAGATTAATGGCAGGGGAGACTTGCCAGTGTACAGCACAACTGACAGCCAATGATTATCACAAACAGAGAAAGCGCGGGCCAGACGCACACACAGTACATTACATAGACATCACTAGGTAAGCGCACGCACACACACAAATAATAGCTCTCATGACACAATCTAACTGTCACAGTGACGGTTCTATATCTGACTAACGTGTCTGTCAGAAAATATATAACGCTCGGTGTGTGCGGTTCAAAAGCTTTAGATGCCATATTAAAAATGGACTCGGATTAAAATAACCTGTGAGGGATAGAAGTACAATCAGTTCAGTAAGTTGTGCTCATATGCTGTACCTTGCATATTCCAACTGTACATCCGGTCCAGAGACTGGAATCGTCGAAACTGCAGGTGCACTGCGCGTTCTTTGGACCAATCAGCTGTGAGCACGAGGTCAGACTTCCGTAACGGTTCAATACAAAATATGCTGCTTTCACGTGCTATCGGACATTTACTACGTAAGTTCACATACTTCTGAAGTCGAGATCACGAGCAGTTTTCTGACTCGAATTTCGGTCAAATATGCTATTTTCGCTGTTTAATAACTACATACAGTAGGGGAGAGTGGGGTGAGTTGTGCCAGTTTTTACTCAAAGTGACTTTAAAGTGAGGCCATGACAGTAATGCCTTCAACTTAAGGATGTACATGTATTTCAGGATGTTGTGCATCCCTGAGAATAATAACTTTGGATCTGAAATAAATAGTTTCAGAAATATAGCTTTTGGCAAAAAAGTGGTCTCATGGCACAACTTGCCCCTGGTGCGGGGTAAGTTGTGCCTTTTGGGGAAATATGTTGGGGTAAATTGTGCCAGTGCTTTCTGAAGTAAAACAACATTTTACTGTTATGAACCGTATGCTATATGAAAGCAAGACAAATTCAATACAAAATGACTAATTTAAGGTTTATTTAGATATTGTCACCCTGGAATACCATAGCATGCGTTTTTCCTACTATGGTCAATTGCATAGGGATTTTGTATTGAACACAACTCTGGATCACAGTGTCACAGAGACAAGGGGGCGGGCTCATTTTACTCAGACGACCAATCAGTCTCTCAGGATCATTGTGAAGCTATCAAGCTACGCCCTAGCAACCATTTAGAGCACCATAGCAACACAATATATGATATTTGTGATTCATTTCAGGCAAAAAAGGCTTTGGCAATAGATGCCTGTTGACAGAACGCTGTCTGTCAATTATGTAACATAAGAATAAAGTTACTAGGCTAATTTCTAAACATCCTATTGTGACTTAGGCCACTTAAAAACTGAATAAAACTTCTCTTTATTAACATAGTGCAAACTCAAAACTGAAATCAGTGTTAGCTAAATTAAACAAATAGCAGGTAGGCCTAAGTCAAACACTGATGAGGCATGCCCATCTCCTCACTTCTCAAGATTATCCCCTGTGAGTATGTAGGTCTCTAGGTGGTCTTGATCTGGCACAACTTACCCCATGCCCTTTGGCACAAATCACCCCAGACCCACAAGTTTGAATAATTAGCATGATCCAGCAGTTAAGAGCTAACATCATGCTAACTGTATAGACTCATTATGTAGCATACTAAAGCACTAAAACATGTGTGAAATGTTTTCAAACTTGTCTATAATTGTCCAGACACTACAATCAAAAAACCTTAATCATAGAAAATTTACTTTGAAAGGGAAAAAAACATTTTTTTGCACTAAAATGTGCTTAACTCTCATGCCATGTATCTCTCTTCTTTGGAGGATGAGTAAAATTGATTGCTTTTCAAAATTATGTGGTCACATGACCAAATTATTCTATGGTTTTCCAGAACAAGGGGTGGAACTACTTCCCCCCCTGGCACAAATCACCCCACTATCCCCTACGCTTTAAAAGCTTATTCATACATGTAAATATGAACTACTTTAGCCTCAAGGCAATGAAGCGGTTGTGGATGTGGAAAAAAAACGAATAAAGAATACCAGTCACGGCAGCAATCTTTCTCCCCTCTCCGTGTTAAAAGTTTGTGGCCCGTCCATCTCGGGAAGCTATACGGTATCAAAACCCCGGACAGTGGTAAATACGATTTGAAAGGGCATTCATGTCCAATTTTTAACTAGGAAAATTTGTATTTAGATTAATTTTGATAGCACGTGAAGGCAGCATAAATCCGCCAGGCGGATTGATATCGAAATATCAGATGCTGATGATGATGCATGGAGACTAGTCCTTACGTAAAAATATCGATCGATCGTAATGAAAATAATTGTATAATATGCACATATTTGTAAGTTGGGGAAAATATATATTTATTAGACAGTAAAGCTGGCAAGTGTCTAAAATTAAATGACGAATATATAAGTCTCCTTGAAATTCAAGACAAATTGGATTGTACCCTTTTATTTGCATTGTCTTGTTATTTGGCGTGAAATATACTTGGGTTGCTTGCTTGTGTCTCGTGTCAAATGCGTGAGAGTTGGCAACACTGATCATAAAGTTCACCGGCTTGTGTTTAAGCACACATTGGCTAGAGACGTCCATTAGAGATACATTTTCATTGTCTTCTTCTTAATTCATGCGACCTTGTTGTTTAAAAGTGCATATTACAGTAATTTCATATAAATCATATCAATTTTTTATAACAACTACTGCCTTTCTCTGTCTTGCAGCAGTCATATGCCCCGCCCCCTCCTCCCATGGCTCCGCCCAGCCCCAGCACCAATAGCAGCAGCCACAGTGCGGCGGAGCAGCTCAGTAAAACCAACCTGTACATCCGGGGCCTTCCGCCTGGGACCACGGACCAGGACCTCATCAAACTCTGCCAACCGTAAGTGTCTTTTCCCAATGTACCCTATCTGTCACTGCCTGTTATCCTCTTTCTCCTGTCTGAACAGGTATGTCGTCCTATATGAGCAGTTGCTCTATACCTATTTATAGTTGCAAAGACACAGGTGCCCACATACAAGAGCGCATGCAATCATGTAAATGCACGATCAGAAGGTCACAGAGAAACGCAAAAAAAAAAAAATCACTGTGCTTAGTTACAGAGAAGATTATGGCCCCATAAATGGCGATGGCAAGTCAGCATCATTAGTGTGTAGGGAGGTCATTATGAAATGCTGTACAAGAACCAGGGGGCAGCTTGCATAATCTTCTGCTCTGATGACTAATGCAGATGTAAATCCTGTGTTTTACTCCAGCACCATGACTTTCTGTGAAATATTTCTGAATTTTCTAATTTCACCACTGTAAAGTTGACCATGAGAATATTGATCTGGGGTCAACAGTTTCTATGCAATGTTTAGACCAAGGAATGCTTTTTTTCTGTGGAAAAACTACACAGATGAGTGCAATTACTGGGCTGCAGCTATAGTTCCCAGAATTCATTGTGATTTAAAAAAATAAATTTAGGGGGAAGAGGCAGGAAGAGAAACATTACTTTCATTTAAAAAAAATTAAATAAAATGCATGCCCCACTTATAATGCTCCAAATGTTAACGTGTCAAAAACACAGAGGGTAGAATGATGAAACCTCAAGCCACAACAGCTCTCAATCCCTCTCAGGGTCTCGGGCTACCACGGTCCAGGTTAGCCCAAGGCCTGGAGTGGGATTGGAATCAAAAATTCATGATTATGAAAGTTTTATTAGCTGCGACTGCTGTGCCAAATGGGCAGTAACATTTTGGAAAGGTCAAAAGGGTTCGCCTTGAGGCTCACTTCTGGAGCTCAACAGAAAAAAAGAGTGTTCACAAACACTCTTAGCATTTTTTTTTACATAACACCACAATGATTTAGATGCCATTCATGCATATCTGCCACCCTAGTGTTGCGATCTAAAGCTTACAGCCGCGTTCATGCATACGCACACATTTTGCGCACATGCACACACAGTTAGTGACCCTTTTCCGTCCTCCAGTGGCTCTGCAGCAGTGGCGGGAAGGGCAGTGAAAAGTGCTTCTGTCAGGCTGACATTTCGGAGATCTTCTTGTGTGATTCCCCATGGAAGATTGGCAGGGTTTTGAGGCTGAAGGTACAATGGGGTTAGACTATAAAGGAGAAATCGTGGCCTCAGCAGAATCCCAAACCTCAGCCATGAAAACGAGCCCTTATAGTTTTCAGCTTGCTGTGCTCACAGTTTTTTAATTAGATTATCTGATAATTGAGGAATGGCAGATTGTCAAGATGCAGATGCAGAATGTTTGCCACATTTATAAACAAACATCCAGATTTTAACGTCTTGATGTTGCATTAGAAGAGGTGAAAAGGTCAAATTGGAGGAGTGTTACATTTACTGAGACAAAAAAAACAAAAACTGAAATTGTACCAGGGCGTTTTCATAAAAGGCTTGAGTATGAATCATGAATTATTAATGATGGCCTTAGGTGAACGCATCGTCATCATGTTTATGTGCTTTCATTATGCATCTGCAATTCTGTGTGTGTTGGTAGAAACCAGAGGGCGGAGAGTCATGTCTGTGAGCCAGTTCATTACTTTTCCTTTCCATGATTCGATATCATGGAGTATTAACCCTCAGGACAAAGAATTTTACAATACCATTTAAAATAATTGCATTTCAGAGACCCTCATTATGTCTCTGATTGTAATCTAATGCTACAGAGAGAAAGTGAGTACAATCCAACTCAATTCTGCTCACATTGGGAGCAAGGTTTTAAGGGATAAATTAGGAATTTCAAGTCCTGTATGATTTTGGCCAGTTTTTCTGCACCCAGATTTAAATTTTATTGCCCATTCGCAGACCCACAGAAATGTTGTATACATCCCCCAGCCATTATGTTTTTTGTTAATTCATATTTTGGCTAGTTTGATTATGTTTTCATCTACAAATAATTAGTAGTACTCTACATGTTTTGTTGTTGTACAGTATTTCACATACTTTCTCTCCAAATCAGTAGAGAAAATGCTAAAAAGTTGGACATTTTATGTGGGTATTCTCATTGGCTTATCTTTCATAGCTCAGGAGTCCTGTAATATTTGAATGGAGTAAAATGTCTTCAGAAGAAATAAAAATACAAATGATTGACATAGAGTAATCATATAGAGCTGCATTACTAATCACAGCTCAAAATATCAGTTTATTTTTATTTTTAAAATCATTTTATCTTATCTTTTATGTAGTGATAAATGTTTCAGAGCATGTTGAACTTTAAGTTTTGATTCTGAATTTTAAACCTTAGAGGAGACAGATGCAAGAATACTAAGATCTATTTTTTTTTTTCAGGAGCAAAATATAGGGAGCAGGAGACTTCATTTGCTCTCCATTTAATCTCATTGCTGTCTAGGAGAAATAACAGATATAAAATAATCTCATTTGTGTGTTTTTTCCCTGTGTGTGTGTGTGTGTGTGTGTGTGTGTGTGTGTGTGTGTGTGTGTGTGTGTGTGTGTGTGTGTGAATAAGATCAGAATGTTATTATATGGCTTCCAGTAGTATCTTGGCATTTTCATGGTTTTATTCTCTATTCCTTATCTATATATAATATCTTATATATTTTATATTCACTGAAAAGCATCCAAGGCTTGCTGCCCAAAATGGCAGCCCCCCACACACCCCCTCCCTCGCTCTCTCTCTGTCTCTCAGCCTGATTGACTAACTGAGCCAGTGGAGGAATTGCCCTTGTGTACAGGCCTGCCATATCTAGGGGAGCCTCTGGGGTGGGATCTCATTTTCAGTCGGCAGAGCCCCCCCAGGGCTCGAATAACTCAGGCATCCAGAGCATGCAAACCATTTCTGAGCCAGTGACAAGGCTAGTAACAGGTCACGGTTTTTATTTCAAAGTGTTGCTTTCTTACAATACATCTGTCGTCTTCTTTTTCATAGTTAGACTACAGTTTGATTTATGTCTCCTTCTCATTGCTGTAGAAATGTCTAATCACAGGGTGAAAAGCAGGCTAGTATTTCTAATGATTTGAAGACGGATCCATAATTCATATTTTTTAACTCCAGTTTTATTAATGTCGCTGCTGTAGTGCAAAACAGGTTATGTTTCAAAGAGCTTTTAGGGAGGGTGCCGGAATCAACTCTATATCCAGTAGGCCTACACTCTCATAATGTAAATGTCACTTTTATTCAGTACCACCAGTACCATCTTACAGTTTTTTTGGATTGCTTAAGCACAATTTTCAAAACAGGGCCCGTGTTTTCAAAACACTACACACAATTAGCACAACCACACACCCAATTAGCAAAACACTACAGATCCTTTGCATAATTAAACACTCTTGTAAAAACTATACACTTCTGTTTAAAAACCACACTTTGTTACCATATGAAACACACACGTTTCACATTACTATACTCTGTTTGCACGAGTTACACTCTGCTGTGATAAACCTAAAACACTTTTAGCACTTCTACTTCCCTATGATTAGAGTAGGCTACCATCAACAAAGTACAAATATAATGTAAATTCACCAAACACTACACAAGACCAATGTTGCAGACTGAAGAAACTCATTTATTTCTCAACACGCCCAAAATGTTGACATGGAGATTCATAATACTGTAACAAAATGTCACTTTACGTATTGTACTGTAAGTTTACTGTAAAAAAAATAAATAAAACTAGACATTGTCTCTTCGCCTAGCTGGATCTGGCCAGAGAATTTCATCAACATCGCAGGCAATGTTGTCATTAGCAAGACACCTTGGAAAGAAACGTCTTGAATGACGAATCCATCCTTGCATTGCTACTACCTCCATCTGGTCACAGGCCTCCTCCATGGCTTGGATGAGGGGTACCTCAGCCTGGAGACGGAGATCATATACCTTCCACCGCCATGCCGAGAAAAACTCTTCTATAGGGTTGAGGAATGGAGAGTATGGTGGAAGATATAGGACGGTGAAATGTGGATGTTGCTGAAACCAGTTCTGAACCAGAGCAGAGCGGTGGAAAGACACATTGTCCCAGACAACAATGTATTGCATATGATTGATTTGATTTGCTGCTGTTATGTTGTGCAATTGGTCCAAGAATGTAAGTATGAGTGCTGTGTTGTAAGGGCCCATATGGGCATGGCGGTGGAGGACCCCATTCTGTGTAATGGCTGCACAGAGTGTTATATTACCCCCACGTTGCCCTGGGACATTGACTATAGCCCTGTGGCCAATGATGTTTCTTCCCCTCCTTCGTGTTCTCGTCAGGTTGAACCCAGCCTCATCTACGTAAATGAACTCATGCTGGATCTCTTCTCCATCCATTCGTAAAACTCTCTGAAGAACAGTGTCAGGCAAAATTGTGTAGTTCAGTGTAGATCTAGTATACATATTACAGTACAGTAAAAGATTATGAGACAGTATGCAAGATCACACTGCTAAAGTGAATACATACCTCTGCATAATCATGCCGCAGTCGTTTCACCCTTTCAGAATTGCGCTCGAAAGGCACTCGATAAATTTGCTTCATTTGAATATGGTTTTTTTTTAGGATGCGTGCCAGTGTTGATGTTGAGACCTGATGGATATCGTTGAAAGTGGCGTGGTTATTGACAATGTTAGCTTGGAGCTGATTGAGTGTTATAGCATTGTTGGCCAAAACCATGTTTACTATCTCCCTCTCTTGCTGTTCTGTGAACATAGGAGGCCTTCCCCCTTGTCGTTCCTGACCCTCAATCCTATGTAGAAAAAAAAAAAACAGCATACAATAGTACAGTAATTTCACAGGAAAAGGTAACAGAATTGCTGAGTGCATAGAATACAGTACAAATACCTATTTTCCAGTCGAAATGTTCTTATCACACTTGCCACTGTGTATCGGCTTAGATTTGGCTGTACTCGCAGTCCAGCCTCCCTCAGCGTCAGGCCGTGGTTGACAACGTGGTCAACCAGTGTTGCGCGGATCTCATTTGTCAGATTCGGTCCTCTTTGAGCACCTTCTTGTCTTCCTCTTCCTCTTCCTCTTCCTCTACCTCCAGCATGGCCTCCATCTCTTCCTCTTCCTCTGTTGATTCCTCCTCTGTTGATTCCTCTTCCTCCTCTTCCTCCTCCTCCTCCTCCTCCTCCTCCTCCTCCTCCTCCTCCTCCTCCTCCTCTTCCTCCTCTTCCTCCTCTTCCTCCTCCTCCTCCTCCTCCTCCTCCTCCTCCTCCTCCTCCTCCTCCTCCTCCTCCTCCTCCTCGTTGTCCTCGTTGTCCTCCTCGTTCTCCTCCTCGTTCTCCTCCTCGTCTTACTCTTTCTCTGACTCTTTCCATTGTGCTTGAAGACTGATGAACTCACCTGCTGCTTTTTATAGTGCTTATACACCTGATTGGTGTGTCTACAATTAAGCAAACAAGTGTTTGCACACCTGATGACTGTGTTGAACCAATTGGTTGGACGGTGCGGTAATTTGACAGTCAGTGCTTTGGTATTGCAAGGAAGTGACTTCATGATAGATTTTTGTGTGTAATGTATGTTAAGTGTGTTTAGTGTTTTGCAAATCACTGTGTGTAGAGTTTTGCAACAAGTGTGAGGTTGACAATGTGCTTATAGTTGTGCAAATATGGGCTGATGTTTTGCTTCTTGAGTGTAAGGTTTTGCTAATAGTGTACTACTTTTAATTTTAGTGTGTAAGCAATCCAAAAAAACTGTAAAGTGCCCCTATTATGCTATTTTAAAGTGTCCTTATTTTGTTTTGCAGGTCTTCTACAATAGGTGACTTGTTTCGGCAGTTCAGAATCGATGCGTTCTTTTAGGAGAAAATAAGTTTATATATCGTGCACTTAGATCTTTAAAACTTTACTGACCTTTTACATTCACAAACAGGTATATTACGCACTGCATGAAAGGAAATATTTGAAAAAGCATAATGGGGCACTTTAATTGTCTGTTTGCTCTCATATGGCTTCAAATGACTTGAGATATACAAGTTTATGGACAACAGTTAGGATGCTTTTTGTCATTTTAAATTAATAATTGTGATTTTACTTTGCCGTTTAAATGTTTGGGGACAGCACTTATACTCAGTGAGGCAGTATTTCTTTTAAATGCAGTGAAAATTGTAATGTGATATTATTACAAATAAAAATAGCAGGTTTCAATTACAATACATTTGATCTTTCTGCATTTTTAATATTATTGCATTTAGCAGTTAATTATATTACTATTATTAATACATTTCATGTTTACTTCTGTAATTTTGTTACTTGATGTCCAATGTAAAATTTGTTTCCTGAAGATTTTTTTTTTTTTTTTTTTATTGCAGTTAACTTTAATGGTTTTATGTTTTCGTGGTGCAGGATAGTGCAGGAAAGTCTCTATATTGATGTTTCCCTTATGAGAATGTCCTGCAATATCTGTAGTTATTTCTCTCTGCTGTTGTTTTTTAAAAGCAGCAACATGTCTCCAGCATACAGACCTAACCTAAGGTCAGATGGGTGTCTGACTCCTCTTGAAGCTCAACTGTTCTGGGTATGTTCAGAAGAGCGTATGAGGGCCAAAAAGCTGCTAGCCATCACAAGTCATCTTGAAGTCTTTGTAAACTCAATCTCTCTGTCTCGCTCTGTATCACACAGCTCCTGTCAATATGTCTGAGGTGGAAAACGAAGAGTAAGTGGGAAGCTTTGTCAAAAGGTGCCTAAACACTCGGGATAAAGTTCCTTTGGGCTGGATTTGGCTCTGTTTTATTGATATCAGTTGTCTAGTGCCTTCTGAGACAGCTGCGTCTTCATTTTTGTACGTTTGAATTGATGCTGAAATGTACAATATGGACGTATTGACAATACTTAAACGTAAACATCATTACATATTTATGAATCATTTATATCATAAAGATATTTGTATAATTGCCCTTGTACTATTTTCTAGATACATTTTAGAAAAAAGTAAAAAATGACTATTTTAACAACAATATAGCATTAAAAATATATATATTGAAACGTCAATCCCGCTCCTACCTCAAAACCTACCCATAACCATTTCTTAAAAAATATGTAGAGTAACAAAGAAAAACATAACAGACAGACAATTGTGATCACCATAATGTATTCAAAAGTAGTCCAAATGACAGTGTGTTGCAGTCGCAGTCCTCTCTGGCAGTATATAGTTTTGCGTGAGTTACAGAGCAGAATTTAAGTGAATAATCTCTGAAAATCTGATCCCAATCCACTTGTGAAAGTGCGCTTTTCAAACGCACATCACCCAAAACATGACATGTCACAATCTGTAATGAAGCAGGCGAGACTCAATGAGTTTTTGATATCACTGCCATAAAATGTGTCCTAAAGCTTCTTGAGGCAGCAATTTTTAAATTTATAACGAGTGCGGGATTTGACATTTACGGTCAATGAACGCAATGGAGATTAGATCACTGAATCAAGGCTTGAATTTCAGTTTGGTTCCTCACAATTGTATGGATTCTTTTAGAATGGAATTTGGATTACAGTGCATGAATAAAATGTATTACTTTTGTGAATTTATGTAAATTTATTTGGTGTATTTTATGGTTCTATTGTAAGTCACAGCATAGGACTAGGCTATACTGCGAAAACATCTTTTGTGTCCCGCGGCAAACAAAATAAATATTACATGATAAATATTGCTTAAACGATTACAGAAATGCTATTTTAAGGGTTGTTTAACATCATGTAATCCTCTTATAAGAATTTGTTATCATTTAATAAATGTGACTGAAAACAGTCATTGATATGACAGTTGAATAGAATAGATATTCAAAATATTAATACCACTATTTTAATGTTCATGAATAAGGATTTGTACACATTTGTACGTCTGTAATGTTGTTCACACTTAAATAATTTACGTTTGGTGCTGTCAATATATCAATAATGTATGTTTCAGTGTCTATGGAAACATAAATGTACTTTTGGTAGAAACCACACTTTATGTAAAAATACATACGAATACTCATGAGATCACGTTGCACAGCAAGGAAGGTGTCAGTCATCTTTTTGAACTCTCCTCGACTGTTCAAACCACAGACACACTCGCTTGCAATCCCTGGTACCAGGAAAAAAAAGTGACACAAGCCTTGTCCTGTTAGCATGGTTCCTGTTGCGTTTTGGACACAGACCTAGATTTACCATAAATAATAAATAAAGGGCCCTAATAATGTAAGGTACCCCCCAAAAAAAAGGATTCTAATTTGCTAGAACAATCTGCCAGATTACATGTGTGATTTGAAGACTCAATGTAGGTGATTTAACGAAGATTAACTTTGAACAGGCAGCCACACTTGCAAATAGGTTGCACACACATATTTAAAGAAGCTTTTTGCATTTGGTAACTTCACCGAATGTTAGTCACGTTGCTCGCTTTCGTCTCTGACTGAATAATATGACACCCGTGGCAGTCTTGGCTCACTTGGTGTCCTTGGTGAGAGAAGGTCAAGAAAATGTAATATGAGATGTTAGTCTAATGCTACATTTTTAGTTTGGTGTGCAATAATATGCAAGAAGGTTCATATTCTGTCGTAATCTGGGTTTGAGGTGATGACAAAAGTTTTTAGCTCACAACAAAAGATTGGACTCAAATATATATATATATATATATATATATATATATATATATATATATATATATATTTATATATATATATATATATATATATACATACAGTATATATATATATATATATACATACAGTATATATATATATATATACAGTATATATGTATGTATGTATGTGTATATATATATATATATATATACAGTATATATATATATATATATATATATATGTATATATTAATTTTATCTTAGACAGTTTAGACTAGTTTTTTTTTTTTACTTACAATATTCATTCAAAATAATTATCAAAAGTACTTTTTTAATATATTTCTGCAACAAAGGCAGTCGTTTTTTACGTTTTTTTGAGAGACTGTGGTGAGCAGAAATGCTGCATTATGAATGTTTTACATGTTATTTTGCATGAAAATTGAGTAATGCCTCGGTTTATTTTTTTAGTTTTGTACTTTCTAACAAGTTTGAACGAGGCTTTATAAATGCAATCAATGTCATGGCACTTCAGGAAAGTGAATTCTCCTTTTGCAAAGTCACAGGGCTTCTTTCTTGACTCCAGTGGTGCAAGCGAGTGTACAAACAAACAAACATCAGATGCTTGTAACTTACGCTGCTGAAGTGTCGAGCGGCGTGTCAGATGAGACAGCTGCATTGGTAGCCAATTAAGAGATCCTACACACCCACCTGGATAGAAGTTGAAAGAATGCTGGTTCACATCTCTCGGCACGAGACATCAAACAGTCCGGCATCCGTGGCTGCCGGTGCTCTGGGGAAAATAAAAACACAGATCAGAGTGTGTGACGGCCCTTTGAGAACTGTCATTAGCACTTCACACACTGCAGCTGAAAGCTTCGTACACAAGACGTGTTGTCTTGACGGTGATCAAATCAGCTGGGATCTGGTCCCAGCTTGGGCTGTCACAGCACGTTGAGCCGTGTCGCGATCTTTCAAAAGTGCGTGTGTGGATCTCGAAATATATTTATCTTCATTGAAAGTCGTTCTAGGCATTTTGGTTAACCTCATGTGGTGTTTACAGTTTCTTGTGTTCATGTTGATTTGATTTTGTGTGCTTGTGGGTTGACTAAAGCACTCAGAGGGTTCAGTGTGTGCTGTGTTGGAAAGGGTGGTGGTGTGTGTGTGATCCTGTGTGTGTCATTTGTGGGCCTCTCTTTTGGACCTGATCTGCTCTGGTTATTGTGGAGAGAAGGTTCCTTCGTCCAGATCACCAGAGTTAGAACATTGTGATCCCACATACTGGCTAAACTGTGGTCTTTCACTGGAGGTTTTGGTGTGTGTGGTATCAGCAGTCTAAATAAAGCTCTCTGGTAATCTGTTATTGTAAGGGCGTTGTTGCCTCCTTTCATTCTTTCTTTCTTTCTTTAGCCCCTTTTACACAAAGATTCCAGAAAATACACTGATAATGTGTTGCGGGATTTGTCCCGTGATCGTTTGATTCACGCTGCCATTGATTTTCCGGAATCTGTGCTCGCGTTCAAACACATACCGTAAAAATCCTGTCAAGATTTGACGTGTAATGTTTCTTCATTGTTTTAAGTTTGCTTATGATCTGCGATTTCTGCGAAACCACGCTCATGCATGTTTTTTTTTCTGATTCTATCATAAATTAGCGCAACGTACCGTTTCACTTAAGCTGGCGAATGATCTCAGCTTCAGCGTCATCACTACAACACACCCCTTACAGCAGGGCTATTCAATTAGTTTCATTCGAGGGCCGCATTATCAAATCGAAAAGTTGAGGTGGGCCGGTGGGTTGGTTTGGGGGTTTATCTTATTTATTGAAACATAACAGTTTCAATAAATAAGCTAAAGTAACCCTAAAGAAGTGTGGTATTTACTTGGAAATGTGGTACCCAACAGTATGCAAATATATAAAACCATAATAAATAAAAACTTGATAATTTACAGCTGTGTACAACTATTTTCCTTGGAACAAATAAATTATTTATACAAACTTATAGCTGTTGGTGAGAAATAATAATTATTTTATTTATAATTGTTATGCTTAAATGAAAATATTCTGACAGTGAGACTTGTTAACCACAGGCTACTCGCTCCCACTGTATAAAAAATGCCTAAACACAAGTTAAAAACTAAGCACCTTTACAAAGAAACTGACATAATTTCATAACAAGCATTAAATATATATTCCTCTACCCACCTAATAAAACTAATACAATATAAATCACTATATTTACTATTATACTATACAATAGTATAGTATATATTTACTATATTTATTTATTACTACATAGTATTCAATATAAATATTGCACATTTCTGCCCAACCATGGTAAATTACTACAGTAAATGTGGTAAATGTTTGTAAGGGTGATTAGGGGATTTAAAGTCTTCTAATTTCGTTCATGCCACAATGTTTCTCCTGCTTTCCTCATCAGTCTTGTTGGGAATGTTGAGGCTGTTTCATCTGATTTAATACTAATTAAATCATCGAGTGATTTGTGGTTTGTAACAGAAATGTTTCTGTCGAACTGAAACGCTTCCACTGGTTGTCGCAACGCTGTTTAATATTAGTGTGTCCGGGACCGGGAGTAAACGCAACTCCGCGCTGGGCCGTGTTTAAACAACTAGTGAAACAACTGAAAACATCGCTATTTGTTGTAACTGTACTGAACGAGAAACCGCTTCAGATGATTCAGTGACGGAGCAGTCCGAATGAATCCGAATAGTTTTAGACCGTTATGCAAGCGCGTTTAGAAAGAATCGAACCAAAAGAATGATTAATTCACGAATGATTGGTAGCCTATCGCTGGTTCAGTCGACATAAATTCGGGACACATATAATAACTGCTGAAATATTCACACGTAAAACGTTTCTCAGGTCAATCGGAGCGAAAAGAGGAGGAGGGAGGTTGGTGCCGTCGGGCCGCATGGAGATGATTGGCGGGCCGCATGTGGCCCTCGGGCCGCCAATTGAATAGCCCTGCCTTACAGCATTGATTATAGCTTTTGTTCACACAGGGCGCGTTCCAGGACTGATCCCGACAATGTAACTAGGTCCCTATCCCGGGATCGATGCCGGAGTCAATCCCGGAACATGTTTTCGTTCACTCAGAAGGCACTCTGGCAATTTTATGGCAATTTTCCGGGATCAACGCACTGTGTGACAGGGGCTTTTCTGACTTGACAACATTTGAGCACTATGTAGTTTATCTGCTCTCACTGAAATCAACAAAATCACATCCAGTCGGTGACATAGCAAAAAGGAAAGACGTTTTAGGGTAGCGCTGTTTTTATCATGATTATGCAACATTGCACTATAGGACCAGAAATGTGGTGTAGAAAGTATATATGTTATTTCTTTAATGCTGTATAGAGCAGGACTTTGGACCAGTGAGATTTCATTGTGGCCAGGCCAACCAATTGCAGACTGTTGAAAAAAAAAACCAAACGACCGACAAAGTGCCTTGATATGCAAACTACAGTATATTGTTGTCAGTCATGGCTGATTAGAACAAAAAGTCAAGTTAATATGAATGAGATTTATGTGATTTGCAGCTCTGTTGTGTTTGGAATGGCTGGGACATGATGCAATATGCTATTTTTGTCCTTGAGTTATTGAGTATAATTTTGCTGTATATCATAAAGTAGATTGTTTACTAATATTGTAACATGCGACTTCTCTCACTGTAAACCATTTAGCTCTTTGGCTTGATGCTATGTAAGGTCAAATTCTTGGCACTGCAGACATCCATGAGGGGAACTCCATGCCTGTGGTTCTGAAAGTTTTAAGCTAGTAAACACACTTGAATCTTGATTTTCATCAAAAGTCAGCATCCACAGAAAGTTTTTAAGCTGATAATAATATTGAAATGCAACCCATTTAAAAAAGGGTTCAGCACTTCATTAGTGTGACTGATAACACTGGAAATTTGCCAGCATGAATTTTACATATGTGCATACTGTAATTAAATGCATGCAATGCTAATTATTAAAGCTAGTGCATCTTTGGGAGCTAATGACTATAAGACCGCATTAAAGGAATAGTTCCCCACCCAAAAATAATATTCTATCATCATTTACTCCCTCTCAATTCGTTTTGAAGATAAGATTTAAAAAAATAAATAAATCTTGTTTTGTATTCCACAGAAAAACATTACATGTGCATTTGAAATAAGAATAACATGAGGTTATGTAACTGATGACAGAACTTTAGAAGATTTTTGGGGGTAAAAATTAAAACAAAAAAAAAGAACAAAAAACACCCACAATTACATTATTGAGCAAGTACATACAGTACATGTCAATTCTTCGTAATGCACTTTTAGCCTGTGTAGAGTAACGTCACATGCCGGCATCAGTGCTCTCCATCAACTTTAAACTACCCTGATGTTCATTGTTTAGTGTGGGAGTGATCAGGACACTTTGCCAGATGTTCTCACAATGAGCTCCTCCACCTTTGGCTGCAATGTTAGCTGTGTCATCCTGACAAATGATCCGAAAGAACATTACGTTAACCAGAAAGTACGGCATTGGGGTCATTAAAGTTTTTGAGGTTTCAACAAAGACTTTAATTTTGTAACTTATAAATCTCAACCACAGACTCCGTCTATTGAACATTTATCCCACCTCAGTAGTTCTCAATGCTTCATTTAGTGTGAAATATGCGCGAATCAGCGCGATAAATCCTCGTGCCGGGTTGCGCCTATGGACGATATCATGTAGCCTATCCAGAGATATTGTCAAAACAAGCATCAGCTATCAATATCAAGAAGATTTAGCATTTCCAATTTATATATTAAATTATTAGTAGGCTTGTATTATTATTATTATTATTAGGGAAGGCTACTTTTATTATTAAACTGATAGGCTATTATAATTACATAGCCACGCAACAATTTCATAGCGCATCACCGCATAACTAACGCGCTGTGAGGATAATAAAATATTAGCCTACATAGAAGCTTTACTTCTCCTCATTAAAAATTGTCTAAAACATTTAGGTGGATTACAATGAATTATACATATAATTAATTATTAACAGTCTATAATATGTCCGAACACTGCAATAATTCATCAATGAAAATTAAAAACAGCTTTATTTCCAAACATTTTTTTAATAATAAAAGAGGCAAAGTGTAGGCTACATCGCAGGTGGCTTGGAAGAAGTGGGTAATGGTTAATCCATTTTGCAACACGAACTGGAGGTAAGCAACAGTAATAGCTTTGAACTACAGAACTTAAAGATCTCCCTTTTTTCGTTAGGGTTAGGGTTAGGTTTTTTTTTTTTTTTTTTTTTTTTTTTTTGCTGCAGATGAAATTGTTTTCGCGCAGGCGCAGTGAGGGAAAAAACACTGAGTTTAGGGCAATCGGTTCGTAGCTCTGCTTCAACTGTGCGATATAGTCACGAGAAGCGACCAAAATTTCTAACATGCCTGAAATTCATCCGACCATCCGATTGCCGGTCGTGAGAGGTTAATCGCCTCTCTTTTCCCCCTGTACACTGCACGAACACTGCACGACAAACGACGCACGACAAAGCTGAAAATCGGCCCGACCCGAAAAAGAGTCGCATGAGTCAGAATTCGGCTCAAAATCGGACGAAAACCGCACAGTGTATGCCCGCCTTTACTTCGATTAAAACGTACCATTGTATCTGCGCGACTCGCGAGCTCTCTCTCTCACACAAATACGGACGTGCGCGCACACAGAGAGAGAAGATAATTGTAAAATGAAAATTGACGGGCTATAGTTTAAATTTTGTTCTTGCTTGTTTTTTTTTCTGTCAAAATGTCGGAAAGCATATTGTATTATCCATCCGTGTTTTTAAAATTCGTTAAATTCGGACGTTTTACAACACAGCCCTCGTTATATGTCGGATTCGTCAAACTTAGCCTACTTGATATTATTTTTAGAATAAGTGATTCGTTATGCTATTATTGGACTCCTGTCTATTCATTGTCAACTGTTTTCTATAAATATGTTTGTATTGGCTAACATTTATGCAGCTAATGCCTGTCCTGTTTAAAATGTGCAATGTTCAAATGCAAAGACAGCACGTCACAAATAGAAGCTCTTTTCCCTGTGCTATTTAGTATCATATTTGGTTATTGTAATAATAAATTAAGTAGCCTATCTTTATTGTACACCTGTTTTTTTTTGTTTTGTTTTTTTTCCTTTTTCTCCCCCTGTTTTCTAGGGGTTTCTTAATTTTAGACCAGCACACATTATATGCAATGCAATGCAATATAATGCATGTGTGTCCTATGTGTAACATATTTTGCGACATATTTTGCACACAGGTAAAGGTGCCCAACATAAGTCATTTCTAAAGTAAAAAAAAAAGAAAAGAAAAAGTGTTTTGGAAAATTTCTCTTTATTTGATTATCAGTAAATTTGTTTTCTATACAGAGATATCAATATCGGCCATAACAGCAATATTAATATCGGTTATTATCGGTATCGGCCACAATTTTCACATCGGTGCATCACTACTTAAGAGTTCAGGAGTCTGCCCATCTGTGCCAACCATAGCATGTTGAAATCCATTTAGCACTTTATTGTGTACTGTATTTGCTATTGCTGTAAATCTATCCCAACCAATGTTAAAGAAAACAAAAACAAGAAGGCATGTGGTTTAAAAGATGGCAAGTAAAATAAAAAGCACATCTGTATGCAATACAGTTTCATTATTGTTCATTATTATCCAGAGTGGCTTACTATAAACAATTTGTGCGACCAAATCATGTTTTGCGCCAGTAACTGAAAAAGTTAGTAGCGCAAGTGCCACCAGTGGAAAAGGTTAGTGTAGTTCCCTGTAACAGCATCTAAACAAACAAAACAAGACTACGGTGACCGGGAGGGGACATGTTCGGTTCACTTATTTTTGTCGTGGCCACAACATATAAACTCGTGGGAACGTGATATTAAGTCGTGGGAACGTCATAATATCTCGTGGGAACGTCATATTAAGTCGTGGCCACGAGATCATTTTGTTGAGGTAACGACATCATTATGTCGTGGCCACGCGATGCAAAGTCGTGGCCTCGAGATCATATGTTGAGGGAACGATATATTTTTCTCGTGGCCACGAGATCATTTTGTTGAGGTAACGACATCATTATGTCGTGGCCACGCGTTGAGGGAGCCACAGCGGCCAATACTGTAACCGTACCATAGACTGGGCTACAGCAGAGATGGAGATGACAGAAGAAATAACATTTTACTTTAAATTAGGAATGTCATATAAAGATATAGTGCGGTCTTTGGCATTAAGACATGGGTACGTTATAAGTGAAAGACACATGAAGCGCATTAGACTTTGCCGCACGCATATTTAGGGACCGTCTCAAAATTACATGCGACATTGGCATAAACATTTCTAACTTCAATAGCATTTGAAGACAACGACTTACAGTCATAAAACCAACTGTACACTGTTCACCCAGGTCTCATGTATGATGCACACCTTTTAGATTTTTATGACAACAAACTGCTAAATCATATGCAAATATTGTAGGCATATTTCACTACTGCCACATACCTGACACCTAGATGAACAATGTACAGTTGGTTTTATGACTGTAAGTCATTGTCTTCAAATGCTATTGACCTTTAAATGTGGTCATATTCTGTATATGATCCCACACAGTAGTGAAATACATAGCATTATTTGCATATGATTTAGCAGTTTACTGTCATACATATCAAAAATATTAAAGGTGTGCATCATACATGAGATATGAACAATGTACAGTTGGTTTTATGACTGTAAGTCACTGTCTTCAAATGTTATTGAGCTTTAAATATTGTCATATTCTGTATATGATCCCATACAGTAGTGAAATTCATAGCAATATTTGCATATGATTTAGCAGTTTATTGTCATAAATATCAAAAATATTAAAGGTGTGCATCATACATGAGACCTATATGAACAATATACAGTTGGTTTTATGACTAAGTCATTGTCTTCAAATGATATTGAGCTTTAAATATTGTCATATTTTGTGTATGATCCCATACAGTATGTGAAATAGGCCTACAATATTTGCATATGATTTAGCAGTTTATTGTAATAAATATTAAAAATCTAAAAGGTGTGCATCATACATGAGACCTGGGTGAACAATGTACAATTGGTTTTATGACTGTAAGTCATTGTCTTCAAATGCTATTGAAGTTAGAAACGTTTATGCCAATGTCGCATGTAATTTTGAGACGGTCCCTAAATATGCGTGCGACAAAAAAAGTCTAAGAATGCGCTTATCTTTATAACGTACCCATGTCTTAATGCCAAAGACCGCACTATATCTTTATATGACATTCCTAATTTAAAGTAAAATGTTATTTCTTCTGTCATCTCCATCTCTGCTGTAGCCCAGTCTATGGTACGGTTACAGTATTGGCCGCTGTGGCTCCCTCAACGCGTGGCCACGACATAATGATGTCGTTACCTCAACAAAATGATCTCGTGGCCACGAGAAAAATATATCGTTCCCTCAACATATGATCTCGAGGCCACGACTTTGCATCGCGTGGCCACGACATAATGATGTCGTTACCTCAACAAAATGATCTCGTGGCCACGACTTAATATGACGTTCCCACGAGATATTATGACGTTCCCACGACTTAATATCACGTTCCCACGAGTTTATATGTTGTGGCCACGACAAAAATAAGTGAACCGAACATGTCCCCTCCCGGTCACCGTACAAGACAGACAAATGATTAAGGGGGACATTTCACTCCCTGCATCCCTTATTGGCTGTAGGAGAATGAATCTACGCCTATGTTTGTGAGGAAACCTTCCTGTTCGTGAGTTTCGTGTTAGTGAGACATCCGTGTGCATGACCGCGGCATGGCACTGGCTTGCGGAAACGTTGCCAGCTATGTTGACTACATTCCTATCTCAGCTCCACCCCCGACCCACTCACTCATCTGAGACGCCTGTGTTTGTCCAACCACTTGTTTTGCAAGATGAAATGGCAGCAAATCAAGCGTTCGAGTCAAATGGTTCTCATGTGTTTCCCTCACATTGGTCCGCTACATGCTTTCTCCAGCAGAGCTCCGCATTTTCATGTCTTCCACTCTCTGTTATGTGGTTTCTCTCATCCCCCGAGTTTCAACTTTGTTTACTGACAAACCATATTGACGAAAAAAATCAAACAAAACCAGTATTGTTTCTATAATGAGTCTCTGCAATCCCAGAGTTGTGATTATCCGTTTTTCGCAGAAAACATCCGCCCACACTTACTCTGTGTTATGGTGTGAATTGCAGAAGACTTTGTTGATAAATTCACACGAAACCTCGAACGACAATT
The DNA here is from genome assembly GCF_964197995.2 of Scardinius erythrophthalmus. Lineage (NCBI taxonomy): Eukaryota > Metazoa > Chordata > Actinopteri > Cypriniformes > Leuciscidae > Scardinius > Scardinius erythrophthalmus. Next base: position 9,632,635 of record NC_138236.1, read on the forward strand.
GTTTTTTCTGCTGTCAACCTCGTAGTTCTACAGCGGCTTAGGATAATTATTTGTATTTCTTCTGTAAAGCTGTGCAGTTGAAGCTGAATTAGCTGCCATTTTCCAGACATCAGCGACACAACGCCTCGATGGGATGCCGCTTCTCACGGTGACAGTAAAATGATCTTTCCCTTATTAAACGCCTCCATCCTTATAAAGGTGGGTAATATAGTCTCCTGCTTTTACCTGGAGGTGGGAGCCGCATTAAATATTAATTAAAAAAGTCACATCAGGAGCGCCACGGTTATATCAGTCTTCCCAGTCTTCAGGCGGAGACGGAAGCGATAAGTAACTTTATTACCTCCATCGTGGAAGGCAGGCGGTAGGGGAGGAATAGGGGAAAAGAGGGACTGCAGAGGGGAAGGGGATTCATTGCAGACACTTTCGTGTTTCTGCGACAAGACTGGTTTCGCTATGTGAATAGGGGTTTTGTGGAGTAGAGAGAGAAAAAAGAGAAAGATTATTACAAGAATACAAGAGTAGTCAGTGCTGTGAGCTGAGGTGAAAAAGTGAAAATGAGGGTGGGGATTTTTGTAGTGTAGATTGGTGCTCTGTGATGCTTCCAGTGTTTAATTAAATCACTGGGGTTTGAAACTCACATCCTGCGCCCAAAATCAACCTCTCCTTGTTTACGGTGTCCTGTTAAGGAATGTATTGATGTATCGATGTGGATCCTTTCGTCAAGGGTTTTAATGAAGCTAAGCTAAACCTTATTAAACCTACTCTTTGAGTTAGGCTCAAACTTTTTAATTAAGTTCCGAGCAAAGATTACACTTGGGTTTTTCATCAAGTTCAGGCACTTGTATGTCCCAGGGGTTGACTTTTATTAACTAACAAATTTGAACTTTCTTTTTGTCAAATGAAGGTCACTTTAAAACTTTCCCAGACCCCAAAATCTACTTAATAAATAAATGCTATTGATCTTATTGTGAATGATTCTTCCTTGTATGTTTCATTTTTATTTTGATCAGACTTTCTGGTGACGAATGCTTGACTTTTTCCAATCATTTAGTCCGCTTAAGCCCACATCGCTTTTTACAGTTGACTGTAATCATCGCTGCCCTACATTTCTTTTTGATCGTCCATTGCACTCGGATGTGCATCAATGAAGAAGAAAGAAATATGGAAGAAATCTGTTTCATTTCGACTTTAATGAAAGACCATCATATAAATATTACATTTTTTCAAAATAACATCATATATCTATACTTATAAACAGTGTCATTGTTTTCTGAATTTTTAAATGAATACATTTATTGAGTAATTTCCAATGATGCTGACGTTTTGCCAAATTATGCGCAAAAGTGTGAAAATATTGCATGCATTAAATAACTATGAAATTAAAATTGACAAGATTATCCTATTTTATTCTAAAAAAGGTTAAAAATGTAATTTCCATTATTCCCACCAGGTAATGTAATCACACACAACACATAATTTGAGATATGGTGGAAATCAAAATGACTAAAAAGACTAAAACAAGTTTTGCCCACTCATGTAATACATTGAAATGTACTTGATGTTCTTTCATTTGAGCTGACCCTGTTGTTCTCTTTGTCCTCTGCAGGTATGGAAAAATAGTGTCAACAAAGGCAATCCTGGACAAAAACACCAACCAGTGCAAAGGTGAGTACCGCAGTCAATATCGGTTTGAATTAAAAACATGCTCACAGAGCATTCACAGTCTCACTTAAAATAATCAATAATCCTCATAAAATGACCGCTTTTGAGTCAGATTAGTCAGGAGATTGTCTGGATGATCTTTAGAGGCGGAAACGTGTTAGCGTGATTGTGGGTGAAGTCTTTACAACCGGATAAGACGTTAGCGTGACTAACAGAGTTAGCCATGGCAAGGAAAAGCACAGGGTTCCTCCTGTGTTGATTTGAAAAGTCCGGGCCTAGTTTTGGGGGTTTAAAAATAGCCATGGGGCGAAGGAAGCGTCCGGCTGAAATTGATGATTTAGCAGACAGCCTCTTTTCAGGAAACACTCAGCCAGTGCTGTAAATAAACAGCCTGTCTTCCTACACAATCTGCCAAACTGGCTTCTGCAGGTTTTTCTCCTGTTTTGTGTGTACGTATACATCTCTTTGTCATGCTTTCTCTCTGAAGGCACATCTAATATGTCCGAAAATGAGTATTAATGCCCACATGGGAAGGGGAGGGAGGGGGTGTTTGGGAAGCAGAGGAAACCACTCCAGGCTTTAGAGGACTTCCACTTCCTGGAGTTAACTGCCCTCCTACTCTGCCAGGCTCCTCCACCCTGATGGGCTTCCAGCCAGGACTTATGGGAGCCAAGGATATCAGACAGGAAACGAACAAAAAGATGGATTCGCTTCATTCACGGCTTTGCTGAATCTACTTATGTTTGTTCTGCTTGCTTCTACGCCGTCCTTTTTTTCTTTTTCTTTCTTTTTTGCACAGGATATGCAGTATTCATTTCAAAGATATGTTAATTGATTGCAATTACAGGCCTATCTGCCATAGATTAATTCCATATGATGGAGTAAACCACCGAGAGTTGTTTATAATCAAGTTTGTTTGGTCCGTTTGCTTCTGGAGATCATTCGTAAGTTATCAAGCTCCGCAACGTTTTGAATCACTCTTCTTACATGGGTTGTTGGCCGTTCATTAAATACACGTTTAAATGAATGTTTACTTTGTGTGTTTTGAATTACGCAACTAGACTCTGTAATTATGAATTTGTTTGTGCAAAAAAAGACATATTCAGTTTTAGACTAGTGTTGTCACAATACCAAAATTTTGACTTCGATACGATAACAGTCCAAAATACCTCGATACCGATACTGAATCGATACCACGGCAAAAAAAAAAAACGAAAACAGTAAAAGTAATTAAAAAATATGACAGAACTTAATAATTGTTTTATAAATTAATTTTAAAAAGCTAAAAACTCACATGACCAGTATGATCCTGCCCTGCTTTATGACCATTCCCTCCCCTTTATTAAAAATAATAATAATAATAATAATTACATGTCAGTGTGAACGTCCTTACCAAGATGTTTGCAACATTCACATTATTATCAATCATGCTAACATTTACAAACCTTTCACAACTCTGAACAGGTTGGGATGACCAAAATCTTATTTAATGATACGAGTCATTTGATATTTTTTAAATGTAATTTTATAATTATAATATAGATATTTAATTTAATTGTATCTTTGTAATTAAAAATAAGCAAAAAAGCAAATTACAAACAATATGACAAATACTATAAGAGACAAATAAAATAAACAGTGCTTAATTTCTTTTTTGAAAGCTATAGACCTTCTGTAGCTGAAACAATAAGGTCTTCACTCTATAAATTAGCTATAGACTGATTCTTAATAAATAGATTACATTTATTCAGTCAAGCATTGGGTGACTGTCTATTTTCTTTTGTTGTTGGATTACGGTAACATTAATCACACAAAATATTACGCTGCCGGTCCGGCCCTTTAAGACCTGCACGTATCCAATACATTGGAACATATAGGCCTACGATTTCTTTTTACATACGGTTTACGTTCACTAAAGACATACCCGACTGTGTTTACGTGAATACTCGCCAGGACGTGCATTTTTACATATCATTTTGACTATTAAAACTATTAAAAGGCTTGTGCGCGCGCTTCAGGTCTGAGCCCGGCAGCGCGAGCACGTCCCACGCTTTATCTTCTCATGCATGCACGTTTCTTTGTCAAGCGTATATATTTTACTGTTCTGCTCCCGTTGTTTAGTAGTGAATGTACACGTCCTGACTCCTGCTGTCAGACAGCTACGCAAATTAAGAAATACTGCTCTTATTATTTACTGTCACTCTTAAAGTACCGGTACTAATAAAAGTTAATATCGTATCGTTTTTAATAGCAGGGTATCGCGATATCTTCTTAGTACTGGTACATCATGCAACACTATTTTAGACAGCTGTTTTTTCCCCTTGTCCGTAATGACAGATGGAGAGAATGGAGGTGGTGGGGGTTGTGGGCAACATTGAAGGTGTGTTTGATTTTCTCTTTTACTCAATCACGAGCCTCTCATTAAACGGAGTGAGCGTAAATATTTTTGTACAACACACCAGCACGCAAACAAGCTTTCTCTTTCACTACCTCGCTTTCCTTTTCTAATTGGAATTATGTGCAGAGGAAGAAGATATTGTGCACAGCTTTTTTTTTCTCACAGTCTTGATATCCAAAGGAAAAATACGGAGAGGCAAAAGAAAAGAAAGGATGAGAACAGGGCCACTCATGCACATTTGTATTTATGGATTTAATTACGAAAAGCTTCCAAAACACTTCCAGGCAAAAGCCTCATCTGTGTGATGTCTATACACAAACAGGCTCTTTTTATCTTTTTCACCTCTTTATCAAGCTCCTTTTCAGGCCTTTTCCGGTCCTGGGCGTCACATTGTTAATAGAAATTGATCCCTGCATTCTTCAACTTGAAACCTCTTTCTCAGCCCACTTCCTGATGGCTGCTGTTTAGCTCTCTTGGTCAGTGACCTCAGGAATGCTTGCAGCGATCTCTTAAACCAAAAGTGTTCCTCTCTCTGGATCAAGAACAGTCTACTGGAAATCCTTTTTCACACACACGCTGTTTTCTTAGGCTTATGAAACATCTGCAGTCTTTGGAACATCTGGATGGCTCTGTTCTCTGCTGTAGAGATCTTTCTCCCTCTCCTTTTCACATCCATGTTTACCGGGAGACTTCAAAGCGGATGGCGTGTTGTTCTATATGTAAGGTGTGTGTGCGTGCGTAAATGAACACATATGTCTGGCATATAGAGCTGTTGGCTTGAACCATTCGCGGGCTCTCCAAAGCTCTGTGCTCTGCCATCTGTGGTTTCGAATGTCAGTCAGGCTTTGAGAGTGTGTGTGTTTAGAGTTTAGAGAGGCTTATGGTGAGAATGCCTCTGCCGAATGAAGACACACTGCCTCAAATGTGCCTCAAATGTACTGAGGGTCTTTAAGAACCTCCGCCACTGCAGTTTTTAATACGATATGTCGTAAAGGAAGTCATGGATCTTCTATCTCGCTTGCTGCCAAAGAAATGTTTGGTTAAAGAGCTGGGTGGCGGAATGGACCCTACTGGAAAAGTAGCTGAGTTTTAAAACATGGTAACTGCTTTCTTGCTGGTCTAAGCTGGCTATTAGCTGGTTTGCCAGGATCCATGTGTGCATATATATACATATACATATATATATATATATTGTGTCTTATTGCACTTGAATGGTTTAATAGCACTTAAATGAATTATAGCGTTATCATGTACTGAAGCACAGCCAAAGGATGACAGAAAAAACAGATGCTGGGTAATTGCTTTTTTTTAATTATTATTATTGCAAAATGAACACATTACTTTTTGGCAGCCCTAATATATATAAATATACCAGTGTGTTCTCAAACTTTTTGACCCACCCCAGTCTAAGACTTTTCAGGGCAAAACGGAAATAAATAACAAAAGGTTTTTAGTTTTTTTTTTTTTATTATTATTATTAATTTAAATACCTGGAAGTTTGCTGAGGCCCCCTAGTGGGCCCTGAACTCCTGATCAATAACCACTTAATATATATGTGTGTGCCTGTGTGTGTGCGCGTGTGTGTGTATGTGTGTGTGTGTGAGCCGTAAATTGTAAAAAAAATAAAAAAAATGCCTTGTGCACTATTCTATGCCATTTTGTAGTATAAATAGTGCATGTAGTGTGTTCACACTGAAAATTACAATTAGAAATAGTGCACTTTATAATGCCCACATGATGCACTTAAACGAAAAAGCAATGTGTGGAATGTTGGACAGTGCGATCAACTGTCACAGCTTTAATTACGTAACAGGGGGAGAGGCTATGCTATGATGTTGAATGACAAAATAACCTTATAAAATGTATACACTACACGGTGTATACACTACAGTACATAGTATGTAGAGTATAGTTCGTCATTTGGGATGTAACGATTTAGTCCAGTTTTGTTAACTGGATCAACTGATTCATAGAATCATTGAATCAAATTTGAAAAAAATGCTCAAGAACTCTAATGAATGTGGCAATAAGAGCAGTGATTAACTGCTTAACTTTTTAACTGTTCACCAGACAAAGCTATCGTATGACTTTAAAGACTTGGAATAAAGTGCATGAATGATAGTTTTTCTCTTTTATTATATTTAAAAGAGTTGCCATTGTACAATATAGGTAAAAAATGCACGTTTTGCTTTCCACAAAGAAAATCATATGAATTTGGAATGAAGTAAATGTGATTACATAATAATAGAATGTTCATTTTTGGCTGAACTCTTCCTTTAGGCTGGATTTTCCAGCAGGGGTGAGGTCAGGCTGAATCCTTCTCTGTCCTGTTACTGAGGAAATAGTTGACAAGCATGAGCCTTGAACAAAATGGCCGTTTCCTGTCTCCCCAAGCACACACACAGACACAAGCGGCTGTGCTCAAACATGCAGACTCTCTTGTGTCGCCACGATCAGCATGATAAGACAAACAACAGAGCGGTCTTGTTTTGACCCATGAATTTTGAATCTGATAAATGTGTCTGATATGGTCTGATTAATGTCTGATAAAAAATTCTTCAGTTTTTGGCAAAAATATGTCTTATAATGTGTATAAATATCTCTTATCTCACTCTTACTCTGTACGTGTGTGTGTGTAGGATATGGCTTTGTGGATTTCGACAGTCCGGCGGCGGCGCAGAAAGCTGTAGCGTCCCTGAAGGCCAGTGGCGTGCAGGCACAGATGGCAAAGGTAAGCTAGGCTTTACACCATGTCTAAACCAGGTGCACAGTGGCATCTTTCTAGCATCAAGTCTTTTTTCCCAGCAGCATGAGAAATATTGTGTGAAACAACACAATCACTGTCCCATAACTCTGATGTTTAATATACAGTAATGTGGAGCCGATTTTGTACCAATGAAATGTCACTGTGAGCGGAGCTACCCAGTGCGCCATGAGGAAAATAGAAGCGTGTTAGGAAATTGTGTTAGATTGAACCAATACTGTTAATGAGAGAAAGCTAAGTTATAAAAAAAATAGACTGGTTTGATGGTTTTAGAGGGGTTGTCAGGCTCGATGCCCAGCTAGATTAGATAAACAACAGTTTGATAAGACTGGCAGACCAGCTAGACCAGTAAATCAGATAAGACTAGTGAACCAACTTAGACTGGTTTAAAAAAAATCAGCAGAAAGGAATTAGGATAATATGTATGTTGCTACTATATTTCCGATTATGGTGTCACTGATGATGATAATGATTATAGAGAAGATGATGACTGCTGTGATGGTGAATAAGTATAGGTATGATTCTCTGGAAGTGGTGGAAATGGAAATGGAAATGTAGCTTAATGTCCAGTGTGTGCATTCAGATGCACGCACAGTTGTTTAAAGCATCTGTCCTCTAATATTCATAAGCTTGCGGTCTGTCAGGATGCAGATGGTTTGTGTATCTGTGTATCCCATTTACATGCTTGCCTGTCAGAGCTCTCTGCAACGCAGCAGGCCTCATGTGAAACAGACAGGTCATCTTACAGAGAGGAGGAGAGGAGTGAAAGAGAGAAAGAGAGTGTTTTAGCTCATGTTTGCATGTTTCCTGTGGTTAGAGAAATAGAATTTACCATTTAAATTGAACTCAATCAACAACCTTTGTTGCTTAAGGTCAATTACCACAGAAAATAATTTCGACATAAAAAAAAAGGTTGAAGTTAATTCAAAATGCTTAACCCTGGCCGTTGCTTTTTAGTTTGGTCAGCTTACAGGCTAAAACTGTTTCAGCAACAGTAAAAGGTAAAAGGAGCAGTTAAAGGTGCAGTATGTAGTATTGACAGCTAGCGATTGAAATGTGTACTGCAGTACAAATTCAAAATTTTGGAGAGAGCTGTTTGGCCCAACACCACCTCAGACTCGATGCTCACTAGGGGTGTAAATAGGGCTGTTCATCACGATACAATATGATATCAAATCTCTCAGCCAGCGATACGATATTTGCCGATATCTCAATAAATTCTGCGATTCGATTCGATTCAGGGCTATATCGATTGATTTATCGATATTTAGAGATTTTGTGCCAAGTTTACACAACCAGTTACATTTTTATTAACTCACAAATGCAACCAAAATATATAACATGAACGTTTAATTAAACTCTTTGAAAATTGCACACCCTCTCCCATTTGGGACATTTACAACAGAAGAGTTAATTTGCAAAAACAGATAACAATCAATCAAACTGCAGCTGGGTTGTTTTGATTAAGTAAAGAAATACAGGTTACTTACAAAATTAAAGTTCATTCAAAGTATGTTTTTTCATATATATATTAAAAGTTAGTTTTTTAGCAAAAGCAGATAACTCCAACAGTCGTTTTTGTTTTTGGAAAAAGCAGATAACTCCACATTTCATGTTTCAGAGTTAAACAAAATCAAGTTATTACTATGATATATAATAAAACACTCAGTTAATCTTTGTAACGTTAATCTCCTCTGCTGACATAGACGCCTGACAAACTTTATTGTTGTGATTAGACGCAATACAGGGAGCTTTTCCCTTAACACTGATTCTTGAAAAAGTTTCAGCTTTTATTTTCCTTTTATGCCCCGAAGAAGATATAACGGGTTCATCAAGTTCATTGAAATGATCCATCCTCGATCACTTTTAGTCAGCTTTGATGAAACTCCTCTCAGTTAGCACATCTTTTCGAAGTGGCTAGCAGCCTTGTCACCTGACCTGAATACTGTGCGCTGATTTGCTAAAACGGACTTATCGGGTTGTGTTCACAAACAACAAGGATGCTTGTCGGTTTCTGCTGTAAAACAAGAACTCGCGATGCCTTGACAGTGGACTATACTGACTTTTGTGACAAAACGTGTTTAGGGTTCAGTCAATCTTGTCAGGCATCTATTTCAGCTGAGGAGTTTAACGTTACAAAGACACACCGGCAGACAGTATGGTGAGTAAACGAAAATGTGCGCTTTGGCGGAAATGCGTAGACGGAGGTTAGGTGAGGATGTGGAGAGTGTCAAAATAAAGGTACCTCATATTGATATTTTATGTGTGGCATCGATACATCGATCAAACGTCTAACGATACAATGCATCGATCTATATCAATGTATTGTGACACCCCAAATGCTCACGCGGGTTGCCAATTTTTGGGCACGCAAAAGGAGCGAGCGCAATTGACAATGGAAGGCGATGAAGTTTATTCATCCACGTTTTAATATGCCTCTGGTCATAGAGCTTTTTAGATGGATGCCGAGGCTTTTTATTCGGGTATAATCTGCGATCTCTGACCCAGTTCGTTTGCTGGCATCTATGGTTGCAATAGGACTGTTCATGCACACCAGGCATGCGCATAGCACAGCTGATTGGTTGCTGTTGCATCATCGGCCAATGAGCTGTGGCTCAACATTCAAATATGGTAGTGTTGCTGTTAGCAGTCTGCAGCACACTTCCAGAAACCCTCCACCTTCCCCAGCTCCACCTGTATCTGCTATGGGGGTTAATTCATGTATGTTACATGTGCAGCTACAGCAGCATGTCTTACATGCTCACAGCAATGTCTGTGAAGGATTTGGCAGTAACAAATCTCAGCACTTGCTCTGCAGCAGCAGCAGCAGCGTGGCAGATCTATTCCGCCAAGAACAAATACATTACCATTACCAATATCTATTACCATTACCATGACAATCTCTCAGAGAGTTGACATGACAGAAATGCATTTATCCCACTGATCTATTCTTTTGTTTTATGTGAATGTTATGTTTATGGTATGTGAATTTGTATAGTCTTAAAGGGTGTTTTTTTTTTACTAGAGACAGCAAGGCTGCTCTCTAGTTTTTTGAGCAAGGCTGTTATTTAAGTCTCATTTTAGCTGAAAATTTGAAATTGATGAGTTTTATGAAGAAGAGTAATTTGATTAGCCACCTAGAGTTAAATAGTGATTGGTTTGTAGAATAAGCCAATCAGCAATATTCCCGCCCACCAGCACCAGCTTCATTAAAAACCAGTCAGAGCTGATGCTCCATTTATTTTCTCTCTGTCTAAGAGAAAAATTCCATTTCATGGAAATAGCTGTGTAATCTAAACATCCAAAGTTATTTTCAAATTGAATTTTCACCGTGCTGTGCTGTTTTTAGTGGAATTCAAGAGGAACATAAAGAACCGTTCAGTCCTTCCTTGGTTGAAGAAACCGAAACTAAACTGTTATTCAGAGGAATTTACGCTGCAGAAGACGGCCACATACGTCTTTTTAACAATGAGAGAAGGGCAATTAAAAGAACTAAATCGCTTGGCTTAAGGCTCATTAAATTAAACAGGAATGTAATCTAAGAGTTTCCCTCTGCCCTATTAAACCTGTTTTCATTAAGAATTCTCTCACTTTAACAGTGCCTCTGAGCAACAAAACTAGCCTCTTAAACTTATTTCACCAATGTATCAACCTTCTCCTGTGCTGGTTGCTGCCTATTGTGGAGAATGTCTACAAGGTCAAAATGTGATTCATGGGTGTTGTAGAGAGCAATGGAAGGATATGAAAGGACATATTCATGAGAATTCAAGATACAAAGATGCAAACAAACCAATCTAGTGTTTATGTTCAGCTTTAGATATTCAAAGAATATTACAAATGTAATATTTCGCAATGAAATGTACCTCAGAGGACTGTAGAATACTTTAGTGTTGAAATATTTATGGGACAGGAACGTGCATTAATGCCACAGAGTGATGTGAATTGAAATGGTGTATGCTAATCTAAGAAAAAATATGGCCCCTGTAAACGGACAGTATACAAATCTGTCTCCAGAAAATGTCATTTTATAAGTCTGTTGATTTATTGAAGAAATAAGCAATAAACTGGCTTTATATTATCAACTGTGCTTGTTATAGGAAAATTGACAGATTTACGTTAGAGGTGGTACACACATATATATTTTTTTTTTTACACTACATTGTTTTTAAAAGAATGTAAAGGTTATTATTAATTATTATTATTATAACGTATTATTGTGTGTGTGTGTGTGTGTGTGTGTGTGTGTGTGTGTGTGTGTGTGTGTGTGTGTGTGTGTGTGTGTGTGTGTGTGTGTGTGTGTGTGTGTGTATATATATATACTGCAGTCTGAAGTCGGTTTAATGAACATTTACTGTCTAATTGTTGTGGGTTTTTAAAGAAACCTTTTTTTTCCAGTTTTCATTGCATCATTATGTGGATGCTATTCAAACATCTAGTCCTTTCTGTGCTCATTTGTTGTGCTGGTCCTGCTGTGACATTCTTATTGTGTCTGATTTTCTCTAAATTAACTAAATTAACAACGTCTTCTAATAAAGAAAAGTAAAGACTTTTATTTCTCACGTTTAAACCATCAAAACTAGTTTGCTTCAAGCAGGGAATTTGTTTGGCAGGAATGCGTTATAATTATGATGCCATAATGAGGTGCTAGTATGTTTGTGAGGAGATTAATTATTCATGAGGCAGTATTTATGTAAATTGTTACACATACATTAACTGTATAACTGGTAAAAAGGAGAAGCAGAGAAAGTGCGTGCGTGTGTGTGAATTGTTTGAGTTGTTGCCTGCAGACATGTCCTTCACATCTGAACATCTCCACATACACTTTGTGTTTCCACATGCCTGCTGGTGATGCATGTTTGTATGTATTTCCCAAGAGAGGACTTTGGTTTGAGTTTCCACCCTGTGTAAACTCATTTTTGCCGGAATCTTTCTACGAATGGAGAATGGAATAGAATCATCATGTAAAATGTCAAATGTTCTCAGAGTCTCCGGTTGAGGGCTCTTTGTTTGAGTGCTATTGGTGTGTTGTATTGTTTTCTGAAATTTCTTCTTCCCGTGATGGACAAGTAGCAAATGAAAGAAAGGAGAATAAAAGGATCAAAGGCATTGTGTGGCCTACTTTCTCATCATTGGGAAAAATTCAGTGTTGCCATCTAGACAGAATGTACCTGGATTCCAGAAAGTCTTTTTGCCGTTTTTTTTTTTGTTTTTGTTTTTTACGTGTATAACACAGTTTTGACGGGGTTGGTTTTCTAAATGACATTTGCATTACAAGTTTTTGATTTCATGTTTGGTATCAGGTTCAAGGTGTGTGCATCATGAAACCAATTAAAACAAGACCTTGTATAATTATAACATGCATATATAATGAAGGAAAGGAAATGATTTTAAGCTTGTACCTGTTGTGGCCATTCTGAGCAGTTTCAGTGATTGAACTGCTTCTTGATTTAATTTTCTTTTTTACATAGGATGGGATGACACTAGTGTTTGAACCATCATTTTGAGTGACTGGAGGTTTAAATACATAATGAAGGTGCACAAGGCAATGCTGTGTTCAACTAATGTCAAAATAATGAGAAGAATCATTATGAAAATAATAAACCATAATCACAGACATTCCTCACTGGGTAGGATTAGATTTCTCAGAGGAGTTAGCTGAAAAAATGCAGGTATTTCCTTTTATTATTATTATTATTATTTTGTAATATTTTGTATGAGGAAAACACAGACATGCTGAAATTAGACAGGATTAAAATCACAAAGTATATCTCCGTGGAACACAAACTTACCTAACTTTTCTCAGTGAGGAGTCTGAATAGGGCTTATATGTGTTTATTTTATGCTGTCATACCATCAGTTTTGGCCTCAGCTGCTCCAGAATGACATATAAATCGCAATTAGGAACATCCTAAATAGTTTATCATACAATAGTCAAGAATAATCATTTCACCATGCATGCGTAAATAACGGAAACTAGGACACTAGGACAGAAGTACGAATGCAGAAAAGTACTGAGAAGAGAGAACAAGAATACAAGCAAATTTGTACCTTGTTGTAGTAGAACTATCAGGTGGCATTTACCGCCGTGGACGGGAAGGAACATGGACCTGAGTGCCATTCCAGCGGCTATCCTGAGCATCAGCTCAGAGCTTTGAATATGTAAATGCAAGTCTAGAGTTTTGGTATTGTGTGATGAGGCTATAAAAATGTAAATTAAAATTCGCTCTTGATTCGAATCAGTACTTGAAACGTTAGCATTAGCATTTTAAAATGTAATGTTAGTAATCTTTTATTGATACCGCAGTCATCTTTCAGTAATTTAACAACTTTAGATGGCCAGACTGTCCTCATTAGCATTACATTATGTAACTTTTGGATTAAACTAGTCTGTCTGAATGTGTATGTGAGAGTTCAGTTGGTCTTTGGCTTTTTATGAGCAGTAGCAAAGTGGTAATATTACAGGTTTTGCTGCACCTTTGGCTTCCATTATGATTTCTTTCCCCGGGCCATCTGAATAACTGTGAACGCTCAGATAATATTGTGAGGGTGTGTGTGTGTGTGTGTGTGCGTGCATGCATGCAAGTGAAGGTCTTTTCTTTTTATGCCTGCGAAGAGATTTGCATTGTGTGCACGAGTGTGTATTTACATGTCTTTGCAAACTGTAATTGTATTACCTTCATGACTTAGTAGCATTGCTTTCTTGAAGTATATTCTCATGCTTGAAATGGTTTTGTTTTTAATATAGCCATATAGCAGGAGGCGGAAAAACTTCCCTCAGGGTATTATATGAGAGGAAGTGTGGTAAATGCTCTCATTCTTCTCCGTTCTCAATTTTGCGTGTGTCACAGCATTCCGGTGACGCTAAATGAGGGTGAATAATTGCTCCTTAAAGAAGGCGGCCTTTCCATCCTCACGGACACCTCCGTATGAATAAACCAGTGCAACAACTTCAAATTGAAGTTAAATTGTTTCCCCTTTTCTGTCTGCTGTGAGTGGACTATTCATTTCTTCACATAACCTCAGCGGTTTCCACATTCATGTTTTCGTTCTGCCCGAAAAGTTGCAGGGAAAAGCGTTCCCTGCAGTAGAAGGTACTCGTAATAACCTAACCAAGGTCAGGTTGGTAATTAGAGTGAGTGTGTGTGTGTGTGTGTGTGTGTGTGTGTGTGTGTGTGCGTGTGTGTGTGTGTGTGTGTGTGTGTGTGTGTGTGTGTGTGTGTGTGTGTGTGTGTGTGTGTGTGTGTGTGTGTGTGTGTGTGTGTGTGTGTGTGTGTGTTTGCCAGTCCCCATCACACCTTAAGCCCAGACGTGAATTACGCTGTGGGAGTCTGAGCTGCACCTGTCGCAAAGATTCCTACTGCTGGGTGACTGGCAGGTCTTCCACACACACACACACACACACACACACACACACACACACACACACACACACACACACACACACGTACACAGACACATTTACGTCTACCCTGAGTGTTAGGGAACCTTGGAGCACACTAGTTTAGCTGAATTGCCTGAATCCAGCTTTTTCCTGCAAAGCTTTATTTTTTTCATTCAGCTACTCTATTAAACTCTACTTTTATTCCTTTCTGTAGAAAGTGAGTGGTGCTTGCCCAGGGAACAAACACTGCAATGATGCTAGGCTGGCAGCTGGGGTTTGCAGTGAGTTTGCTAAAACCGGGCTCAGACTACAGGAGTTTCAGGCCGATGTATGCCTGATTTATGCCCGATTTACCACTCCCGACCTTCAGAGAAAAAATGGCCCCCAGGGCATCAGTCGGTTCCGATGATATGGTAATGTGAGGCGTTTACAGATCAAATCTCAATTTACAAGAAGACGGAAGTGACAAAACTTTTGAAATGGCAGCCGCAAAACAAAAAGCAGCTGTGCGAGTCGGGTGGACAACGGAGATGGAGGAACTGCTGCTCGAGATGTGGCAACAACACAGCTGCCTTTATAATCGCTCCTCATATAATGTCTACAGCAAATTGCCGTGACACAGCATCCATTTTGTTTACGTGAGGTGCTAAATCTGGCATAATAATCTTAAGAATGTCTTGTAGTGTTTGATGTTAGCCTGGCAAGCCAGACCTACATCAAGATGTTAGGTCTGGCAACTCACCATAGACACGGCTCAATCCGAGGGGCGGGATAAACGGCTGTCTTTCAAATTCCCTCTGCCCGCAATAGGACAGCGCTTCAACCAACCAGAGCGTTTTCCCAACAGCGGAGCTAACGTTAGTTGATAGATTAAACTTTTGAATCTGGCCGGCAAAACTACGAACATATCTTCCTTTTTTAAGAATGACTCAAGTGCCGTTATTTGCTCTTTTTTCAAAGAAAAACTTAACTCCAAGTCCTCCAGAGTCACAGCCAAAGCCGATTCGAAAGACTGTTCTCCAGCAGCAGCCGCCATTCTTTGTTTTCAAGTAGCAGGGAACCGTTGCAACTCTGTCGTCATTATGTTAAGCCCGCCCTGCCTACTTTATACACGATGTGATTGGCCTGACCCAATTTAGGTTTTTACAGCTCCGAAAGTCAACGGAGAGTTGCTAGACTACCCTGGCTGCAAAATAATTTTTGCTGCCGCTAGGGTGCGTCTAGATTTCTAGGCTAGTTTGATGTGGCAAGATTTTCAAAACTTGTAGTGTGTGCAGGTTTGAGATTTGAAATAATTTTCATGATAATATTCAATGTTATGACTTATGGATTATAGATGTAATACAATATATTCTAATTAATAAAAACACTAATAATTTAATAAGCAAAAATGTTTCTTTTGAATTTTTTACAATTTTCATACTGGACATTTTAATGCTTATATATATATATAATGTAATACAGACACTCACAAATACTCACACAGTAATATATTGTGGATAGGTTGTTTCTAGGTGATCCAAAGTTAGAGGAGCATCAAGGGCTTTTTGCCTGTTTTTTTTAATCATTTGCCAGATGAAAACTTGAAGTTTGATTTCCTCGATAAGTATAGCACACCTCTCCTCAACAAGCTGCAAGATTTCAGTTATCCTTTATGATTGAATTTTATGACTGAAGCTTAATACTTTAAAAGGACCCATACTCTATACAGTAGCGGAAGTTGCAGTGATGCTTGCCTTTTAAAATCTTGTAGAATGTAAAATCTTTCATTTATTATTGCATTTGATGGTTCTAACATCAGAGTCATGTTTATTTAGCTTGCTATGGGAACACTTTCTTATTTGTTAGAGTTCGATATTCTCAGGGGATATTGAATGCTAAGCCAAAGACAAAGAAGCTGTATTAAGTCTTTATACAAGCGAATTACCTTTTGTAGTTGCTTAGCAAAGCATAGCGCAGAACTTCCTAACTGTTCTCAGTACAAGTCACTCACCAGGCTAAAAATTGATGAGATGAGAAATGTAATGTTCGTCTTTTCCCTAAGTGTACATACTTTATGTATAATAAAGGCAAACCACTGAAATCCAACACCGTGTCGTGTTTAAAAATCCAACAACCATCGCTTCGAGATTATTCTTCTCGTTATGGGGCCGGAAAGAGTGAGGGTGTGGGGAAAGAAAAAGGAAAAAAGTGATTGCTCTTTGTCTTCCACCATTGACATCAAATTCCCATTTCCTAAATGTTCTGTGAAGTGTGTTTCCCTCTCCATGGGCTCGCCGTCTCTGTGTGTGTGCTGCGTTGTGTTCTTGCCGTTCGGTTTTGGTGTGGGTCCACAGTGATTGAAAACAGATGCCTTGTTTTTTGTAGTTGTCTCGCCGGGGAAAGTAATGGACAAAGCAGAACACAGGACAGCGAAAGCATAAACGAGATCTATTGCGACACAACGAAATGGGCTCGGGAAGCAATAAGCACCAGGCACATTCCGGTTATATAAAATGGTGGCTTCTCACTCCCTTTCACTCACAGATGATTTGTATAACATAATGCGCCTTCCTCTTGCCTATGATACTGCGGCGAAAAAACAAAACAAAAAAAACACAGGCACACCGGTAGAGTCCAATATGAAATTGATCCATGAAAGCCTGTTGCCAATGTCTTGTTCTCAGGGTTTTGTAACTCAAAGCTTTATAAGGGTTCTGTGATCTGGACTATGTTTCAGAGGAACTCTCCCAGTTTGGTTTGTCTTTATTTTAAACCACATTTTTTGTTTAATTGTTGTTGTTATAATAGGTTTATTAAACCAAAATGATCTATCCAAACATCCCTAATGTGTGGTCTGCATCTACTTTGTTGTTCTCAATAGTGTTTTTTGTGTGCGGTTTACTTGCAGAAGACTGGAATACTGCATATTGTTGTGTACTGCATACTGAGTAAACAGCCTACTACTATTTAGAACTGTGAAACTGAACATGTTATGTAATGCTTTACATTTCAGACACGTAGTATATATAAGACATGAAACTTGCTGTTTCATATTTACTCTTATGCTCACTAAGGCTGCATTTATTGGTTAAAAAAATACTGTAAAATCAGTAATATTGTGAAATATTATTAAATTTTTTTTAAAAGAAATTCTATTTTAATATATTTTAAAATGTAATTTACTCTTGTGATGGCAATGCTGAATTTTCAGCATCATTACTCCAATCTTCAGTGTCACATGATCCTTCAGAAATCATTCTAATATGCTGATTTGGTTCTCAAGATACATTTCTTATTATTATCAATGTTGAAAACAGCAGTACTGTTTAAAACTTTTGTGAAAACCGTGATACATTTTTTCTCAGTATTCTTTCTACAGAACACAGTGTTTATTTAAAATTCAAAATTTTTTTAACAATGTAAATGTATGTACTGTCACTTATCAGTTTCAAACATACTAGTTAAAAGTATTAATTTCTTTAAAAAAAAATCTCACTGACACTAAACTTTTGAATGGTAGTGTACATTAAATACATAAAAAATCCAACATTGGGTAAAATAATCCGTTTCTAATTAGATTTTTAACTACTTTTAGCGATACTTTGATAATTGAAGTTTAAATATATTTTTATATATCAGCATTTCTTTTCATTAGTATGTTTTTCCATGTTCTAATGCATTCTGGTATTGCCTCATCTGTGAAGAATATGTGTGTAAAACCTGACCTTTTGAACGGTATAGAGTATAAATGGTTATTTTAGCATTTAAATATAATGTGTGTAAATTTTGTTTTAAGATCAAATAATGAAGTATTCGGAAGTATTCGGAATCACTGTTTATATTGCTTCACTGTGTCGCACTGAAAATGGAAGTGGAAGAGTGCATTATGGAATACATTATCCCATTTAAGTATGTTCTGTTTGTACACAGCATCTGAAAAATGTGCAGAGTCTACATACTGCTTAATGCTAAAATAGTATGAGTATATTATTTAGCCCATTTAAACAGAGAGGGTATGTGCTTTCTCAGATTTTTAAGACAAATGAAGTATGAACAACTACTGTAAGTTGTTCAAATGTCTTTCTTTCTCACTTTGGGTGCAAATTTGGCCGGAATTGCACTGGTTCCCTATACCCTACTATACGCTCCTGTATAGTATAGGATACTATTCCGAACACAGCCAGAGATGAGGAGGAGGATGAGGATGTGGGAGTGGTGTGGCCTTAAAACCTCCAGCTCGCAAACAAAAGGAAAAAGGCCAAGCTGGCCCAATTGAATTATGGGTGATGTAGTCAGAATGTTAGTATCTCTGAGCCTCTATCAGCCTCTCACCAATCTCATTATCCGTGCATTAGCATCTGTGTGAGGAAGGAAAGGGGCTTTTAGTGGGAGCACTCAGGAGCTGGAGGGCTGGGCTCCAGACAGCTAGCCAAAAAGAAAGCTGAGAGCTCAAGGAGTTGCAGTTGTTGTTTATAATGCTGCTAATGTGCATTCGCAAGGTGCATGTGTGTTTGATCTCTATTCTCTATAGATGAGGGAACGCAAAGGCCAGAGGAAAGGTGTAGTGCACGTCATTCAAAGCTTTCGTCAAAACTCAGAGGGCTGTGCTCCATCTAGACCACTGATCAGGCAGAAAACACATCCCTCCAGCTGTTAGCTCTAGAAACACCATCACAAATGTCTCATTTCACAAATGAAAGGATTTGAGAGTGAGACAGTGGAAACCACACAGACAGACACGTCCGGATGCTCCCGTCTCCTCTGTCCCTGTCGTACACATGTAGCCCCGTCTCACTCCAGCGCTGTTGTTATTTCTCTCTAGTGCTGTGCGTGTGTCTGCAGGACCTGAGATCTGTCCACATATCCCCGCCATCTCGGGAAGTGAGTTGTACTAACAACTGATATGGCCGCTGATGTTCTCGTCCATTACGGGGAGATGTCGTCCTCATGAGAGCTCGAGCTGACTAAATCTTCCACTTCATTCCTCTTATAATAACTTCATCTGCTTAACAGTTGATTCACAATTGCTGCTTGAGTTGTACGATTTATCGTAGATTTGTCACACAGACATTTTTTTCGAGACTTATTCTTTTATCCTTATCTGCAAAGAAATTGGGTTCAGAAAAATGACCTTGATTACCATGATTTTGTTCTTTATTTTTTGGTGGCTTGGATTGCATTTTTTTTATTGGCATAGTCATTGGTGAGTGCATTTAAGGCAATATGCTAAATTAATTTACATATATTAGATATATATATATATATATATATATATATATATATATATATATATATATATATATATATATATATATACACTCACCTAAAGGATTATTAGGAACACCATACTAATACTGTGTTTGACCCCCTTTCGCCTTCAGAACTGCCTTAATTCTACGTGGCATTGATTCAACAAGGTGCTGAAAGCATTCTTTAGAAATGTTGGCCCATATTGATAGGATAGCATCTTGTTGATGGAGATTTGTGGGATGCACATCCAGGGCACGAAGCTCCCGTTCCACCACATCCTAAAGATGCTCTATTGGGTTGAGATCTGGTGACTGTGGGGGCCATTTTAGTACAGTGAACTCATTGTCATGTTCAAGAAACCAATTTGAAATGATTCGAGCTTTGTGACATGGTGCATTATCATGCTGGAAGTAGCCATCAGAGGATGGGTACATGGTGGTCATAAAGGGATGGACATGGTCAGAAACAATGCTCAGGTAGGCTGTGGCATTTAAACGATGCCCAATTGGCACTAAGGGGCCTAAAGTGTGCCAAGAAAACATCACTCACACCATTACACCACCACCACCAGCCTGCACAGTGGTAACAAGGCATGATGGATCCATGTTCTCATTCTGTTTACGCCAAATTCTGACTCTACCATCTGAATGTCTCAACAGAAATCGAGACTCATCAGACCAGGCAACATTTTTCCAGTCTTCAACTGTCCAATTTTGGTGAGCTTGTGCAAATTGTAGCCTCTTTTTCCTATTTGTAGTGGACATGAGTGGTACCCGGTGGGGTCTTCTGCTGTTGTAGCCCATCCGCCTCAAGGTTGTGCGTGTTGTGGCTTCACAAATGCTTTGCTGCATACCTCGGTTGTAACGAGTGGTTATTTCAGTCAAAGTTGCTCTTCTATTAGCTTGAATCAGTCGGCCCATTCTCCTCTGACCTCTTGCATCAACAAGGCATTTTCGCCCACAGGACTGCCGCATACTGGATGTTTTTCCCTTTTCACACTATTCTTTGTAAACCCTAGAAATGGTTGTGCGTGAAAATCCCAGTAACTGAGCAGATTGTGAAATACTCAGACCGGGCCGTCTGGCACCAACAACCATGCCACGCTCCAAATTGCTTAAATCACCTTTCTTTCCCACATTCAGTTTGGAGTTCAGGAGATTGTCTTGACCAGGACCACACCCCTAAATACATTGAAGCAACTGCCATGTGATTGGTTGATTAGATAATTGCATTAACGAGAAATTGAACAGGTGTTCCTAATAATCCTTTAGGTGAGTGTGTATATATATATATATATATATATAACACACACAGAGGTTGGACAATGAAACTGAAATCCACACAACATAATTGAAGACAATTTAAAAAGAGAACAAATTGTTGGTGCGTGTCTTGCTGGCTCATTTGTGACCTGGACAGCACATCTTTGTGGTGTATGGAGAGCTATGGTATCCAGGGTAATGTTGGCATACTACCACATAAGATTAACCACATCTAATAGGAGTTACTGTTGACTCAAGAGGAAGCTGTCTGAAAGGGATATCCAGGTATTAACCCGGATTTTATCCAAAAAACATAAAACCACAGCTGCCCAACTCACTGCATTTTAAATGTGCATCTCTACTCTCCTGTTTCCACCAAAACTGTAAAATGTTTGCCTGGAGCTCAACAGTGTCAATATTCATGGTTGGGCTGCTAAAACCAAAACTTTGTTCACTCGTGCCAATGGTGTCAGCTGTGCAAATTTTGAGCAGTGGACAATGTGAAACATATATTGTTCTCTGATGATCCACCTTCACTGTCTGGGAGTTACGGTGTGGAGAAGCCCCATAGAGGCTTAACACCCGGACTGTTGCGTGCCCAGAGTGAAGCACGGGGGTGGATCAGTGATGTTTTGGCTGCAATATTCCCTACTGTACTTGATGGGCACGTCACTGCCAAGTGCCAAGGACAACCAAACTATTCAGGACTATGTGCACCTAGTGGTTCAAACATTGTACCTTGAAGGAGTTGCCGTGTATCAGCATGACAATGCAGCAATACACACTGCAAGACTTGTGACAGAATGGATTGATCAACATGAAAGTGAAGTTGAACATCTCCCATGGCCTGCACAGTCACCAGATCTAAGTATTTTTGAGCCACCACTGTTTTGGAGGAGTCAGAAAATGTTTTCCTCCACCAGCATCAAGTATTGACCTGGCCTCTGTTCTGGAAGAGGAATAGCTCAGAATCCCTCTGGCCACTGTACAGGACTTATACATGTCAATCCAAATTGATGCTATATTGACTGCAAAAGAAGACCCTACACCATACTAATAAATGATTGGGGTCTAAAACCAGGTGTTGCAGTTTCATTGTCCAACCCCGTGTGTGTGTGTGTGTGTGTGTGTGTGTGTGTGTGTGTGTGTGTGTGTGTGTGTGTGTGTGTGTGTGTGTGTGTGTGTGTGTGTGTGTGTGTGTGTGTGTGTGTGTGTGTGTGCGTGTGTGCACGTGTGTGCACGTGTGTGAGCATTTAACATTTTAAAATATAAAACATAAATTGCATCCTGTTATAAATTATATTTTACATTTTTATATTTTGCTGTCAAAGTGCATTTGTTCAGTATTACAAATATTTTAGATTATATTTGTATTATAATATATTTTTATATAATATTATTTTAATTATATATTGATGCTAATTTTAATAATGTATTCTTTATTTTTTACAACACATTGTTTGGCACATGTGTAATCACATACTTAATGATCCAATGTCACCACGACCTTGTGATTGGTCCACTTTTCACTTAATCCATGCAGATGTCTTTTAAAACACACCCAGATGCATTAGGGTTGATATGTGGACTTTTTTTGAAGGAACTAAAGGAAGGCAAATGAGTTTCAGATGGAGGACCATGACTGGTTATCATTCCATATGGGACTGAGTTGTGCAAACAGCTGCTACTGGCGGAACAGCATGTTCCTTGGGCTGAAAAGAGAGAGGAAGAGAGAATGCTAGAGAAGGGAGTTCCTTAGTAGTCTGGAAGGTTTTACTATGTCACACAACCAGATTGACCCTACTTCCTGTCTGTTGCACAGAAAGGCAGTGAGAGTGCTGGATGACATTTCATGGAAATGTCTGCTTTGATGAGCTAACTCAGAAAGACGGTCAGCATCTGCGTGTGCGTCACATGTCTACTCCAGTGCTAGATCAGAATCTTAGCCCAGAATCGAAATCGATTGGCTTCAAAGAGCAGTTCACTCTAAACAGACAAATGAATGATCCTCACTTCCTCTCACTCCAACTCTTGAATCTCCTCCCCTGCAATACTCGCCTTTGGGATGTGCAGCACAAGAGGAACTAACGTTGACCTGTTCTAGAGCTGTAAAACAAAAAACAAAAAAAACAATAGACCTGATTTCTTGACACGCAATAAATCAAAGTTATATAATTCATAAAAATCTCCCACCGGATGAGCAGGCCAGCTGACAGAAGGCCAGCACTGAGTGATTAATGCCTCTTTTTACATTTCATCTAGCTCTTATAAACGCAAAAACAACACAAGGGTGTGAGCAGTGTTTGAACCTAAGGCACAAATGATGCTGATCATTTTGATACGAGCGGATGATTGATGGAAATTGGGAATGATAGAGTTTGAGGGGAAATGCTCCGGAAATCTCAACCGATAACATACACCGATGTGGCGCAGACACAGACGTCATGGGCGTGGTATAGGCAGCTATGTCAGAACGGGCTCTATACGGGCCAAAACACAGCTGCCTTGGACCCAGATGTCAAGTAAAGATGACCTCATCACAGAGCTCAACACAGCTGCTGTTGTAATGTCAGGCAGATATGAGCTCACTGAAGCGCTCGCCAGTTAACTATAGTTACGGCCTGACAAAGCGCTGGAGATGCGTCATAGTTTTTTCAACTGCAAGTGCAATAGATCCATCCAATACCAATATGAAAATATGATAATATGAGAATATATCTATCTATATATCTAATTTTGCTTGTAAGTTAAAAATTGCAGTTGAATATAATTGAATTTCAATTTAATCAATTTATTATCTCTGCTTCCTTACATTACATACTGCTTGCTACTTACAGTACACAAAGGCCTTGTTATACTATAGTTGGTTTCTTTACACACCTCTCGTTGTAGTCATTACCACAGGGCAAATGGTGCTCTTGGCCACGGTATAGATGATCTCACTGTTTCACGGTCTTGGCAATTCTTGAGGCGTGATAGGCTATGTTGGGCAATATTACAGGCATTGGATCACAAGAGCTCAGCGTGTGTGTGTGTGTGTGTGTGTGTGTGTGTGTGTGTATTGAGGGCCTGTGTGTTTATGACAAAGCAAACACTAGGTCGTTTGGCCCCAAGATGGACATTATGTCTACAGCGTAATGGCCCTACTGGAGGAAGTCTCACTGTATTAACAAATAAATTTAGCACATTAAGGCTCTTAAATACCCATGTACGTGAAAATGGGACTGTAATGTTATGGCTCTCTGATTTTTTTGTTCAATTATGAGACATTAGTTGTTTGTGTCTTTATATGACTAAATTCCCCATTAGCATCTCTCTTTTTTTTTTTTTTTGGTTTTTAATTAAGTTTTGGCAGTGTTAAATGAGCTGTAGCAGTTAAGAGCTTTCCAGCGCCTTACTAGAGTAAACTGTTCAGATTAAACAAGGCACAAATCTTTTTATTGCCCATCATCTGTTAATAATGGTCATATTGGCCTCACTACTATATTATTTTCTTAAGTAATGTGGTGATTTTACCTGGCTTTTAAAAAAATTGGATTTTTACTTTCTTAATAATATAATTTATATTATTTTCAACAATTTACAATTTTCTGGGAAAAAATGGTGGTGTTTATTTAAAGTCATGATTACAGTAACCTGCTAACACTGCAACATAACACTGCCAGAGTCGAGAGGATTTAAAGTCCAAAATGTGAAGTTCATGTTTTTGTTCATGCACTTGCATTAATTCTTCCATAAATTGTTTTAGTTATTTGAGCTATAAGGATTATTCCTGTGGGCGTCAATCAGTACATCATCAATGCCATATTGTCAAACACCTGGTGTCAGGTGAAGATGTAGCAGACAGCGTTTTGTTTACACTGTTTCTGGGTGGTTTTCAGCGTCAGACATTTGGAACGTATGTGGACAACAGGAAGGAGATGTTTATGTTCTTCTGCTGTTTCGAGACAACAGTCTGGCAAAACGCTTGCTGAGCTCCATGTAAACAAGGAAGTTATGTCACCTGCCTTCTGGCTATCCTTGTGCAGACATTGTCTAAAAGTTACTAAGTTTACAATCTTTACCACATTATTTGTCATGACAACAGCATTGGATATATCTTTACACAGACAAGGTCATTAAGTGATTCCATCACACAAGTGTCATGTTAAGGAATATTCAATATCTAATACAAGTTAAAGGGATAGTTCACCCAAAAATGACATTTTTTTTTTTTTGATTTTGCTCACCCTCAAGTTGTTCCAAACCTGTATGAATTTCTGTCTTTTGCTGAACACAAAAGAAGATATTTTGAAGAATGTTGGTAATCAAACAGTAATGACATTTTCATTTGTTTTCAGCAGAAGAAAGAAACTCATACTGGTTTGGAACAATATGAGGGTGAGCAAATAAACTATCCCCTTGTGGCATAATGTTTACCACAAAAAAAGCAAAACTGGAGATTATGGTGAGGCTCTTACAATAGAAGTGAATGGGGCAGATTTTTGGACGATTTAAAAAGCAGCTTTAAATTTTATAAATGCACTTTATTTTTTTTTTTAATGTCTGTATTATGTAGGCTGTCTAAATCATCATTTTTTATGGTCATTTTAGGGTTTTAGCAATTACAATCTCATGACAACAAAGTTGTAAAATTGGATATGAACTTTACACATGCATTTGTTTTTGTTTGGTGTCTATACTTTTGAAACGTAGTATTTTAATGTTTAATCAACATTGTAATTAACATTTATCAAATGCTGTTGATTAAGCTTAACTTATAGTTAACTCATATCATTCCTGTTGGGAGGAACTGACAGAACGGCAGTTTCTTTTATTTTTTCCTCTCCATTTGGCCTAAAACACTATGTTCGTGGTCTTCCAGTTTGAAATGTTGATTACAAACACATAGGTTGTTCGCGGCATTCTCTACGATTTTTTGCAACCTTTATATTGTGTAGTATAGCCAGTATTATACTGTATTATACTGTATGGGCAGCCAGATTTTATTGAAAGCCCATTGTGCCAGTGGTGAAGAACCCTTTTTAGTCTTGTTGTACCTGCCTTATTGTAAGCATGATTTTTTTTAAAGAGTGACTTAAAATGATTTTCTTTTCAGTTATTTTTTAAATAATTTTTATTGTCAATTCGGCATAAAATCTAATGTTTGATTTGAACCCTGAACATTCGTATTCTGAAAATGTGTTGCTTAAGACCAATGGCCTTATATTTAAGAGACTGACTGTCCCTCTCATTTTCCTCATGTAATCTCTTCTCTCCGTGCAATTTTCACCCTCAGTCTTCACAGTAAGAGCTGTAAGTGTCAACATTTTTTAGCACTGCCTATTTGATCACTCGCCGGTGTGTGTGTCGCCGCTGGTGACATGGTTCAGCGGCATCAGTGTGATCCCTCACTGCCTCTCAGAGTGCCTGTCCTATCCTTTATCATTTTCTATTGCCACTAAATCCGAGGTCATGACAGATAAGCCTCCAGGTGGCACAGTGGTACACAATGTGTGTGTGTGTGTGTGGCTTATCAAAAAAAAAAATCCCACTCTATCAGTCCTACAATAATTGAGAAATATCAGAGCACTCATGTCGAAATTTAGAGAAAACATCTACAGAATCGTGTGTGATTGTAAGTGTCTATTTGCTGTCAAGTGTGTGTGTGTTTGTGTAAGTGTGATAAAGAAAAGGAGGTTCATTTCTCTGGAGCTTAATAGTCTACCCTTTATCCCAATCAAGATGAAGAGGCCACGGTGAGTGAAGATGAAAGCAGAGACGCTTCAACACCACCGGCTCTATAATGTCTTTGGTAATAACAGGCTTTCATCAAGAGTGAAATGGCAACAAACGTCCGTTTGTGTTTAGCCATCAAACACGACGTTCCTGACTAAAAGCGGACAGATTAGCGTAACTCCACGGATCGGTCACAGGAGTGTTCTTCTCTTTCATTTGATTGGGATCATCTGTGGAGTGTTGAGGAAGAGGTGTTTTATGGAGACGTCAGGTTTGGCTGTGCTGATTGGATGACTGTTGTAGGATTTATGGGAAGAAGATAGAGCTGTTGATCAAAGAGTGAGGGCTGAAGTGGACAAACTACCAGAGAGAGAGAGAAAGAAGAAAAAAGAGATCAACATGCTCACATCAGCGTGTAAGGGTGGTGTCGTCGACTCTGTTCTTAGGATCTGGAAGTTTACTGGTTCAATCCTGGTAAGGAGCAAGCCATGAGAAAGGCACTTAAATTAATAATTCACCAAAAAGGACATAATTTATTCACCATGCCCCAGTCTTTTTTCTGGGGAGAAACACACATTTTTACATTTTTGAACGAACTATACTTTTAAGAATCGTCTAATTCATTAACTAATTCATTAAAGTATAGTGAAAGGTATAAAAACAGTATTTCTTTCTTTCTTTCCTTTTTGGTGACTGACAGCCTTCACTTTCGTTGTATTTCCTCACTTCCATTCGATATAAGTGAGTGGTCACTTGAGACTGTCATTCTGCCACAGAAGAAAGTAAGTCATGCAGTTTTGGAACAACATGATTATAGTGAGTAAATCATTATTGAATTTTCTTTTTTGGGGTGAACCATCCCTTTAAGAAAAGAGATATTCCTCTGAGCCACATTAGCTCCTGCTTCAGCAGTTGTCCCTGTATTGTCCCTTCTGTGTCGACATTGTGGGAAAGTCTTGGTAATAAATCAGTCTTGGTCGTGTGGCGATAAATAAAGATTCGGTTCTGTTCATCTGTAATTTCTTACACCCTCAGCCTCTCTCTGTGGTAACAGGGCAGGCTTTCTCCTGAGACTCGGCAGTCACTGTTAGGTTTTGTGATTAGGTTTTGCTGTAACATGTCGTGGTTCACTGGTCAGTGCTGGAGTAGGTGCTTTAAGACCCCTGGTGACTCTCAACACATCTTCCGCTCCCTCTTGAAGGGCTGCTTTTTGACTACTACTTTCTCAAAAGATTCTGGATCCACAAAAAAATTCAGAATTGTAAATTTAATTGTAACTCTAGTTATTGGAAAACATATGCTAGACAATATATTGCAGATAAAAATACATTAAAAACAGTAATATTGTGAAATATGAAGATACACACGGAAACCTGCAAGTGCAACACACAGTATACAAGCGTTTGTGGCTCTCTCGCACTGAATGACGTGACAGGCAACTAGTTGTCCAGTCTGGTTCGGGTTTTCAGAGAAATGCGGTTGTGAGTACTGAAAGTTTACAGGCACAAGTTTGGTTATAGAATGCGGTTATCACTTCCATAAATAACTGAACTCTGTGTGAACGTAACCGTATTAAGGACTCAAATATAGGACTGACAACCATATTCTGCTTCTGTGTGAACGTGGCCTTAATCTCTTGAACCCTTATGCTATTGGTGCAAACACTGAGATGAAAGATTCCCTCCCCTAGATTTGTGAGTTCCCGTGACACCTCTGTGATGGGCTTAGAATTGTGTTGTGATATCTAGTACCTTCAACACTGCTTTGTGTTGAAAGACAGAATGCTTTTGGCAAGTTTTTGATGTGGTCTTTAAAGCAGACCTCCATTTGTCCTTGAGCTGCTAACAAAGTTGGAGACAGCGGAGGCATGCAGACATCATGTCTCTGCCAGCGCAGGTGTCTTGTGGCGTATAGCGCGGTGGGTGGGAGTTGGTGGGGGTTGTTTCGGTCATAAATTTGAGATTCATTTTACATGTTTTTCAGGACAAGCTGAGGATCATTGAATTCACACTCTCTCACAGCTTTCCACCTCTCATCCCGCTCACCCACCGCTGCTGAGATAAAACTGGCCTGTTAAGCTCAGATCAATGTGTGTGTGTGTGTGTGTGTGTGTGAGCGCGCATCTGCGCCCATTTGTGTCAATCTGAGGGAGAATGCATTAACATTTATAACTTGTGATGGTGGCCTTGATAGTGAGACAGAGCTGACACACACGAGTCCCCGCTGGCCTCTCGGCACACTGCGCTGTCACACACACCCCCATTAGCATGGCGGCTAACCGCTCTTCTGCATCCATTAGAATAAATGTGTGTTAATGGATGTGCTTCAACTGCCAGTGGTTGATTAGAATAAATGCGCTTCATACAAAGCTGAAGCAGATGAATGTTCATGCCCCAGGTTTAACCTGACACACCTGAAGCCACCCACAGAGGATTTCTTGGACACTCAAGGGCTTATGTCTTAAATAATAAGAATAATTTAAAGTTAATGTAAAATCTGTAATATATATATATATATATATATATATATATATATATATATATATATATATATATATATATATATATACTATTTTAAAATATATTTTATATATATATATATATATATATATATATTTAAAAATGTAATATATGTAATATAACTTATTATGTTTCAGCTCATTTTATCTGGATGTTCTAAATTAAAGAAAATTTAAAGTGCCCTAATTAAGCTTTTTTGAATATTACCTTTTATGCAGTGTGTAATATAGTTGTTTGTGAATGCAAAAGGTCTGCAAACTTTTAAGGATTAAAGTGCACAATAAATAAAGTTATTAGATTCTGAACTGCCAAAACGAGTCTTCAGCAATTCCAGTCTCACTTTCTGTTACATACCTATGTAACAATGTAACAAATTTGCATAGTGCCAGGCTATGGCCTTCATTGGACAACATCTGCTTAGCCCCGCTCACTGTAGTTGTAGCTGAGGCCTGGAAGAGTTTGGTTCATGTTGTCGACATCTTGATAAGACGCTGTTTTCAGCAATGCAAGTGCAAAACCACTTTGCATGCGCTTCACAAGGATGAGAACTTGCACTGGAATTGATAAAGAAAAGCCAACTCCATCGTTACTGTTCGTATCACTGTGCATCAAGCACTGAGGAAGCCTCCAGAGCCAAAATTCAGATATGGTAATAGGCGTTTCGTTTCTGACACGCGCTGTAAGCAGTAGACCAATCACAACAGACTGGGCCATCAGACCAATCACAACAGACTGGGCCATCTGACCAATCAGAGCTGAGTAGACTCTCGGAAAGGAGGGTTTTAGACAGACTAAATCTTCGAACAAACCAATTTTAGACTCTTTGAGAAATTAGGTGATGTGCAATGCATATTATAATAAGATTAAAGTGCTTTTTGACCTTGGACCCGTGAAAACCTATTGTAGGAGACCCCCAAAACAAAATTAGGGACATTTAAAATAGCATAATATGGGCAATTTAAGGATAAAACAGCCAAATGTTGTAGCCAAATTCTATTTTATTTTATTTTATTTAGAGTGAAACTACAAGTTTTGTAGGGTTTAGTTTCATCTTTACTAATTCGCTTTATTCACTGACAGCAACACAATGAATTTCCCTAATGTTGGGGTTATGAGTATTGCTTGTATATTGTAATATTTATCGGGAAATAATGCAGGGCTGGATGTGAAAGGCTAGGCAATGGTATTTCAGGATAATATTATTTCTTCCTGCCCACGCAGGCCTGGTTGCATCAGCAAAAATGTTGTTTTCAGAGGCAGAGAAAGCTTTTACATTTTAATGAAAGATTATAAAACTTTTTTCTTTTCTTCAGAATAACCCGCAGCAGTGCATTATACACAATAAAAACTTGCCTATTTGTTAATGAAGTAAAAATGGGCTACTTTTGATTTGACATGGTATGTCTTCATAGTAAAGTGTTTTTGTTTGTATATTTATGTACATACACAGTCATATTCAGGTGACATTGAAGGATGCTACGTGAGTTTATAAGCATGAATTTGTGCATTTGAGCATATCTGGAGAGGATGAGGTGTTTTTGTTCATGTGTGTGCTTGCTGGGTTTGTTGGGCATTTTTATTGTACGTGTTAGGGGAGTTGTATTAGCTTGTGTTGTCCTTGGTCAGGGTGTTGAACGGGGTGTGGGGTGGATGGTAATGAGGCTGAATTCATTGGGCTCTGTGGTGATCCGAGTCCATT
Source organism: Scardinius erythrophthalmus (assembly GCF_964197995.2). NCBI lineage: Eukaryota > Metazoa > Chordata > Actinopteri > Cypriniformes > Leuciscidae > Scardinius > Scardinius erythrophthalmus. The sequence continues at coordinate 9,663,270 of NC_138236.1, forward strand.
TGGCTGCGGCGCCGTCCGCTTTTCGCTGACTCGCTCAGCCTCACCTCTCAAAAGAACTTCTAAATAACCTTGTACTGCCGAACCCACACCAGCCCTGCTGAGAAACAGAGACAGGACCAAAGAGAGAGACTGCAAACACAGTCAGGGACACATTCTTTCTGTCCACACACATGGAAGAAACACACATTTTTTATGTGCACACATACAAGAAGAGACAAGTACATATTACAGTACTGTACATGCATATGTAGCAATCTGTGGCTACACATGTAGCGCTTCAATGTGGATACTATTATTGTGAAAGTAAATGTTTAATAACTAGGCCTGAATACACAACAGTTCTTGTCTGTCTGTCTGTCTGTCCGTCTGTCTGTCCATCCGTCTTTGGTGCCGTTTTCTGTCTGTATTATTCTCCACTTAATAATAATAATAAAAACGGTAATAATGATAATAATTATTAATATTATAATTCAGTATTATGATGTTTATCTATGAGATGTTCTGGATATATCTAATATAGTTCTATATCTTTTTGAAAAGAAGTCCATTCTCTATTGTCAGTAATTTAGCGATGTATGAAGCATAGCTCACACAGAAACACTTTTAAAATAAGCTGCTTTCTGTTGATTAATGCAGCAAATTTTGCATGAACAACTTGAACCTGTTGCAAAATCTATGTGTGAGAAAATATTTTGCCTTAAGAATGCAAAATCCATGATCATGTGGAATCCCATTGAAATAACTGGAATTCACCCTCAAAACAATTCACCAAACAATAGATAAATTGTGACCCCAAGTTTACAGTCTCAGATGAAAGTTCGGTTCTTGTTTAAAATGACGCTTTGAACGTTGTCCATATATAATTACTGAAAAATTTGTTCAGATATAAACACTGATATCTACGGAACAATCAAAATAGAGCAAATCACCTTTTGAAAGTAACTTGGTGCTTCAAATAACCATTGTTGAAAACATTATGCCACTAGGTGGCAAAAAGTGACTGTTTGAAAATTGTTATTTGTTATGGAATCATTCATTCAAGAGATTCGTTCAGAAATGCTGATTCATCCAGTAATGAAACAAGTGAAGTATTCATGAGCAAGTCATTGAATCATTCATTCAAACCATTTTTTAAAAATAATTCATTCAATTTGATTAAACATTTTAAATAGATTGCGGCAATTAACATTTTGTCCGAAAAAAAACCCTTCTCTAATTGATCCAGAATCGTGCAGCTCTACTTGGAGGGTGCATTCATTTTAAATAATTGAACAGTCCATTTTCAATTATTGCTTACTCACCAGCTAACAATAAAATGTACAATGAATGCTCAGGAAAGTAACTATGAACATCACATGCAAACAAGAGTTGAGTTTAGATGGAAGGACAGAACATTGCATTGGCCTCTCTCTCTCTCTCTCTCTCTCTCTCTCTCTCTCTCTCTCTCTCTCTCTCTCTCTCTCTCTCTCTCTCTCTCTCTCTCTCTCTCTCTCTCTCTCTCTCTCTCTCTCTCTCTCTCTCTCTCTCTCTCTCTCTCTCTCTCTCTCTCTCTCTCTCTCTCTTTCTTTGCTGTTCCTCTCTCACGCTCTCTTTCTCCCCCTTTCCTTTGATCACCTTGCCACAGAGAAAGTAAGAGCCCTTTCTCTCCACTGAGGTTAATCCTTCCGGTTTGCACACAGAAATAACCATGGCAACAGGTTATCTTTGTGCAGAGCATCACCCAACAGATAATTGATCAGACTAGAGTGGAGGCAGGTATTCTTTTCTCCCTTAACCTCTCTGGTCATTAATGAGACACGGCACACACACACAACACCCTTGACCTTGGCATTTTAACAGGAACCCATGAAAGGTAACATGTAGTGAATACAAAGTAGATGTTGGACACCCCTGTGTTTGTGAAAACCCCTCACGTCCCACAGGACGTACTACAGAACAATGTGTCCCATGGAAGGAACCCTCTCCCCAACCTGAATGTTAAGCTTTTAGAGTCTGGATGTGTTCTGCATGTGCTACCGTAACCGCTTACTCAAGTACCATAAACTTTATGAATTTAACTCTAGGCAAATGGCCGCCCTTATGTCACCAACAACAGTTGACATTGTGTGAATGATCTTGATAGCATTAACCATATGGCCATATGAGCTTGTGAATATTGTGAGCTTATATACATTTTAAACACGCAAGGGATATTCAAGGAAATGTTACATATGGTGTACCGAGGTTTGTGTTAGCTGTCCAATGGTGCATTGCTCTGCACACTGTCCCATAGGTGTATCTTGATTTCACCGGATATTTGGTAAAAAAAGAAAAAAGAGTCATATTTCAGGTCGCAGGGAGTGGATATATTCAGTCTGAAGGACAGTGCAGACCGCTTAGAAAGTGGATAAGGAAATTTACCCACCAATCATTTCCCACCACCACAGTACTAAGGGAAATATAGCTAAACATTTTGCACTGAAAAGGAGGGTCTGGTGAATTCACCTCAGGTGTGCTTTCTAGGCTGTTGTTGACAGGTATAAAGAGTGTGAGATGCAACAATGCCATTATGATATTGATGAATTAGATAACAATTAAGACATTTTGTAATAAATAAGAACATTTATTTTCCATAACTCACTCAAAGACAGTCAATTTGGTTTAGAGAAAGACTCATAAAGATACACACATTTGCATTCTTGTTTATATATAAAAGAAATTATACCGTGTTTTTTTCTTCTTCGATATTTTACATGAACAGATTTCGCACAGCTCACCATATCCAGATATTTACATAGGTGTGTGCCCTTCAGATATGTGAGCCACTCCTCCCAAGAGTCTGAATATGGTTTGCATTTAGAGTAACCCAAATGAAATAACCGTTATGAACAGACACTCTTGATAAATGGTTGTTCATACAGTATGTAGTGACAGTTGACATTGCTTGTGCAAATTCGATGATGCCATTATCCATATGTCCACGAGCTTATGGTTGTCATGAGCTTTGAGCTTGAGCATGAGCAAACATGAGGAATATTCCACACTTTAATGAGGTAATGTATGTCGCACTGGTCTCCAGATCTAGACGCCTATCCCACGGATATATCTTTTGAAAAGACCACCTTATCCACAGCATGATGTTTTTATATACAACCCCTACAGACTTATGGGACAGTCTGTAGCCTGATGCAAGCTTGACACCTCTCCTAAGCTTTTATTGAGTTTTTCACGGCTAACTTCAAACCCTGTAGAGATGTCAGAGCAGACTCGAGATGCCATTAGCTGCAAGTACATTGACTGTGATTGTTTTTTTCTCTCCAACTCACTCTCTTGCACTCTCCCTCACTCTTTCCTTCTCAAAAAAAAAAAACTTTCATTATTAATTTTTACCCTCATATCTCAAAAAGTGCTTTTCAGTCATAATCCACCAGACTCTTTGGTTATTGCATTTATTTAATGAAAAAATCCAGGCGCCCTGGAAGACACAGAGTTACTGAGTGTGTGCTCGTGTGGGTATGTGTGTGTGTTTATATAAGAGAGAGAGAGAGACAGAAAGAGACCGGAATAAGGAGGATAGTGAGTTTTTTCTCTGTCCACGGTGGAGGCCGAAGTTATTAAGTGTAGCGATGGAGTGGAACTTGAGGCTGTGTTCCTTTGGCTCTGGGCTTCTTATTAAAGCAGCAGAGATTGAGGCGATTTCACACAGATCTTTCTCTCTCTCTTTATTTTCTCCCCCACTTTCCTCCCTTGCCAAATCCCGAATCGCAGACCAATCAGAGAACTTCGCTTCTTGCGAGTGAAAGAAAATATATCCTCTGCGCTCCGGCACAATCCAAGGGTCTTTGAGTTTGACTATAAAAATCCTTCACCTGAACTGACCTTATTGAATACTAGAACAAACAACGCAGTCAATGGCTGGCAACATTTAGTCCGCTTGCGTACGCTAATGGTGTTGTTTTTGGGAGCGATAGCTGAGAATCTCATTTCATCTTATTCTTGGCCCCACATCATGAGAGCATCGGCGGTCCACTGAGAACAGACATCTTCAACTCAGTCTGTATACGTGCCAGTATGTCGTATGATAGCAATCTGTCTGTGTAGAGTGAGCTCCGCCATTCTTCCTGAGTCCTTGCTCGTTCGCTTGCTCACTCAAACCCTCCCTCCCTCTCGGGGTGCCAACCCTCCCCCTCCCCCCCATCTCTCAGCTAATGAGTCCCTCTGGACAGGCATAAAAAGGCTCTCTCATCAACCATCTTGGAGATGATTGAGGCTTCAAAGAGCCTCCCAAGACATTAGCATAACAAGGCTACCTGCAGATGCTGGCAGTGCCAGAGACCCCGAGATAGAGACAGCTCTCCTCTTTTACCTAGACAGCATGAATCATTTATCGTCCTCGGCCAACAGAGTCTCGGCTTGTGGCCAGGTGTCGTGCCCGCCACTCTGAAAGCCCCTTGCGCTGTTGGCAAGTTAGCGGCTATTTACGAACTTTACCTGAGATTAAAGGAAAATAACTTTTTCTTTTTATTTAAAGAACAATAATTCCTCAACTTTTGAGTGGATTTGTGTACATTTGAGCTTTGCAATGAAGTACAATCAGAATTTTTTTTTTTTTTAGTATTGAGGCTTTCCCTAAAACTTTATTTTATAATAACGATTGATGTTGAAGGGGCCTTGTCCTCCATCCTGATGGAATATATGACACTTTATAATAAAAAAAAAACAGGAACTTTTTTCTTTTTAACAAATCGTCAGTAAATGAAGATGCTTAAACGTTATAAAAAATTTAATATAAAAAATATTAAATGGGCTGTTTTCTTTTCTTTTTTTAAAGATTAAATTAGCATAAAAATTAAAAAGGCTAAATGTAGAACATTTTTAAGTTAATAATAACATATTTGTATATTGTTATTGATATAATTATACTAGCTATTATTAGCTAGCTAGTAATTAAACCATTTTGGCATTGAATCTTGATTTGTTGTAGTTGATAAACCCATACAAACCCTTATTTAAATTTTTGTCTCACTATTTTAAGGAATGTTATTTTTATTTATTTTTATAAAAGGATATTATATGGTGACAGTGTTGTTTTCAGTGTTGTTGGGAAACAGCTAATTATTACAATTTATTATATGCATTTATATTTTATTTGAGTATTTTATTACAATTAAATGCACATTATTTTAGTATTTTTCTGAACCTAAAAAATCCCCCAAAAAATTTCAGTGCAGTAAAAATCTAAATTTTTGTAATTTTTTTATTTATTTTTTTTTTAGTTATGTGTGCTTAAGCTACTTTTTTGGTTGTATTTTTGTTGCAATTAAGAAATTAAAAAAGTGCAGTTGTTCATGTAATGTGCTGCACATCCCTGGTCAAGTAATACTTGCATTGGAAGCCAGAAGAACTCTTATTTAGCTTTAGCACAATTGTTGCTCTTGACTTTTTCAGAATAACTTGCAACAAAATAAAAAAAAAAGTGTTCTAAAATCATTAATGCAAGAGTATGCAAAATAATTTCCCATTTATGAGAAACTTGAGGTATTTGGCAGCTAGCATAATCTTAAAGTTTTTGCAGTACTACCTTGCATAAAATATTGTCAGTTTAAAATATGTAGAACAAAGTGATAATGCAGAGATGCCCCTAGGCCTGTTCTTTAGCTCATGTTGCATCCGACACTAACACATCCTCAGGTGGACGTTCTTGTTTAGCTTAGCCATGATGCGCCTTCACTCTAGAGCCTTTGCTTCCTGCCGTATTACATTTACAGATAAAATCAGCCGCTCATTTATTAAGCCTCAAAAGGTGTCCGGCTCAAGGGATTTGGTGCTCTGTTACTCAGTCCATCACAGGGAAAACACTGGGAAACTGACTTAGTGTAACGATTGAAGTCTTTTAAGGCTGATCTGAGACCTTGCATTTACATTATTTGCAAGCTAACATCATCAATCATATATGTTTCACTCACTGAATGCAGTTATTTAATTAATATGTTTTACAAGTATTATTGTAAAGACAAAATAACTACAGCAACTAGCAGCCAAGAATGTACTTTAATACTGTATTTACAGTGTAGCTTTCTCTGAATGTGAAAACTGTTCTCATAATTGCTCAGTTTCTGTCGGTTCTGTGATCTGAATAGCTCTTCAGAGGCTACTGACCTTTCTGTGGATGTGGCAAAGGCAATTCAGTCACTGTTACGCTATCTATAACTTGAACGGAGTTCGCCAAGGCTTATTTATTTATTATTATACGTTATTTGCGAGGCACTCTTGGAACAGGGCGTCCGGCCAGATGCTTCTCTCATGTTGTTTCAGTCACGGAGCGGATAAGAACGGTCCGCAGAGAGCGCGGTTCCCCAGCAGACGCCTCTACCACTCCTCCCACCAGCTGATGTGGTGTGGAAAAGTCCTGTCGCCTCTCGGCCCAGTCTACATTCCTGCCCAATTACATCCAGCCCCAGCTGACTTCCATTAGACTTGATCACAGCCCCGAGACGAGGAGGAGGGGGGTGTTTAGGAGGCTGTGAGTAGTATGTGTAGTAGAAGTTGTGAGTCAGAGCAGTGGTGACAGGTTCACTAGCTGTATGATCTCAGAACAGCCATAACAAAACATTTAAAGACACTGTTTTGCTTTGTGGTAGCTTTTTGGGATGCTGTGATGGGAAACAATATCGTATTATGAGCTTGTGATGTCATGTGTAGTAACTTCATAGCCACATGAGACAGTATGAGATCAGAGTGGAATCCAGCACCACATTTTGAGTGAGTGTGAATTCCTACAGAATAGACCTCAGTTCATCGTCAATATGATACAATGTATTATATTAAAGGTGTATATTGAATCATTTTATTAAAATTTTGACATCGATACCATGGGGAAAAACTGCCATATAGACATTTTTTATATTATCTCATAATTTGGCAGGAGGTACATTAGGCTGCTGTCACTTTAAAGGAACACTATGTAGCTGTTCAACCTTCATAATATATTTCCAAGACCCTTGTGATGGTACATCGACTTACAATAGGTTGAATGACACGTCTGCCATAGCCTGACGGGGTCTGTATTGCTTTTACTGGCACTACGTAACTTCGGGGTTCGGGTAGTAACCCGAGCACAAAAAGAACTACAAAATTCGACTGCTTTATGGCATACGTCACTTCCCCCACCACTTCCTCAAATTTGGACATGAGAGGCCAACCAGCGTTTGTTTTCGGCTTTCGTGCGTATGTTTTTGTCATGGGGGCTGTTTACACCTGGCCACTTCATGCGTTTTCTCAGATCGGATAGCTATCCGATCGTGAAAAGACCGGGTGTAAATGCCCTCCGAAACGCATTCAAGACGGATTTGAATCCGATCGCTCAAACCACTTCAGGAGGAGGTCTGAGACGCATTCCAGACGAAACTGGACAAGTGTAAATGCATCTGGTTGTTGAAACCACATATGTAAATTGTACTCCTCCCAAAAATGCTAAAAATAAATAAATAAAAAACGTGTTATAGGCTATATGTTATAGCCAGATATGACGACGCTACTGGAACACGCATCACCCAGATGAGAAGCTAAAGTAAAGAAAGGCATTTCAGATGCCTTTGTAAAAGACTACAATTTAAAACATATTATATATAAAATTCAGCCAGCCAAAGTGGCTAGTAGGAGTGACTGCATTGCACGCCTCTGCTGAAATCCACCGTCATTTGGCGAGTTTGCGAGTGCTAATGTCAGTTTTCTAAAGGTCGTTTTCTTCATTTAGTCAAGCAAATCTCAAGTCCTAAATTTGTGACTCGAGATCTTTTTATGAATGAATCCTTCTTTTGAGTTGAATCTTTTTAATGAACCAGTTAATCTGATTTATAAAATATTGCCCTGAAAGATTAATTCAAGTTCCTATTGGAGTGGTTATCAAATCACTGAGAATACAGCATATTATAAATTGAAGCAAACAAGGGTCTAAGGCAAGGAAGTACAGTTTGTTCATTGAATCTCACTCAATGTGTGTACTTGAGTTTTGGATCTCTCTGATGAGGAAATGTTGACAATATATTTTCACTAGTATTTTTAGTGATTAAACATGTGTTGTGACTCAGGACCTTCAGATAGTCTGTCATATTCAACAAACTGTACTTTCATTCCTCACAGCATTACTTTCATTAGTGTCAAATAAAATACAGCATCCTCATTTACATCAATGCCCCCTAGATGATCATCCTCAGTAACCAGAATTTTGCTGTTATTGCGTTTGCATTTAATATTCATATGTAAAAATAAGTCTAGTGTTCTTATACAATAAATTTCACAGTCAATAAAGACTCTTAGACCAACACACACACAAAGTAGGACTTTCCTCTGACTCCTGTTGTTTTAGAATGTGTTTTTTTCTGAGATAATTGTACTTTCTATATCATATCCCAACCTGCACTCTCAACTTTCTGCATTTTTAGATTTTCATTAAGACATTATTTAGTATGTTTATTAAGCTTCATTCCTTGTGGGGACCATTGGCTGCTGTTGGTGATTTCAGGTTTTACTATCCCTTGTGGAGATATTTTGCTCACAAACACACACACGCATACATACACACAATCCTGAATGGTTTAGCCATAGTGGCTCTGCACATTTTCACAGCAAGAAACTGGGAAAATAGAAAAATCTCGATAGCATAACTCCAAAAAATAATCCCTTCTGTAAGAAAAAGCTATGATTCGCTTTAGGAAATCATTTCATTTAGATCTCCCGAACAAGCTTTGCTTTTTTGCTGGTGTCCCAGTAATACATCAAATAAACGGCCTCCCAGGGTCTCGTTTTTTAAATGTTCCCACATCTGTTCGTCAAGATGCCGCCGCTAAAGCCGCTTTCTGATGCAGTCTCTCACCCAGAGCTGTCAGAATGATTTCTGCCTTTTCTCGCTCTTCCCTCTATCTGTCCTACTCTCTTTTTATATTTCTCTGGGAACATTTAGGGCATATTTTTAATGCTGAGCCTTATCCATGACTGCAGTTCAGTTTAGGGTCAAACATAGTCGTATACGCATTACATAGAACCATCTCTAGGTGGTAGTTCATAAAATTACCACCCCGCATTCAAATCTGTACTTTCTTATCAGGGATTTCACACTTTAGCTCTTTTCCAAAACCTAGTGATCCTTCTAAAGCTGCTTCCTTACTGAAATGAAGTTTTAGAACTTAAAATGTCGTCCGCATTATACAAACAGAGCATTTATTAATTATGCTGCAAAACAGCTCGTTTGTGTCTGTACAGACTTCAGAAGAATCCCAGCGTCAGGAAACAATTGGAGGGTTTATTTTTAATGGCGTCGTAGGATTATGTTTGTTCTGAGCATTTGACGGATGATTGTTTTGTAAACTAGGCACATTATAATGGAGAGTTCGCAAAGAAATTTTTTTTTGTAAGAGGAAGCAGCCAACTGTATTAAATCTCACAGCAGCTGTGCAATGGTTTAAATATAATGTGCAGTTTTTAAAAATGGTCTAATAATGGGGTTCATGGATTCTCGTCCTTGGAATGCACCACTTCAGTATTTTTCAGGTTAATCGGTAAATTGCAATCGAGGATTTTTTAGGAGGAAAAAATATTGTAGAATCACGACAGCCCTAAAAAGTTGCTTACTTTTTGAAACACCCTTTACGTTGAGAACGCGCCTATGATGCTGCTCACAGAGGCAGCTCTCTAGTTTGAACAAAGCATTTAACTTTGGTGTCCAGTCAGACTCTAAACCTTATGGTTACAAAGAGACTAAATATCTGACGTTGTATCCTGCCGGTCTTCTGTTCTTTCTCTTTGTTTTTCTTGTTTTGTTTTGTTTTTTCGAGATTGAGTTCTTTGAGATTGATTCAAGCTTTGCTGGCAGCCTGTGTTTGTTGCTACCCATAATTCACTGCTCTACCCCATGACATGCTGCTACAGCTCTGTGATGGATTACTCCAGACTAAATGCATCGCTAAAGACGCACACACATAGCCCTTTTGAATTGTTAACCAATTTTTGTGAAGCAGGTTAAACACACAAACATGCACTGAGCACAACACACCTAATCTTTTATAAACATTATACACCAAATTACATGCACAAATTCATCACACAAATGCAGTGAGTCACACAAACAACAAATATGGCCGCTCTGCTTGGGCCTCTTTAACAAGGTAATGCATCATAAATTCATTTGGCTCCCAGTAAACATTGTTGAAAAATGAGAGTGATGGATGGATGTCATGGGGAGGAGAGCCATGAGCTTCTGAGTGCCGCAGTATGTGTGTGTGCGAAAGAGAGACTGGTGCTCTGTTTCTAAACAGGACATTTTTAGGGTATTGTAGGTGCGTTCCGGGTTTAAAGTCTGTCCTGATGGGTAAAAAACGTAATTATGCTGTCTTATAAGAGACCTCCACAGTGTCTGAAATTGTACTGTGTACTAGCACACCTAGAGTGTAAACAGTTATTTTTTACAACATTTTTTGCATTTTCTGTTTTCTAGCTGAAGGAAATAACCTTTTAAATCCATTTTATGGGTTGGTACCAAGTGTTATTTTAGTATTATTTGTGTTCAATTATAGTTTGGTAACGCTTTAGATTACAGCCCACATTCAGTTTTGATTTTAATTTGTTTATTTTTTTGTAATTTTGTTATGTGCTTTTGACATATTTTTTAAATATTACTATTTAGGTTTAATTTGATTTTTATTGTTTTAGTTTTGTTTACGTTTTGATTTATTTCCGGTTAGTAATTTTAATGCTTCAACCTTTTAAGGCACAATTTCTCTCTTTTTTTTTTTTTTTTGCACAAAATAAATATATTTTTAATTAATTTCAGCTTTATTTCAATTAACAAAAGTGTTTTTAATAGTTGTAGTTTTATTTAGTAATAATAACCATGGGTGCTCCTGCCCTCTTGCTATGTAGAGAAAGTTGCAAACGTCAAGCGCATAAAAGCGTTCAACATTTTGTTGCAGTTTTCTTTGTGACCACAATACCCACACTGCTTATACTACAACACAGCATTGAATAGTGAAGTGTGCGAAATGGGACATACCTTTTGTTTTCCACCATTATATATGTGGAATTGTATTAAAAGCTTAAAAAGCAGAAAAATATTGTACATTACCGGTACATTGTTGAAACATTTGCCAACATTGTGAAACATTTATGGCTATTACATATGCTTTATAAGTCTTGGTTGTGACAAATACATTTTAAGAGTTACCACAGTTATAGTTGACAGGATAACTTGCTGTGTGGAATTATGAATGAATGTACCATTGTTTGTCGCGCTGTCATTCTAATAGGCTATTCATCGTTCATCCTTTTCGATAAAGTGAAAAACTTCCTGTCCTGTTTTAAAGGAAATGAAACATGTCTTACTGATGACACAACGAATGAAGATCTCGCTCACTGAAACTTTTATTCAGGATTACAGCAAATGGCTTAGATTTAAAAAAAGCAGCCGTTCACTATGTGCATTCTTCTGTAACGGTGAAGCCACCACATTAACCCCATAAATGCCAAAGCAGAGGAAAGCAAATTTCAATTATTCACAGTATACACTCACCTAAAGGATTATTAGGAACACCATACTAATACTGTGTTTGACCCCATTTCACCTTCAGAACTGCCTTAATTCTACGTGGCATTGATTCAACAAGGTGCTGAAAGCATTCTTTAGAAATGTTGGCCCATATTGATAGGATAGCATCTTGCAGTTGGTGGAGATTTGTGGGATGCACATCCAGGGCACAAAGCTCCTGTTCCACCACATCCCAAAGATGCTCTATTGGGTTGAGATCTGGTGACTGTGGGGGCCATTTTAGTACAGTGAACTCATTGTCATGTTCAAGAAACCAATTTGAAATGATTCGAGCTTTGTGACATGGTGCATTATCCTGCTGGAAGTAGCCATCAGAGGATGGGTACATGGTGGTCATAAAGAGATGGACATGGTCAGAAACAATGCTCAGGTAGGCCGTGGCATTTAAACGATGCCCAATTGGCACTAAGGGGCCTAAAGTGTGCTAAGAAAACATCCCCCACACCATTACACCACCACCAGCAGCCTGCACAGTGGTAACAAGGCATGATGGATCCATGTTCTCATTCTGTTTACGCCAAATTCTGACTCTACCATCTGAATGTCTCAACAGAAATCGAGACTCATCAGACCAGGCAACATTTTTCCAGTCTTCAACTGTCCAATTTTGGTGAGCTCGTGCAAATTGTAGCCTCTTTTACTATTTGTAGTGGAGATGAGTGGTACCCGGTGGGGTCTTCTGCTGTTGTAGCCCATCCGCCTCGAGGTTGTGCGTGTTGTGGCTTCACAAATGCTTTGCTGCATACCTCGGTTGTAACGAGTGGTTATTTCAGTCAAAGTTGCTCATCTATCAGCTTAAATCAGTCGGCCCATTCTCCTCTGACCTCTAGCATCAACAAGGCATTTTCGCCCACAGGACTGCCGCATACTGGATGTTTTTCCCTTTTCACACCATTCTTTGTAAACCCTAGAAATGGTTGTGCGTGAAAATCCCAGTAACTGAGCAGATTGTGAAATACTCAGACCGGCCCGTCTGGCACCAACAACCATGCCACGCTCAGAATTGCTTAAATCACCTTTCTTTCCCATTCTGACATTCAGTTTGGAGTTCAGGAGATTGTCTTGACCTTGACCACACCCCTAAATGCATTGAAGCAACTGCCATGTGATTGGTTGATTAGATAATTGCATTAATGAGAAATTGAACAGGTGTTCCTAATAATCCTTTAGGTGAGTGTAAATACTTATATCAAATGATCTGTAACAGACAAAGCAATAGTGACACATAGTAAAAAGATTGTTACTCACACTTGTGTTGTTATATTGCTGTCGGATCCAATGTAGTCGTCACTGCATCATCTTTTATTTTCAGTCTCCCTGATAAGCCTGCGCTGAACAGTGTCGTTTAAAAACGAATCTGCAGTAAAATGAAGCGAACAAACAAACTGTGTCTTACTGACGTGATCTGGAACTTTATTTAAAATAAAGTTCATCCACGCTTTCTTAATGTTAGAATCACATGGAAGGCAATGTAAAAACTGTTTTTTCTTGACAATCCTCAGAGACATGTCTATCATTTTGTTGCTCGAGTAATCCTGCGTTTGCGTCTTACTTGTATTTACTACTATATGACGTGCAAATCGGTGGGAGGGGCTAAAGAGGCAATGATGTAGAAGTAGTCGTTGATCTTCTGCGGAGTCGATATTTCATCGCACTATTACGTCATGTGACAAAATCAAAAGCATGTCCTTTTGGCAGCTTGTTTTCAACTAACAAGTTGGACTAACAAGGATGTTTTAAGGTTCTAAAATTTACAGGATTTTTTATAGTACAATGACATCTTATATGTTAAAAGATCAAGGATATTGGATTTCTCAATTACCCCTCAATTACACCTGTGCACTTATGGAGTGCTATTCTGTGGTCAACAGTTGTTGCCTATGTAGTGCGGTTCAAATCACTCACTGCATTAGGCAGCTTTCTATATAGGCAGTAGGCAGCGAGGGAGCTGACAAGGTTTTGTAACAGAGCTTGAGTTACTGTATAAATGGTTGTGGGTGATTGTACAGACATTGAGTCATACACATGTTTTCAGGTCATGGGCTGCTAATCTTTATGGTGGTCATTTAGCTGTGGAGAAACCCTTGAGAGAGAGAGAGGGAGTAGAAGAAAAAACCCTATCTGAAATAAAAACAGCAGGAGAGAGAGAATAACCGGGTTGTAAAGTGTGATATCCCACCACAGCGACCATGCTGCTAGAGGAGACTAGCGTTTTCCATTTTGGGATTCAGCTGCGTTTGCACTGAAGACACTGACAGTCTCAGCACCTTTGCACCTTCAAGAACAATAAGACCTCACCTGGCCGCACACACATACACATACACATACTTTTTTCATCGGTATCTGTGCATGTTGAAGGATGTGAACACTTAAAATCCACTCTTACTGTTTTTTCATCATTTCCACTTGCAGTTGCAATTATCGCTGCCCATTTTTTTTCCCCCTCCATCCTCTTAAAATGAGGAGCAGCAGCCCCGATGCAGTGATTAACTCTAAATTGCAACAGCTGTTGATGGCAACTTCAATTAAGACTGCAGGCATCAATTTAGTGGCAATCTATGGCATTAGTGAGGTTTCATCTTTTACCAGCCCTGTTAACCACCCAATGGTGACAGAAGCCTGTCACTCAGGCCTGCAAATTACTCTGATTGTCAGAGAGAGTAGGTTGCTTTGGGGTGGCTGTCATGTTACATGATAGCATTTATGTGGTGCATATAAGGTAGTGCAGTAGTGAAAGATGTGGGGAAAGATGCGCTATCATGTCCTTGAGCAAGACATTTATTATTTTATATTAAACTGGTTCTAAGTAAGACCCAGTGATCGCTTTCCAGCACTACCTTCTGGCTATGTTTAAGCATCATGTAAAGACATCATTTCAAGAGGGAATGAGATGGAAATTTATCACCCTGCTGGTTTAGTGACAAACGACTCTTTATATGGTCCCACAGTGTTAATCGAAAGATGGTATTGATTTTATCATTCGTTTTTAAACAACAGTCATTGTAACATCCTAATGGTTCTTCTAAGCCTTATATTCTTCCCCAACCCTCCCTTTGGCCTTTGCTGGCGGGGCTCCAACTAGAGCTCTCTGTCCCTATGGGCTAATCAGCTGAGCACAGGCCCGTTGGCTGGGCTGTTAGTTCTGGCTGTAATGTGTGTGAGCTTCCCAGCCCTGTTTAATCTCTCCTTTCTCTGGAATGCTGATACTCTGAAGTGCTGCTCCAGTACTGTGGACCATTCCGAGTACAGTCCCGAAAGAAATATTGAGCATAGACAGCACGGACAGACCTTGGACACCTGTCTCAGACGTGCAATCCTCAGACTGCCTTAGACAGTCCATGCAGATGCATTAGTTTGCATGAAAGGTTCCACCCTTGACTTTGCCTCTCCTGCAGATAAAGTCTGTAACGAGACTCCTGGGCTCCAAACGGTTTAGATATTATTAAATATTTATGTTACGTTCATTAAGCATTTAAAAACTATTTATACAGCCATCAGCAAGAGTGGCATTTTCCTTCATCAGTATCTGTGAGAATGAAGCATGTTTTTTTTTTTTTTTTGCTGAGCTCCTGTTAGAGAGAATTAAACAGAGCGTACTGACTGTTTCGTGACGATTAGAGCGGGACCAGAGCTGTCCGACAGGAGGCACAGAGGTCTAGGTGAAATGTGGATTGGTATGACATTCACAGATGCTTGCTGAAATCCCCATCGCTCAGTTCTGGGAAAGGCAGCAACAAGGACAGAATGAACTCTGGCTGTTTGTTGCACTGTGTTGTACGGAAATATGTTTTTTTCTTCTTTTTTTTCTTAGTCCCTGTAGTGACAATAAACTTTTCTTTCTTTCTTTGTGTTTATTTTTTATTTTTTTTTTGACTCTGCAGACCAGGAACACACACTTTATGTAAGATCTACCTTTTTTTTTTTTTGGGGGGGGGGGGGTATATGTGTATATATATATATATATTTATTATAAATACAAGCAAAAAATTATAATAATAAATATGTTATTCCCTTTATTTATAATCTGCTTATTTATCTGTTCATGATAAAAACAATACAGAATTTCAGAACATCAGTTTATTTATAATGTCATATTTTATAATATTCATTTATTCTCTAAATGTACTATATTTTAGAAAACTATTAACTTATTCTATTCCATACTATTACAGTAAATATGATTTATATCTTGTTTTCTATTTTCTCTTTGACTTCACTTTATTCTCTTCTGTGCAATTAGAATAAGATTTTTATTTTAACTTAATTGTATTCTGTTCAATTAGAGGAAACCTTTTATTTTTTATTTTGTTCTGTTCCTTTATATTCCTTTCAAATGCCTCCAAATAAGGAATCTGAACTAGGAATTGACTGTATAGTGTTTTAACATTATGTAATTACATCACAGAGTGCAATGGCCATTTGTTTAGTGTGTGTGTGTGTGTGTGTGTGTGTGTGTGTGTGTGTGTGTGTGTGTGTGTGTGTGTGTGTGTGTGTGTGTACAGGTTTGGCTATACTTGTGAGGGCCAAATGTACTCACTTATTCAGCTAAATATAGTGACAACCGACTAGCGAGTACATTTTTGGTCCTTGCTAGTTGAAAAGGCTTATAAATCAGCCAAAACCTGTTTTTTATTTGAAGTTTATTTCTGTGAGGCTTGTGGTTAGGGGTAGGGTTTGGTTTGGTTTAGGCAATAGAAAATATCATTTACCTGATATAAAATCATGGAATACTGAAATTTATACCTCACTAATATAGTGAAACAATCATGAGTGTATGTGTGTGTGAACAGTTGCTCACGTGTTCTCAGTCCTCTGATGAGTTACTTATACTGTATAAGTAACTTGAAAAACTAGACACACATTATCTCTCTGTGGATTTCATTTGTTTTGCCCATCATCCATAACCATTAAACTGTCTCATTTTGGATTTCAAAGGCAACATCTAAGGAGTGTAATATGATCAGTTCAATATCTCTGTTCAGCATGACCTAGACAAAACCACTTTTCATACTGTAAGGTGAAAAACATTAGAGCTTACATAGAGAGAAAGAGAGCGCTGGATACCTTGTGTCCTCAGGTTATGATGGAGACCCACATACATATGTTCATCTAACGTTTCAAAACAGAACCAGAGGAACAAAAACATGGCCTTGTCCCCCATACTGAATCATTTTGGAAACATACCGATCCTTGAAGGTATATATCTCTCTCTCACACACACACACACACACACACACACACACACACACACACACACACACACACACACAGAGCTCTGTTTTCAGTTTTGTTCGGAGCCTGAAGGAAGGGCCGGTGTTTTCATTTCATATTCATAAATCATTCATACATCTCACAGCGTCCGTCCTTTAGAAAATCAGCCCCTTGTCTTTATATTGAGATTCCAAATGTATTTTCTCATCCACATCACAGACGTAATGCCCCTGCCTGTCACTCTTCCACCGCTCTCAGGTTTGACGAAAGTGACACATTTATGAGATATTTTCGCTAAGCGCTTATTCTTTTGTATTTCTTAGGCTTTGGCTCTAATACAATTAAATAGATGTTTTAGCCTAATAAAGAGGGTGGAGTACCACTGTGATGTGGATAACCCCTTTAAAGTAAAGGTATTTCCAGAATAACCCTAAACCACATCTTTTGGGATTCAGTTTTAAACCTTAATTAGGCGGTACGTTTTTTACATGGATATGTTAGGTAATATCAACATATATTGGTGTTAATCTGTGATTTTATTGCCATCTGAATTGGAAATGTCAATATTTTTCCCATCTCTTAGGAGAAAATTATAAGCTACAGTTTCTTTCCATATCCAGTCTCGCCACAACATAATCTCATTATTATTCATGGGCATTTAACTTTTTTATTTTTTTAGAGAAATTAATACATTTATTCACCAAGGATGTAGTCAATTGTACAAAAAACAAAACACATTTAAGACATATAGGGCCAGATTTACTAATAGCTTGCGCCAACGCAAACCCTCCTTTGGCGTTAAAAAAAAAAACTACTGACAGAATTTACTAAAGACATGCAGTGAAAAATTAGCACTGAAAAGGCATGTTACGGTTTTGGAGTGATTACTTTAATTTAGTTATTTTGATGTATATTTGCAGGTATCAAGAAAAGTGTTTTTTGAAGTGCATATTAATAATGATACTGTTGTATTTTGCATAGTTTTTTAGATATTGTGTGTGTGTATATATATATATATATATATTTGTTTTTCTTTTTTCGTTTTGTATTGTTGTATTGATGAGTAACATGATGTTTGGACATGTGATCACCTGGAGATATAAAGGGTTGCACATCTGTAGTCAATTTGTCTGATGAAGAGCCTGCGTGCTCGAAACGTCACATACGCTATGCGATAATTGTCTTAAAAATAAATATTTTTGATAATTTTGGAGTTTAGGTTTTGCCGACTTTATACTTTATCTTTTCACTGAAAAGGCGTGGACACGGTTATTTTTGCGGCTGACCTTATTGCATATGCTTTTGTAGGAGTTTCTCTTTCAGACGCAAAATTTATGGGAGGACAGTATTTAAATGAATCATGCAAGGTGATTTACCAAGGTTTGCTAGTCGATTTACTGGTATTTGCGGCATTATTTTATTGCTCAACAAACCATGCCTTAAACCAGACGCTAATTTGCGTTAAATCATCTGCCTGCGTCTGTGTTCTTTAATGTGTGTGTTGTCAGTAGATCACGCTCAGAACTTTTCACTTCCATCTTTGCTGTTTTGGAATTGCACTCGCACGCTCATTTGCCCTGTTTAGTAAATCTGGCCCATAATCTTGCAAAAGATTACCATTTCAAATAAATGTTCTTTTGAACACTCTATTCATTGAAAGAATCCTGGAAAAAAAAATGTCATGGTTTCCCAAAAAAAATTTTAAGCAGCACAACAATGTTTTCAACATTGATAATAATAAGAAATGGAAAATGGATAATGTGACACTGAAAACTGAAGTAATGGCTGCTGAAAATGCAGCTTTGCCTTAAAGAAATAAATTACATTTTAAAATATATTAAAATAGAAATCAGCTCTTTTAATTTTTTATCAGTTATAAAAAATCCAGTAGTGTATGTGCAGTTTTAGAGAAGTAGGCTATAAATGTTTCAGAATACTCTGTCTTTCTTAAGATTGCATTAGCCACTTCTGCAACTGTCCCCTGCATGATAGTCATCCAAATGCATGAGTTTTATCACGAAGGACTAGGAGCCATACAAATTGTTCTTTTATGGATGTCACCTTGAGAAACAATTACCTTCCGAATAGGGCTTTATATGCTGTTGTTTGCTTAAACTTTCCATGATTAAATATTTTAACTTTTTATTATTTCTTATTAACATTTTATGGTTTTATTATTTAGTTTGATAAACATAAAACAGTTTTATATATTGTACAAACCTTTTCTTGTCTATACAGTAGTGGTCATTTTGGAGCGGTTTTAATAATGTCGCCGGTTGTAATGCCCTGCGTGGGGTGTTCAATAACCCTTTTGGATCTCAGCCAGGGAATGTGAGTATAGAGAACATCTGGTGTGTGAGAAGATATCATAAAGCAACTACAGTTGCTCTTTTAATCACTTTCACTTAATAAAAGAGTGATGGGCTCCTGCAGGGAAGGGCCTCACACTTCACAAATGGAATATTTGCACACACGCTCATATGTCAGATAACTCCTTAACTCACCAGCAGGTCGCCGTCATTCTCTGCTGGCCCACCAACACTTTCTGTTTTTGATTCTTTTTCTCTCACTCTGGTTCTGTTATAGATTCACAGCCCATCCCGTCTGGATGTTTTCTTTCGCAGCGGTTACTACACCTCAAGAATGAGGTGGTCTTAGAAAGTTTGCTAGTTTTTTATAATAAATATTAGCTAATAATAATGCATTCTTTAAAAATTAAACTTTTTTTTTATTATAAAAAAAAAACATTGCAAAAAGTTATAAATTAAATTAAGTTTATTTATTTGTTTGTTTGTTTATTTGGATCCCCATTAGCTATGCCCAAGAGCACCGCTAGTCTTCCTGGGGTCCACACAACACTTAAAAACAAAAAAGGAAAAAAAAAACACACACAAAACATTAAAAAATACTCTCAATAACGAATCCAAAAACAACACGCTTAGCATAGCCTATATTCAACATTACAACAATCTGTGAATGTACAAAAAAAAAGGTCTAACACTTATAATGCATCGATCCAAGTGTGCCTTTACCTGTTATTTTAATTGATGACAATGGTAGAAAATTACATGTTTTCATTGCCCTATACTACTGTACGTTTAAGGAAATTAGTTTTTGCTTTGGGGATTGAAAATCTGCCTGTCCACTGGCATATGTATATGACTTTAAGGCCCTGTTTATACCTGGTATTTAGATGTGTTTTGGTCAATTGGATCACAAGTAGACACAAGGAGACGCACCCTCGTTTACACCTGGCATTTTAATCCATCTCTTTTGTCCACTTTCAACCACTTCTGTCCTGATCTCTTTATGGGCGGTATTTCAGATCTCTAAATCAATTGGACGAAAAGAAACGTGACCGGAGACAACGGAAAAACATACAGAGAGCATCAGCTTTTGTTTCTGCTCTGATAGCCACAGGACCACGCTAGTGTCGTGTGTGCGTGCTTGTTAAAAATCAGGAATGGTGAGAGAACATTGTGCTTGGTAAATTTTTGGATTTCAAACCAAACTTGGGTCTTCACCCGACTAAGTTTAAATCCCGTCTGTCTAGCGAGCTTCACATAATGTTTACGCATTAGGTCAGTAGGTGGACAGTAGGCGGTCTTTTGTGGCTATTTGTACACATTCTACCACATGAACGTTTACACTACAAAAAAACGAATGCGTTTTCGACTACCTCTGGAGGTGGTTGAAAGTGGACAAGCACAAAACGTTTTAGACTCTGTTTACATATGTATTTAAGTGTGGTCCACTAGTGATCCGATCGACAACAACACATCTTAATACCAGGTGTAAAAAGGGCCTAAATTGCATTTTAATTGATTGTACCAATCCAATGGAATTTTAAACTGTAAAATCTTTCATGTTGCTTGTAAAATTGCTTCAATCATCCGGTCTTCCACTTTCAACCAATTAAGATGGAGATGCTGTTAATATTTGTGCCATTAAACAGACATCCGAGAGCCAGTAAATGTCTTGACATGGACTCATATATACTTCTTCAGAGTACTTATTTGATGTTAAATATTTTTATATATACAGGACAATTTTTTACAAGTTTGAGATTAAATATGATTTCATTTTATTGTTTTATTTCAAGCTGTAATTTGGTCAAATTATACAAAAAACTTTACACTGTTACACACCTCGGGTCGTTAGCGACCCTATACAATTTTTACATAAAATTGATGGGAAAGCAGGCATTCATTTATATTTATAATGGATATATTATAATGAAGTAATTGAGGAATACTAAGAAGGTTTATGTCTAACTTTATAAAATGAATGAGGAGGAGTGTAGTGAATGACGTCCCGGGTCACTAAAGACCCGAGGTATTCATTTAAGTGTTAATGGATATGCCATTTCTTGGTCCAGATTTTTTTTTTTTTTTATGATTTTCCTCTGCACATTTTAGCCTGGGCTTCAAAGAGACAAATGCAGTATGTTCTCTTAGTGTGCTAGTGCTTTAATGCTGCTCATTTTGGTCTTTACGCACACACACACCCTTCAACAACCACCATCCAGTGTCTGTATCGTGTGCTCTGTCCTCTCAGACCCCCATTAGCCAGCCGCACAGTGTCTCTAGAAGAGGCCATCAACACCAGTGCGTGAGTGAGAGACAGGTAGTGATGTATCCAGTTAAGGCCCTCCAGCATCTTGTGGTCTTCATTTAAACATAGCTTTCAGCTTTAACAGCTCACTCTTTCTTTTTCCTCACCGTCCTGGGTTTCTCATGCCGCCCATTGCAGCATAGAAGATTAGACCAAAATACTCCTAGGATGGTTGTGATCTCAGAAAGACATTTCAAAGTTTTGTCTGAGACACTTTGTAGCAAGTAAACAAGGCATTTCCACCTGTATAGTTTGTTTCGTTGAGTCTGATTTCAGATTTTTGCACCCCTAGTCAATTGATATGTCACTCAGAAGGCCACGTCCTGACTAAATGGGTTGTTTATGCCTATAATTTAAAGTCTGAATGTGCGACTACATCATGATTTTTAATGTCAGATTGTGTGTATTTGTTTTCTCCACAGCAACAAGAACAGGACCCCACTAACTTGTACATCTCGAACCTCCCGGTTTCAATGGATGAACAAGAGCTGGAGAACATGCTGAAGCCTTTCGGACATGTCATCTCCACACGGATACTCCGAGACGCCAACGGGGTCAGTCGAGGGGTCGGTTTCGCCAGGTAACCTTGACAACCAACCCTCTCTTTGGCTCATGCAACACTAGACAGCGTTTGTTCAAGAGGGCACATATAAAAACATCCCTTAGTTTCTTTCTTTTCCTGACCCCCACCCCCTCCCCCCCTCTTGTGTGGCGCGTGTGGGGTGGGTTGGCTGGTTTTCAGGGTCACTGGCTGTGTAAGAGATCCCAGCAGAGGCTGTGTGTGTATATGTGTGTGTGTGCAATTGTGCCAGCCAGGCAATTAGCCGTTCAGCCATGATTGGGTGAGCAGAGCTGAATGGGGCCGCACAGAGGAGAGGAGCCACTCCAGAGAGCACAGACTAAATCAAGACTCCCAGCAGCCCGAAACAAACACTTTATAACACCCCTGCCGTTCTTTATCTTCCCTCTCTCACTCTTTCTATCCCTCTCATTTCATTCTCAAAATTAACATATAAGGATGTTTCTTCAATTACAGGAGTTTTAATGTCCCTGAGGTTAATACTAATAGATTTCAACTTTATATATTATATATATCACATTTCAACTATATATATATATATATATATATATATGTGTGTGTATCACATTAAAACTTTTAACTTTTTATCATGCCTTTATCACTTATTTTGGATTATTATATTTATCAATTTATAAAATATTGGTTTACCCTTGACTTAGACAGATCTTCAATCTTAAACAAAATTCTGTATAGAAATATTAATTACTGATTTAAAATAAAATATATTTTATATTCTTTAAATATGTTCTAAACATAGTCAAATAAACGACATATTGATTGATTCATTTATTCAATCTTTGATTGATTGATTGATTGATTGATTGATTGATTGATTGATTGATTGATTGATTGATTGATTGATTGATTGATTGATATTCCATCATATTTTTGGTCCAAAAGTGATTGTACTTGTTTATCAATGAGACAACAATTTACATGATTTACATGAAATATGAGACATGTAATATGTAAAGAAAACATTACAGAATATTTTTGCTTTGCATAATTTCTTATCAAGCTGTAGCTATACACTTGTCAAATTATTAAAAATGTGAAGCTATTATTAAACTGTATTTGTTATACATACAAAGCTAGCCATGAGGTAAAGGAGTCATACACTACATAATGTTGTCTAACAAAATCAAAATACATAATTTGAAAAATGGTGGAAATTATTATAGACAATAATTGTTATAGACAAATTAAACTGTTGAGAGTATGAAAAGTGTGTTTTAATAGAGAATGTTCTATATGTCCACAGGGCCAAAAATGTCCGTACTTAAAGAAACAGTCATAAAGCAGAGTTTTAAAAAGCTAAATCTGTTCAGTTGTCAATGTTTTCACTGCAGTCATGACCGATGACTTTAATTCTGATTGCCTAATGCTGTGTGTTTCTTTTTGTTTCTCTTTCTGTCTCAGAATGGAGTCCACTGAGAAATGTGATGTGGTGATTCAACATTTCAACGGAAAGTTCCTCAAAACCCCACCAGGAGTACCAGGCAAGTGTCAACAATACAGTGTGTTCTAACAATATTACATCCTAACCAGGTGCAAAGCGACAAAGTGACAATCATCAGGACATTTTGTTGCCCACTTGGTGTCTGTTTTCACAGCTCCATCCACAGTAAAATCTCATTGCTCTGAGGTCTCTCTCCATATAGCTGTATATTAAAGGAATAGTTCAGCCAAAAATGACAGTTCTGTCATCATCTACTTGCTCTCATGTTGTTTCAAACCCACACGAGTAAATGACAGAAACACATTTTTTAATGAACTGTGCTTTTAATATTAAATATGTTCTGATTTTCTGATTTTGACAGCATAATTACACCTGTATAGCTCTCTGCCGAGCTTTATATATTAGAAAGCTAAACCTCCAAGTACAACGCGATCTAAACCTCTAGTGTGAAGAAGTACACGTTCCCCACTTTGAGTCGCTCTGCTCATCAGCTTCATATGACAGGATCTGATTTATAGGTTGATTAAGGTTTAATTTAAGCCTGATGTGCCAGAAGAAAACAGTTCCCACAGGGCAGCAGAATGTGCTGCATATACTAGCGACAAACATTTATAATGAAGATAGCATTTAGAACACATTTAACTTGCATTACTTGACGTATTTCAGAGTGATACAGAATATTAGTGAGATATGATGTAGGGCGGGACTTGATTTTATCGATACGCATTTAATTGAATTGTGAAAATTGGGCTATGATATTACTGGTTATTATTCAAAAATAATTTCAAAGGCCAGATGTGTCATTAGATTGTGCAGATAGATTTTTCTTTAATAGAATATTCTGGGTTCTGAGCAAGTTTAATTTACAGCATTTGTGGCATAATGTTGATTACAACAAAAATGTCCACCTGTCCTTGCTTTTATTTAAAAAAAAGCTAAAATGGGGATTTGGTGAAATTGGTATAGCCACAAGACGTAAATCTGTTTATATAATTTTTAAGGTGGAAAATTTGATTACTAACTAATTTATTACAATTTCATAACATGGTTGCCATGACAACGTACAGTAATAAGTCTCAAATAAGAAGTTTTATCCAAAAATGGTCCCAATTCACTTTTCTTTGTTGAAGTCCATTTTTGCTTATTTTAAAGAAAATGAGGGGAAATAATCTAAAAGTATTTTCCATGGTAATCAACATTATACCACAAATGCTGTCGATTGAGCTTATTTTGTATTCAACTCAGTTTTTTTTTAAGTAACACTCATCAGTAATGCACAAAACGACCGGAGACATTTATTAAGAAAGTAAATTCTGATTTCATGTCGCCTTTAAAAGCGACAAATGCTTTATATCACAGACGCCCACAAAAATAACGTGTAAACAGTGTTGTTTAATGGGGTAGTTTTGCAAAGCTCAGGGTATTTTCCTCAGTAATGTGCTTGGTGTTTGTTCCCCTGCTGTCGCGGAGCTTTCTTGTTTCCTTTAGAGGAAGGGAAAGGCGAGAGCTGGAGAGGTTAAGGTGGATGAGAGAGAGAATGTGTGATTTCTGTTGGATGCAGTATGTTCGTGTGTGTGTGTCTGTTTTCTGTTTGAAGGAGACATAGGCAGAGGGCTTGGAGGGGGGTGTAAAAGCAACTGACAAGACAGAGAGAGAGAATAGGAAGAGAGAGATTGGAGAGGGCAGCCTGCAACTCTGGCAGTTGCTGTGTGATTTGTGGGGTGTAGCGTGAGGCTCGGTGTCAGACCCAAAGACAGAGGGATGATGGATGACTTCATCTATACCTCTCTCTCTCTTAAAGGCTCTCTCTCTCTGTCTTTTCTCAGTACTAACAGACTCCTGGCCAACTCGATCTTGTCTTTACCTTTACACTGTGTCTTAACTTGGTGAACGGGATAAAGCGACAAGCGATAAAAATATCTTCCATGTAAATCTGAGTTGTTCCTTTCCAGCTGCGACCGTGACAAGCAATAAGCATTTTTTCAGTCACTTGGTTTCTATTTCTGCAGTGTCACATGATGCTCAAGCCTCAAGAAACATTTCTTAGAATGATCAATGTTGAAAACATTAAGACTACTGGATCATTTGAGGGTGTTGAGGGTGAAGTTAATTAGATCAAACAATTCGTTAAAATGATTAGACAAAAAAAAAAATAAAATTTGCAAATCATATATCGCTACATCTCTCATGAAAATGCCAAGGAGAGTGAAGACCTAAATTGAATAATTTTCCTGACTTAAGGCAAACTTGGGGCTTAGAAGACTGCAAATATAGCGGATAAGTCATGTGGACCCCTTTTACTATACTTTTATGGTCCTTTTTTTTTTTTTTGTCCTTTTGGTCCCCATCCACTTTCACTGTGTGAAAGAGAGAAAGAAACGCATCTTCATACCTTCTCTTTTTGTGTTTCTTTGAAGAAAGAAAGTCATACCAGTTTGGAACAACATGAGGATGAGTAAATGATGACAGAAATTTCATTTTAGGGTGAACTATCCCTTTAAAAAGCCATTTTGAAAAAAAAAAAAAACGAAAAAGCTTCTTTTGAGAAATAGAAGGCAGAGAGTGAGAATGAGGTGATATTGTGCACTTTAAAGTCAGGAATATTGCTACAATCTTTGCCAGCCTACTGATAATGCATTCAGCCTTGAAAAGGAGCCATGCATGTATTGATATCCAGGTTTAAAGCTCAAAAATAGCATTTCATCGATTTTCTCTTCCTCCCATCCTTCTTTTTCCATCTTTCTATCCCTCTCTCTCTCTCTCTCTCTCTCTCTCTCTCTCTCTACTAAGTGGATCATACAAGCCTGTAGAATAACTGTTTTGCACAAGTGGTTCCTCTTGAATCTTGCTGTGCACTGAAGATTCTCTCAAACAGGTGTAGCATTATTAAAACATCAGACATAAGAGATCCAATCTGCTTTATGCTTTTACAGAAAAGCATTATGCACATGAATCACACCTATGCTTCTTACACAGATGAAATTTATGTTTTATTTGAGAGAGAAAGGAAAAGAAAAGGAGCTCTTTGTCTCTTAAAGGGCATGTTGCAGGTTAGAGTACCCAGTGAGCCAATGTATAGAAAAATAATGTAGGAACTAGATTTAAATATAAACATATACTTATAAAACGCTATTTAGGCTTCTGGAGTCGTTTTTGTGAGGAAAATTTTACTTCCGCATTTGAAAACCGCCGAACCAGAAGTGACGTCACATGAGGTAGAGCGGTCAAAGTAAACAATGAATCGCAATGACAGCTCGGAAAGCTGGGGGAATTGTAGCCTAAATATTTACTCGTATGATATATATAATTCATATTTAATTGATATATATGATGATATCCTATAATTATGAGCCTGATATGAAGCCAAGTGAGCAGGACAGGCCAGGTTTAGACAGAACAACGGTGAGTTGTGGTGTGAGGAGAACAGGGCAAGAGAACAGTGTTAGCTTTAGCCGACGATATGTAGCCTATAACACTATGATCAGATCACAATTGTACTAGGGCTGGGTACCGAGTTCGATACTTTTAGGTACCGACCGAATTGCCTCGATACTATCGAGTATCGAAAAAATGACATGTTGTTCGGTTCCACACAAACTCTCCGCGCACATATTCATATGAGACGCGAGCACACACACATAATACCTTAAAGATGGGGAAAAGTCGATCAAAAGTGTGGGTACATTTCTCCAGCTCGATGCCAACAGCGCGCGATGCAGTATTTGGGGTAAAATAATTGCTGCATGACCGGTACCGTGACAGATATGATGAAGACCTTGACAGTGCACGGAGTAAACATAAGAGCAGAAAGTTGCTCCGTCTTTGACTGGTAAATGAAGAGATACCTTGTTGATCACTCTGACAGTGTTAATATTGCAATAAATAATAACCTACTGAATGTAGCCTACACTGCCGTTCAAAAATGTGTTGGTTAGTCAGAAATTTTTTTTCCAGTAAGGATGCATTAAAGTGATCAAAGGTGACATTAAAACGTGTAGCCTAATGTTACTAAATATTTCGTTTTTAAATAAATGCTGTTCTTTTGACATTTCTATTCATCAAAGAATCATGAAAAAAATTATCATAGTTTCCAAAATATTAAGCAGCAAACTGTTTTCATATTTCTGAAGGATCATGTGACACTGAAGTAATGATTTTGAAAATTCAGCTTTGACATCACAGGAATAAATTACATTTTGAAATATATTCAAATAAGATTTTAAATTGTAATACTACTGTATTTCACAATATTACAAGTTTTACTGTATTTAAAAAAAAAATCAGCTTAGGTGAGCATGAGTTCTTTATAAAACATTTTTTGTTCCTTTGTGCTTTTTTGTTCCTTTGTGCACTGGCTAAGGAGCATGAGTCAAACTGAAAAAATAAAACCAAAGTTTTTCTGAGGTAATGTGTTATGTAATCTTGTTAAAAAGGATTTAATAAAATTGGTATCGAAAAAAGTATCGTTAGGAACCGGTATCGAAACTGAGGTATCGAAATTGGCACCGGATCGAAAGATTTTGAACGATACCCAGCCCTAAATTGTACAGATTATTATCATCATGTATCAGGCAATAGCAAAGCTAGTATTTAGACCCTTACCTGCATGTGTTGTGTGTGTCAGCCATTAGGAGACAGTTTCCAGAGGAAGAGGGACTTAATAAAGGCTTTGAATTAACCTATTTGGTGACGATGAATAAAAAAATGATCACAATCACAACTGTCTTACTGTATAAAAACTTTATATCTAGAAACCGCCAACACAAACATTAAAGTCGGTTTGTACAGATTGAAAATGAATTATAGAACATAATATTTATAAAATTTAAATAATATTTATAATAATAAAAAGTGTCGGCTGCAGACTAATAGCAAACACATAAATGCATTACATTACAAGTTTATGTAGGATATGTTAATGAATTAAATTAAGACAAGGCACATTTTGTAAAACAGATGTACAATAAGTGATCTAACGGATCCGTGACCGTCATGTTTCCTGCCGGAACCACATGCTGACGACGGGCCGTCACCGGGCGACCCGATGAATGAGCCGGGACAGTGTGCACATATCGCCGGGATTATAATCATTCGGTCTATAGTGAACGCTACACACTACCGCGTTTTTCAAAGCAGAAGCAGAAGTGAAGTCCCGTCTCTTACCCGGCACAAAACGCACACTGGCACGGAAGATCGCACCGTCTTTTTTCTTATTCGGAAACCTGTGGACTCGATGTCCTGACAGGCCATAATTCACAATCATTTACCACGACGATGATTAATTGAAATACAATAAGCACCGAAAACACAGTGAATCATGACCGCTCCCACTAAACATTGGACGTCGGATAGACGTGCAGATCATGTCTATATTGGGTCCGTCGGTCCATGACCAATTCTGGACATCTATTCGACGTCCAAACTAGGTCCACTATTTGGATGTCCAACCATGACCCAACTTGGACGTCATTTTGACGTTCAACATTGGACCTTTGAACTGGGTAATTTTTTTCGACGTCCAAACTAGGTCCACTATTTGGACGTCCAAAGATTACCCAACTTGGACGTTATATTGACGTTCAACATTGGACCTTTGAACTGGGTATTTTTTTTGGACGTCATTTGGACGTCTATGACAGGTGCAGGAAATTTACATGATTATTTTTTTTTAACGCAATAAACGCCATTTAAAAAAAAAAAGAGTTTGTCATGTCATTTTGCTGTGTACTGAACCTATTCGCTCCATCCTTGTTTCATGCCAAATCTCTATTTCCTTGTTTAAAATGCGCCGAACCTATTTTTAGCCTAAACGCGATATATCCTCTGGACTAATCAGAATTATCTCACTCTCTCTCGCTCTCTCACCCTCAAATCACTCGCGCGTATCGCGCCAGACGCTCAATTCGCCTCATTCGCTTGTCCGCACCGCGCTAAACGCCTCATTCGCGCATTATCAACATGATTAATACATATTCGAATAGGCCTACAGATTATTTATAATTATTTAAGATCATTTTCCAAAAACTCCATTTGATCGTCTCAGCATCAGGTGATAACTGGAGAGGCCTACAAAGGTGTGCTACTGTAGCTCAAACAGTAGTGCATTGGTGTTTGTAACGCTATGATCACGAGTTCGATTCCCAGGGAAAGCAAGAATAAGGGGTGTGTGTGTGTGTGTGTGTGTGTGTGTGTGTGTGTGTGTGTGTGTGTGTGTGTGTGTGTGTGTGTGTGTGTGTGTGTGTGTGTGTGTGTGTGTGTGTGTGTGTGTGTGTGTGTGTGTGTGTGTGTGTGTGTGTGTGTGGCTTTTTTCTTGAGCGCGTTTTGATTGAGCGCACTGGGCGCGATTATTGTTTGGAAAAGACGCACAGTATCTAATAAAACACACGATCCACAGCAAGCCAACCCCGTCTCCTTCCTTCTTCCCACAAACGAACTTTGGACGGACGTCAACATTAGACGTGCGGAAGACGTCGGAAAAAGACGTCATCTGGCGTCACAGTCTGCACCTTCAAGGGGAGCAAAATTGGACGTGCAAAAACGACGTAGAAAATACGTCGTTTCGACCTGTCTATGCGCAGTGGGCTCCAACTGAACACCAACCTATCTCTGCACTGAGCGCGAACGCAGAGCCAAACGACTACCTCATGTGACGTCATATGACGCGATGGTGAAAAAAAGCGCTTTTTCGGCACGGTCAAGGAAACGGTCACGTTTTCTATTGAATTTGCGCCCTTATGTCTTGCAAAACAATTTTTAATCCTGCATTTACTTTTCATATGGTATTTTCATATAAGGTTATATTTATAAAAAAAAAACCTGCACCATGGGCTTTAAAGGGAGTTCATCCTAAAATGCAAGCTCTTTCATCATTTACTCGTCCGTATGACTTTCATTGTGTAGTCGTTCTGCTCGTCTCTCTTGTCTCCATCTGCTGTAGGTGTGTGTTTTCTCGCGTGTTGTCCTGATCCAGCTTACTCAGGCTTTTCTAACAGGCCACAACGGGGCCATCAGGCCTGCATGCTCTCATAATTATACAGGCTCTTAGGCAACATGCTGATGCTGGGTAGATAATGATGACGAGCGTGTAACGCCGTGACCCCTCCATCACGCACGAGCTCTCTGTCATGGGACGTCTAGCACTTTTTTCCGTTCTGCTGATCTTCCACATGCCCAGCTCAAGCCTGTGGGCTCTGTCAGATCTTCGAGTGCGTTTCAGGCAATGTGGCCGGCACCTGATCTCAACCTTAATCCCCCCCCTTCATCTCTTCGTCTCTCCCTATTCATGAGCAGAGTGGCCTGAGGGAGGGAAGTCTTAATGGTGTGGGTATGGAAATCACACTGTGGATTTGCTGTCATAACACCACACACACGCATATGCATTAATTCTGGAACGTTTTAGTTGATGGTAATTGAAGGTAAAAAGAGAAAGGTTGCGACAGAAGAATAACACTAATCTACCTGAAACTGAATAAGAAAAATGAGAAACTGAAATGGGAATGGGTATATGTAGCAAGGGGTCAAGGTTTGGCTGGTTAGTTTGGCCTTGTGAGCCCCTGCTGGTTGATGACGTAACTACACTATCTTGCAACAAAAAGCATTTTTCTACATTTTAATGGTCATTCAAAAAGTAGCTGTGTATTGTGACAACATAAACATAAATATAGAAACAACTTAATAAGTATAAGATAAATATAAATAATATAATATTTCAGTGCAATGTTTTACCAGTGTCATACATACACACAAACGTCAAATGGACATATGTTTTTTTCCCTGTGTGCTGCCTTTGACATCATAGTTCAGGATAGTTTCTTTCTAGTGAAGGACTTGGACTTGTGCATGCTTTTGTGTTTCCATCCTTTTATTTTCACATATTATTCGATTTATTTACTCTATTTATTTATTTATTTATTTATTTGAGTAAAAATATTTAATTTAAACATTTTGTGTGTGTGTGTTAGTTTTTAATTATTTTATTTATAGCTTTTATAATAATTTATTTGTAACTTATTTTTTATTTTGTTAATACATCAACAGTTATGCCAGAAAAAAAGTACTTTGAAATTGAAAATTCTGAGACAGACAGACAGGCAGGGTCTTGTGTATGTGTTTTCCCACAGGCTGATCAGTAAAGTGACTTGTTAAATTGCTGTGTATTAGCTGTGACTGAGGGAAAATGTAGGCTTGTACTGAAGTGCTTACAAGCCCACTGACAGTAAGACCGTGAGAGAGTACTTACACCCCACTGTCTGTGCTGATGGAAGGAGAGGCTAAATTATAGGGTTAGAGGCCAGGCTTGTGTGTGTGTGTGTGTGTGTGTGTGTGTGTGTGTGTGTGTGTGTGTGTGTGTGTGTGTGTGTGTGTGTGTGTGTGTGTGTGTGTGTGTGTGTGTGTGTGTGTGTGTGTGTGTGTGTGTGTGTGTGTGTGTGTGTGTGTGTGTGTGTGTGTGTGCAGCATCGGGGTGACCCATTAAATTTGGTTCCACTTGACTCGCTAATGTCTGCGATACTGGGAAATCAAGCTGCCACGGACCAATACACTCTCTGAGGAATTTGTTTGAATGGGGCATGTATCAGTAGTGAGGCCAGATATCATTAAGTGAAAGACCTAGTTGACAAGGGTCCTGAAGCCTTGTTCTAAAAAATAAATAAATGCAAATATTTTAAAATGTACTTATTTTAAATAAAAATCAAATAAAAAAATATTTATTTTAAATAAACAAGTTTATTTATTTATTTATGTAAATAATTATTTATTTTATTAATTTATTTTAATGGCCGTCAAAGATGCTCTTTTGCAGCCAGATGGTGTAGTTACGACATCCACCAGCAGGGGCTAACCGGACCATGTTACCTAGCGAAACCACAAGTCAACCATATTCCTTAATCTATCACAAAGCGCTCGGTCAGACGGCTTGTTTATATACCACACCATAAAAAAAATGAAATGTAAGATATCACACCCCCTTCAAGATAAATCTGTGATGATCTGGTGTGACATGTTATTTTTGGAATGTTCCGGGATCAGTTTTAGCAGTGTTTGTGTTCCAGTGGTGAGGTCATAATGGAGGGGTCTCAGGTAAGCGTTTGGCAGGCCGGGGTTGAGGCGTGGTGGGCTCTGGAACATTTTGATGTATTAATGAGCACTGAGCTGGCTTCTGACTGACGTCTTCTGTTTGGATAGTTTCGTCTTATGCTTCAGACAAGGCGCTCACACGCTATGTGTGGGAGAGAGAGAGAAATTCTATAAAGGACGTGCTAATGAAGCTGTTTATTTTCCCAGGACTTACTGGAGAACATAATGGGTACTGGCGCATATCGTTCTCTCACATTCTCTGTGTACCTCTTTCTCTCTGATTTCTTCTTTCTTTCTCTCACTTTCTATATTTAGTGACGCTTGCCAAGGCAAGCATCAGTATTATTTTTGCTTGTACTTTGTATTGGATAATTCTCAAAATATGGTGACTTTCTCTCACAAAATGTTTGATCTTTTGAATTCAGTCATCTTAACATTATTACTTTATTTTATTAGTTTGTATTAATTCTTTAATTTAAAAATAAAAGTTTTTAAAATAAGTTTATGCTCACCAATGCTGCATTTATTTGAGTAAAAACAGTAATATTGTGAAATATTTTAACAATTTAAATGAACTGTTTTTTTTTATTTTAAGATATTCTAAACTGTCATTTATTCCTGTGATGGTAAAGCTGAATTTTCAGCATCACTACTCCAGTCTTCAGTGTCACATGATCCTTCAAGGGTGTAGTTTACCCATAAATGAAAATTAGCCCATGATTTACTCACCCTGAAGCCATCCTAGGTGTATATGACATTCTTCTTATGAAGAGTTATATAAAAAAAATGTCCTGGCTCTTCCCAGCTTCATAGTGGGAGTCAATGGGTATATTTTTTTGGAAGTCCATCAAAGCCTTTTCATCCGTGATAAAAGTGCTCGACACGTCTCTGGCGGGTTAATAAAGGCCTTCTGAAGTGAAACGATGTGTTCGTGTATGAAAAATATCCATATTTAAAACTTAACTTAAGTCTAAAATAACTAGCTTGCGGCAGACGGCCGTACGCAAGTCGACTTGCGCCAAAAGAGTA
Source organism: Scardinius erythrophthalmus (assembly GCF_964197995.2). NCBI lineage: Eukaryota > Metazoa > Chordata > Actinopteri > Cypriniformes > Leuciscidae > Scardinius > Scardinius erythrophthalmus. The sequence goes on from NC_138236.1 coordinate 9,696,816, forward strand.
ATAACCCTTTAACTTGTCACACCACGTAATGATGAACGCGGATTCCCAGCCCTGTTTGTTTGAACCGCGAGAGGCGTCAAAGCTTGCGCTACTCCTACATACATCGTCAAGGGTTACTCTTTTGGCATAAGTCGACTTGCGTACGGCCGTCTGCCGGAAGCTAGTTCTGTCAGGACCACTATCGTCAAATACGATTGACAATTAGCATACAGTTTGGATTGGCGGTATCGTTCTGTTCTGGGCAAGAACTCCCTGCGCATCCATGCGGCCTATAGCATAGATAAGAGCAGGGAGAGCAGCAATAACCCCCGTTAGGGTAAACAGAACAGAACCAACATTATTGTATTGCAGATATCATTAATTCAAGATTTTAAAGTACAACATGATTCGAGAATTTATTCTGATTCAAGAGGAATGAGAATGCCAAATCCTGACTGATGAGAGGAGGAGCTGGGGATGGAGGAGGGTTAAAAGCACCTGAGAAACATGATAGCTGCTGATAATACTGAAGGAGCCTATATATGTATACAGTGATAGGTGTCATATTCCTATAGGTAGACGTGGATCAGCTGAGAGTCAGCTGAAGCGAGCTTGACGAACGTGACCTGCCAGAACTAACGCTACGCTTGATTTATTTTAGTCGATAAAGGTTTAAATATGGATATTTTTCTTACATGATCGCTTCACTTCAGAAGGCCTTTATTAAGGCCAGAGACGTGTCGAGCACATTTATCATGGATGGATAGGCTTTGATGGACTTCCAAAAAATATATACCAATTGACTCCCATTATAAGGCTTGGAAGAGCCAGTTTTTTTTTTATATAACTCCAATTGTATTCGTCTGAAAGAAGAATGTCATTTACACCTAGGATGGCTTCAGGGCTTCATGGGCTAATTTTCATTTTTGGATGAACTGTCCCTTTCAGAAATCATTCTAATATGCTGATTTGGTGCCCAAGAAACATGTTGAAAACAGTTGCGCCGCTTAATATATTTGTATAAACCGTGACAGGGTTTTTTTTTTTTCAGGATTCTTTTATGAATAGAAAATTCTAAAGAACAGCATTTATTTGAAATGAAAAGATTTTGTAACATTATATGGCTCTACTGGCGCTTTTGATCCATTTAATGCATCCCTGCTGAATAAAAGTATTAATTTCTTTAAAAAATCCCCCAAACTCCAAACTTTTTAACAGTAGTGTAATTTACCTTAAAATGTGCAGAACAATACTGCGTCAAACTATTTAGGACAGTATAATAAAATGTTACGTTTTAGAATGATCCCTTTATATGGGGTTTCTTGAATATTAAATTTAACTATAAACATTTTTGTCACCATATTTTTAGATAATTTTGACAATAAAATGGGTGAAAATATAGACATTTTCTGCTAAAACTGTAAATATGTATTTTCCCGTCTCTCAAATTTACCCCAAACCTCCTTGTTTTGGAATTTCGGAGCCCATTCATTTTCTAAAACAGCTCTACTTCCAGTTCTCTGTTTCTTTACTTTCCCAAAGCTCACTCAGTCTTTCCTTTTGTTTTCCCATAATCTTTGAATAAGCATGATCCTGTATTTTTCTCCGCTGGAACCTGACAGGCCTCCTCAGCGTACAGGAGGCAGGAATGAAAGGTGTTTAGGTTTGGCTGTAGTCTTTAGAGAGAATGGCAGGTTTCTAATGTGTTGGGAGGGCTGTGTGAAAACCCCACACTCTCTATGTCAAGTAAGGCCTGCTCTGTACAAACATGATGCTGGTAACCACGGACGCGGGAAATACTATGGGCCCTCATGATTCCTCCAGTGTCCCATCATGCCAGCGTGAGCGTTTTAATCTTTATGATGTTTCTAAATGAGAGGAGAGAACACAGGTTCCTAAATGTGAACTGACATAATAAATCATTTTGTATCTCTTTGTATATATGGGCTGCACAATTAATCGTTAATTATAATAATTAACCTTATTATAATTAAATGAATAAGGTTATGATCATGGCTGTGAGTTTGAGCTAAACTGCAGGACTCAAACAGTCACATGAAACTGTGTAAACTTGCGTTGACAGCTTTATTGATCATAGCTAGAGGGGAGCATTCTATTATTGATGCTTTGCTCGGTTTCACTGTATAATTTATTCTAAATCTGAATTGCAGTTTTTTTTTTATGCTGGTAAAGAGGGACAGTGTGAAGTTGACCCTTTAGGCACTGTCTTGATTTAGTGATGTATAAATCAGCAAAATATTAAAGGACAAGCATGATATCTATAATGATAACAATATTAGCGCCCACACATTATTTTTCCATAAATAATGTTATCAGCAAAGTTAAAATGTAAAGCAACAATATGTACAAAAGAATTCTTATGATCAGTGCCACAAATTTGCTTGATTAGTGACCTATAAATAGTGCAAACTCTTTAAAATTCCATATTCATTTTACACTGTAATGTTTCTGTTTTAATTTTTAAAAAATCATAAAAAATTTAAATTATATTTTGTGGTCTTATATATTTGGACCCTACTGTACATAAAATGCCCTATTTTGCCTTTGACCCACAACCCACAAACAATCATGGTTATGTGGCTGACATTAGATATACTGTATGTGTAAAATGATTCTTGCTTTCTTTCTCTCTCTCTCACACACACACATATTCACCTGGTTACCGGGTCTCTAAGCGCAGGTGTGGTAAAGGGATCAGGTGTTTTGGAAAACAGCTTGAATATGTGTTAGTGGCTGAGTTGTGACAACAATATCTTCAATGTGGAGCTGCTATAAATGTCTTGTTGAGTGAAAATTATTCATATTTCTTCAACTTACTGTTTAAGAATTTCATGAAAATCTACATATACGTGTAGTCAAAAAAATAATGTTTTCAGTTAATGCGAAGATGCTGACTGTCTGATTAAACAATTGAATAAATGTTTAAAGACATGAAAAGTCATGACATGATAAATCAAATTTGGCTTGATCTTTTTACATATGAAAAATCTTTGTACCATTAAAACATCCTGCAAGTTTCATAGCTTCAAACTTCCTCCTTATAGAGCTGGTAAGTCCCGCCCCTTCCGCAAAACCCCGCTGGACCTCAAAGTTGAAAAACCGTCAATGCAAGTGAATGGGAGAAAATAATTATTTTCTGGTCCCGTTTGAATTGTGCCATGAATGTGAACATATGTTGTCTGTGAATTTTTTATATAACTTTTCGTGTAAAGAATGATACAATTTAGCGGGTAGAAGTTTGATACGGTTAGATTTTGTGTGAGAGCACTTTGTGCACTACAACTCTCGACGCGTTTGAAACGTCACCACCACTAGCACACGGACTAGCTCACGGATCCTGCTAAACATGGCTGTGTCTTTGATGCACTTCACCGCCTTCTTTAAGGGAGAGGACAAAATCGTTGAGGTTGGTGAAAACCACGGGTAAATCAACTTTATGGGGTGACGTCACATAGGCGATATGTAGTCTTTCTCGTTATGTCTTTTCCACAGCTGCTAGCCGAAGAATCATACCATATACTGTCAAACTCGTAACATGAAAAGTTATATAAAAAATTCACAGACAACATATGTTCAATTTATGGCACAATTCAAACGGGATCAGAAAATAATTATTTTCTCCCATTCACTTGCATTGACGGTTTTTCAACTTTGAGGTCCAGCGGGGTTTTACGGAAGGGGCGGGACTTACCAGCTCTATAATAAACATATCATTAATTTAATCAAGCTCTAAAAACGGCTTGTTTGGATATTGTGGGATTTGTGACGTCACACGGGCTAATACATTTGCATATGACTGCCTTTAGAGCAAGACATCGCAGAATAGTTTTACATCATCGCACCATAGGCCCCGCCCACTGGTATCAGTCGCTTAACAGCTGACATTTGCCTAAACCAGATGTGAACATCATGTCAAAAGCAAATGGAACCCATTATAATCATTGACGCTGTCTACGCTGGATAAAGTTTACAGATGCAAAGTAACAGATGAGGGTTGAAAAAAAAAATTCTGCAATTCTTTTTAACATTATTAGTGAACCTCAAGGAACATATTTAAATAATAAAAAACTCCTTGTCATGACCCTTTTAATTTAATCAAATTTCAAAGTGACAGTCGAATTAGCATCAAATTACCTGCATTTGGCTTCCATGAGTTAAGCCAAATTGAATGAAGCATTTGAGCATGACATCAACATGTGAACAGCTTGAAATCAGTCAAAGTGCCATGTACCAATGTGAACACCAAATCAGGTGCCCAGTTCTTGAAATCATTATATCAAAATGCTGGACAATTTGGGAAAAAAATGACAATTCCTGTTTTTTCTTTTATGGAATATTGCACTATTTATTATAAATGATTTATCCATGTACGTATTTTTTTTTTTAATTCATGTGTCCTTATAATCTTTAATTAAAATAACTCCCCCTGCCTCTTGCGTTGACATCTCCTCTCTTCTCTGATGACGTGTTTACTGGCGTGAGGGCGGGACAACCTGTCGATTACATAAGATATCACAGCAATAGCAAACCACAAGAATCCAATCAATTCCCGATGGAAAAATCAAGTCCCACCCTAAATGTTTTGTGTACGTTCACTTGTATATACGTCACAATAGAGAAAAAAGTCTATCGTAACTTCCGTTTCATGCTGACTTTAACAAATCAATAAATCTGAAGCTAATATCATCAGTAAAATAAGGTGACATGCCCAGCGGGTCTTCAAACTGCGGCAAGTGTGTGCAGCCTCTATCATTTCACACCAGTGCTATCTGGAGCATTCCCCAAACCAAATTTTCCAAACCGCATTATATTTTGATTTATTTGTGCTTTGTTCGTCCTCGACGGTGTCGTGATTGATTTAGCACTGTTCTGACACAAACAAAGCTGGGCCCAGATAATCGCGTTTATACAAGATAGAATTCTAATGAGGGGGAGAAATGATCTTCCAGTGAAATCTATCTGATCTGGGGCGTTCTCTAATAGCTCTGTCTGCCTCTGACCCGAGAGAGGACAGCAGTCAGCCCCACGGAGGGCAAGTGATTTCAGTGGAGAGCCCATTAGGAAGCAATATTGCATATATTTTTTTTTTTCTTCCTTTTTATCAAGCGTTCATTAGGGCTGCTGGGATGAGTCATGCATATCCAAATAAGACAGATTTGATTTCTCATATGCACACACAGGCAGAAACTCAAGCAAATGCTTTTCAATTACCTGAAATGAGGGAAACATTTTCCTGCGTTTTCAGCCAACAAACACAGGGGAGTTCACTAAGAATGTACTGCGTTATTTGCATGCACTGTCTGTGTATATCATGCGATTAATTACTGCTACACAAGCATCTTTTCTAAACAAAGTTCTGTGTACCACCTGCTCTCCAAGAGTGCTAATAGTTAATTGAGGCAGGCAAATAGTGCTGACTTTTGTGAATAAATCTATTACGAGACTAATTTTACAGAGCCTCTGAAGTCTAAATAACCCTTGAGACATTTGCAAAACACTTTTACATGCGTATGAGACACTTTCACATGAGCACAGGAAAACTAGATATAAGTGCATATGCAAACTTGTCAAATTCGTGTGTGTGTTTTGAATTTTTTCATGCATGCAAGAAAGGGGAACATATTTGCCAGTGCTGGTCTCTCTTCATGGCTTTCAGTCAAATATCATATCCAGTTTAAAGCATTATTGTTTGTTTATAAAGGCCTCCACACACAGTTGCTCCTCCATATATTTCCGATCTCTTTTCATTTCATCATACAGTATATCCAGACACCTCCGATCAACCAATAGTCTACAGTTGATTGTTCCCAGGACACGTCTTAAACTGAAAGGAGATCGTGCCTTTTCAGTGACTGCTCCACAGCTCTGGAAAAATCTGCCACTGTACATTAAGGGCCCTATTTTAACGACCTGAAACGCAAGTGTCAAAGCGCAAGTAACTTTGTGGGCGGGTCTTGGCGCTGTTGCTATTTTCCCGGCGGGATAAATGACTCTTGCGCCAGGCGCAAATCTAAAAGGGGTTGGTCTGAAGTAGCTTCATTATTCATAGGTGTGGTTTGGGCGTAACGTGAAATTAACCAATCAGAGCGTCATCTCACATTCCCTTTAAGAGCAGGCGCACTTGGAGCGGTTCACAGCCAAGGAGAGCAACGCTCTCGTCAGGGACGTTGGGGATGGAGAAACCAACCCAAATTAACTTCGGTTAAAAAGGCGTACTGTATGATAATTTGGGTAAATGTGTAAGCTAGATGTATGCTTTTATAATAAATTGTCTATCTATCTATCTATCTATCTATCTATCTATCTATCTATCTATCTATCTATCTATCGTAATAATGTATGATTTGCAAAAATGAAAACTGCTGCTTCTGTGTAGATGAGAGAATCAAAGTGTATGCGCGTTGTGCACACGCTACATTGATTATGGCCAAGCATGCGCCCTTAAAATAGCATATTAATAACATGCGCAACGCGCCACTGACTTTAAACAATTTTTTCCTGGTTAGTGGCGCAATTGTTTTCTAAACCTGCAAAATAGCATGAAGGAACGTTTGCGCCGGAACACGCCTCCTTTTTTGCGCTGAACCGCCCTGGGGAGCGCAAGTTCCCTAGTTTAGCGACATGCGTCTGTGGAGGGAAAAGCGCGCTTTGCGCGGGTGCAAAATAGGAATGATACATGCGTCGGTGTACAAAGTCAATTGCGCTGGGTGCAAGATAGGGCCCAATATCTGCATCAACATGATGAATTTAAATCCCTTCTTAAAACGCATCTATTTATTACTGCATATAGTCATGAGTAGGTGCAGTGCATTGTGCATTATACTTTGTGCATTGCATGTGACACATGTTATGTGTCTATTTTTAATATTATTTGCTTAACTTTGTACAGCACTTTGGCCAACATCTGTTGTTTTTAAAGGTGCTTTATAAATAAATGTGACTTGACTGACTGAGTGACATTTTGACATTTACTTTTATTCAGTAAGGATGCAAAAGTGACAGTAAAGACATTTATAATATTAATAAAGATTTCTAGAAAAGTAATTATAAATAGAAAAAAGTTATTACTCACATATGTATATATATATATACAGACTGCAGACTGTGCATGCATGGACATTTTTTTTGTTTGTTTTTTGGTGCTGAAATATTGCACACAAAAGTGGTGCAACTAGTTAATTCGCCTCACTGTGAGACAACTTAATGTTATTTTCTGTTTTTGTGCAGCGAGTACATTCCTTCTAAATGAAACATGAACTTCAACCTTTAAACGAGCATGCGGTGAACTGGCTCCTGACCTTGCATTCTGCAATGTTTTATTAGAGCACTGAGACAATAGTCTCTCTCTCTCTCTCCAGTGGCCTGCTCTCAGGACGAGCTGTGCAAAGCAGCATCCACCAAACCAAAGTCAGACAGGCCCATTAAAAGGCAGGAAGTGGGGTGGCTAAGCTGATTATGCAATGTTTGTATTCTACTCAGTGTGCATCTCTCTCTCTCTCTCTCTCTCTCTCTCTCTCTCTCTCTCTCTCTCTGTCTGTCTTTCTGTCTCTCTCCCTGAATTGTCTCTTTTCTCCTGCTCTCTCTCCACTGAAAGATGTCAAACAGGCCAGTGATATTTACCCGCTTTAGCCCAAACAAACAAACCAGTGCTCAGAGTAAACTGCTCTCCCAACACTGATCCAAGATCAGGGCATCATATTGGCATGCGGTTGTTTTACGTTTTGTTCATTTTCATTTCTGTTACATTAGCATGAGGGTTATAAAGAATGCATGCATTCTTTAACCTATTAGACACTATAACTTTCAGAATTCTATTAGAAAATGCTGCAGGCCATCAAAATTCCTCAGGTGTATGATTATATATTTTTCTGCATAATTGAACTTGTGTATTAAAGCCGTTTGTAATGTTACAAAAGATTTCTACTTCAAATAAATGCTGTCCTTTTGAACTTTCTTCTCATCAACGAATCCTGGAAGAAAATGGATCACGGTGTCCACAAAAATATTAAGCAGCACAGCTGTTTTCAACTGATAATATTACAAATGTTTCCTGAGCACCAGATCAACATATTAGAATGATTTCTGAAGGATCATGTAGACTGGAGTAATGATGCTGAAAATTCAGCTTTGCATCACAGGAATAAATTACATTTTAATATTTATTCAAATAGAACAGATTTTAATAACATTTCACAATATTTCTGTGTTTACAGTGTGTTTTTCATCAAATAAATGGCTCTTGGTGAGCAATAACAATTTTAATGAATTATAATCAAATGTAATGCATCATACATAGTTTTTTTACAAAGCTTTCTTTCGAATTTTAACAATATTTTGCTGTAACCATACATTTCTTGTCTTTTTGAATACATATTTTCACTACAAATAAGATAATTTTAAATCCATTTGTGTTACTTCATTACATCATATTTGCAGTATTTGACAGTAAAATTGTACTGTTTTGTTAAATCTAATAATATATTTTTTTCTCTTACTTTTAACCAATTTACATATTTTTACTCTAGCATTTTTACATTATTTTTCTCCTAAAATGATAAACATTAATGAATTGTATCATTTCCGTTTCTTTAGACTTGTGAGCCAGAAAAACAAGCATGCAGCCATGATGAGCCATCTTTAAAAATTTGTGTTTGAACTTCCATTTTTGCGATAGTTCTGTATATTTATGGCATCGCTATCGAAGGGGTTTACTTATTGTGGAGTTAACAAATGTTATCATGAGCATTGCAATGTTTGAAGCATAAGAAATGTCAGTAAACCGGGAAGAACAAAGCAGTTCATTCATAAATCTTTAAGATCTTACCTTCATGCTGTGGAAATACAAACTGGTAGACAGAACACAACGAGTGCAGCGCTGAAAAGGGCCGTGGCTGTAAGGTCTTTTAGAGTTAGCTTTGGTTGGAGCCGGGAGGTGGGTGAGTAATGAGGACCCCGATTTCCATTCTGTGCCGAAACCTTCATCTACAATGAATGTGTCTCTGTGCAGCAAATGAGGTTTCTGCATGGAATTGATATCATGTACTGGAAGACTTCTTAATGTAGGAGCACTGTATTGTATAATACCGGAGATTTTCTGTGTGTAAAACTCCAGGATAAACCTCAGCGCCCGTGGCCTTGTAGAAAGAACGGGCTTCCCATCTTGCAAATATACGGCACACACGTGTATTATAGGGGTTGTTGCTTTCATTGAATTCACATGTCTCACTGAGCATGTGTGGGCTCACCTCACAGCAGCACTCAATTGTGGGCTGTGTTTTTGTACGTTTTCTCCCTATATGTATCATACGGCGGTGACTGAATGTGAAACCAAAGCGCACCTTCGTTCCTGGACCTGAAAGCCACTGTGCCAAGCTGGCAGCATAACAGATCTGTGCGGTAGGCTGCTATTAAAGCGTGGGCGATGTGTAGACACCAGCTTTGTCAGGGTCACCCGCTCCTCCTACCCACTCAGTGCACACCGTTCCAGGGCAAACAGTGCTCTTTGTGTTGGTAAACACCATCCTTTATTTCCTCCCTGCATGTTTTAGAACAGGGACTTCCATTTGTAGCACATGTACAACATGTTGTTTTCAAGGCCCTCTGCGTCAAAGCAATCTTCCAGTTAAAACAACATCTTTGAGTAGGAAAACCTACTAATCCAAATACGGTTAGTCATGGCGCATCTCTCTAAGGCCCTATGATTTCCATGTTGTGGAAAATGCGGAAGGTATCGCTGGATCAAGCCATAAAAATCCAATTTTCTGTATAACGCGGAATGTCATGGATTTTGGGAAAAATGTTAATGAATAAATCAAAAGAATGGCTGTAAATTGCGATATGGACTACACTGGAAAATAAAATTCTCATTTCACAATTACAAATGAACGACAAGTATCACATTGAATTAAACGTTGAATTATGACTGAAATATATTACTATTGTACAGTAGAATGTACTTCTCAACATAACTATAATAATTTCATTTGATTACATTTTAAAAGATTTATCAACTATTAAACTTGTATCAATTAATTTAATTACCACTGTTTTTGTTAACAAATTTGTATTAAGTTATAAAACACAGAATCCCAAAAAATTATAACAGACTACACAGAATTTCAGAAAAAATAAAACACATTTCATAGAGCACTATTAATGTTAACAATACATTGATAAACATTTACCGGTAATACATTATTTAATTTAAATTTTTTATTTATTAAATTGACTAGACATCCTTTTTAATAATTAAAATTGAATTCAACCTTAAAAATAGAAGCGTGAATAATTAAAAAGGAAATTTAGGAAATTTGGGAAAAAATAAATAAGGATTCGGGACTTCATAGGGCCCTATAGCTCATTTGAGGTTGTTGGGAAAGAGAGGATGGCAGGTATTAGCGAAGGAATGGAGAAATCTGTGAACTTGAGGGCCATCATGGGCTGAGGGTGGGAAAGTCGGGTGTGGCTCCAGGAATGCCTGCCGCCCACAGAGAGAGCTGGAGGTCTGTGGGAGCCCAGCAAGAGTTGGCACACCGGGTGACGCGCGGTGGATTAGAAACATATGTCAGTCTTATTGACGGACCCTCCTCCTTCGCACTCCCTCCTCGACTGAATATCTGCGGTGCTGTGACCCAAAGTTAATAAACAGCTTGAAAATACATGTGGTCAGAGCTGTCTGCTTGGGTAAATGTTATGAAACACTTACGGACACACATGCACACACAATCAAACACACTTTCAACACAGGACAAGTGCCATTAACATATTGTGTTTCGCAAAATTGTGCTCTCATTTTTGTGTTTGTCTCTACAGGAAAAAGAGAAGGAGATTTTTTTGGGAAAACTCCCAAAGCAATGAAAAGTGGCCCAACAATATTCCATAAATTCCCCATGAGAAATAGGGAACGTAAAAATTAGTCAATGAATTATGAATTTTCCCTGCATTAATTCATGTTACATTTAAAACACATGTCATCATGTTGGGACACTCACTGTAATGATGCGTGAAGTTCCAAGGAGACTGATTAAAATATTGGCAAATGGACATTCGTGCAGTGCTGCAGATGTTGGAGGATGTGTGAGTGTTTTTGGTTTGCCCTGTGGTGGTTTGAGGAACAGCATCATGTTTAAGCTCAATAAGTGTGATAAAGTGTCAGATTGAGATACCTTAACAGCTGGTATGTGTGTGTACTTGTACATGTTTCTGTTTGTCTTGATAGGCACTTTGAAGCCGTCTAGCAAGGCCTGCTAGCCTCCCTTGTCAAAATGTATCACGGTAACCATAATTTCCACAAAAATATCACAGCTGTGTCTACAATACTAAAACTATGTATAATTTGACATTAGACATCACAGTCATTAAAAATAAATTAAGCAAAAGGTTGCCAAGGGTGTTGTGGTTGGTTGATAGGGTCTTGCAGAAATGTTGCTAGGGTGCAGTTTCTAAGGCGTTCTGGGTGTTGCTTGGATGTTCTGGGTGGTTGCTAAAATGTTGATAGACGGTTGTCAATGGTTTTCTGGGTGGTTGATAGTGGATTGCTTTGCATTTGCAAGGTATGGGTGGTTGCTAAAATGTAGCAAGAAGGTTGCTGAGGTGTTATAGGTGGTTGCTAGGGTGTAGGATGTTCTGGGTGGTTGCTAAAATGTTGCTAGAAGGTTGTCAATGGTTTTCTGGGTGGTTGATAGTGGATTGCTTTGCATTTGCAAGGTATGGGTGGTTGCTAAAATGTAGCAAGAAGGTTGCTGAGGTGTTATAGGTGGTTGCTAGGGTGTTGCTAGGATGTTCTGGGTGGTTGCTAAAATGATGCTAGAAGGTTGCCAAGGGTTTTCTGTGTGGTTGATAGTGGATTGTTTTGCATTTGCAAGGTATGGGTTGGTTGCTAAAATGTAGCAAGAAGGTTGCTGAGGTGTTATTGGAGGTTGCTAGGGTGTTGCTAAGATGTTCTGGGTGGTTGCTAGAATGTTACAAGGTTGATAGGATGTTGCAGGAATATTGCTATGGTGCAGTTTCTAATGCGTTCTGGGTGATTGCTAGGGTGTTGCTTTGCAGTTACTAGTGTGTTCTGTGTGGTTGCTTACTCTCTCAAGTCAAAACAGCTGGGTAAATACTTTTTTTTTGCTGTTTTAACTGGTGGAAATTGTAAGTGTGGCTGCTTAGAAAAAATGTATCACAATTTGATTTCAGGTATAATTTGTTATAATTAGAGGTAAAATTATTTAAGCAATAGTCATAGTTAGGCCTGTCTTATCTGATTGTAGCTGCAGACACATGAAATAGAAAGGTTGTTACTCGAGGTGTTTTTGTTTTTTTTGTATGCAGTGTAGTATGATTCCCCTGGATGAATTCTGGGTCCAAATCAGAAATCAGTCATTCTTAACAAAGACTTAAAACTTTCCCCGCATGAGTGAGATTCAGCACTTTAAGTTCAGGGCAACCTGACTAGCAAAACAAACAAAGCAAATGCCAAGCCGAGTCTGCTCATAAAATCAGCATGGATATTCCACCATGCTCCAAAAGCAGCATAAAAACTCCCAAGATTATTTGGCTTCCCTGTTTTATGATGGCTCTGGTTGTTATTTTAGAGTTCAACCTAAACTGTGAGGGGATTTAATACAGGGCGTTTCCCACTGTCTCAGCTGAAACACACAGACATACACACACAGACTCATTGTTTTTGAGATAGGGTGGGGGGAGAGGAGCTGCTTGCTCAAACATTTCGAGCCTGCCGCAAAAGCTGTGATCTTTTCTGCTGCCTCGTTTTCTCTGTCCTTCACAAAAGAGTCACTTGTGTCGTGCTGCTGTTATCAGCGCTGGCCAGCGTGTGCATGTGTGTATAATAGGAGGGTGATGACAAGGCTGCAGGTGTAGACCCTGACTCCTCTGCAGGTGGAGGAGAGAGACTTTTACCCCACCTTACTTCAGCTCAAAGCACACTGAGATCACAAGGGCCGAAAACTCTCCTCTCTTCTCCTCTCTTATGAATAATTTATATGGTGAGATATTTTATATAATTTAGAGGAAATCTGTGTTTATGAGAACAGCTTGTATTGATGAAGAACAGCATGTTTTGAATGTAAACGTTTTAATTTTGGAAAAATGCATACATAGGCTAAATATCATTTTGCCACCGGGGTCCGGAACTCTGTGAATTTTTCATATTCAAAAATAAAATTTGAAGTTCTCTGAATGACTAATTAGGCGTTAAAACTCCTCCTATGAATGTCTGTATGTATAATTCAGTTTAGACAGTTTGCTAGATTGTTTAGTGTCCGTGATGTGAAAATGATGTAGAGTGATTTATGTCGCTGTGAGTCGGTAGCGGAGTGAACGGGGCTTGAGAGAGAGTTTTGAGTGAGGGAGCGGGGGCAGTCTCCGCCATGTTGCCAGATTCAGTTATTATAAATGTCTTTAGACTTGTTTTTTTCCGCTTAATGTACACTTTAGGAAGTGAGAAGTTGCATTTTATCTCTAAGATATGGTATCAATGTTATCTGTAGCATAATAACATTAGTACACTGATCTGTAAAACAAGTAGGTTACAGAATTAAATATACATATGCAAACACAAGTCATGAAGAAGGCTATATGCAATTTCATTCAGTTCAATACTTAACCTTTCACAAAGTCATGCTAAAATCATTTACACTGTAAGAGCACAGGCAAAGTTCTTATTACTTATCAAAACTATTACACTTAAGTATTGTTGCATTAATGATAAACAAATAATAACATTACCTAGTCTATAGTAAACTATTAACAAATTGTGATGCAATTAATAAGGTCTAATTTAAGAATGTCCATCCCCCCAAAACAGACGAATAGAGAGAGTGTACCCAAAGTGTAGCGGGGCCAAAAGGTTCTGAAGAATACATTAGTGATTTGTATGTGTTATTATAGCACAATTCTGAACACTCCCAACCCAGATCTCACTAATTTCCAAACCCTTATTACGGCCATGCTTGCTTTTCCTCTCGTTTTGTTTCTTCCATTCTGATCTGAATTCCTCTCATCTGGCTCATTCTTCTCTTCTGTTCTCTTATCTTTTTTCTTCCCTTCTCTCGTTTTATTGTTTCTTCTGCCCTTTTCTCTCATCTCATTCAATCTCTGGCATCATGTCCAATTAGTGTTTTTCTCAATCACGGAATGACTATTTTATTGAGACACCTCTGTTTTGAAGACTTGATCCCTTGTTTGATGTTTCATTCTAAACAATAGACAAAAAAAGAACAAACAACAGCCACTAAATATTCTATTCAGCTACAGAATACATAATGTTCTGTTGAGGCGTTTCCGCTGCTTGTTTTGTATTTGTTTATCTGGTTTTATGCAATATATGTGCTTATTTCCGCACAAAGCATCCTCTGCAGTCTGTAATACAACAGCTCTCTATTGTTCCACAGAGCTGCTGGAATATCGCAGTGCAGGTGAGAGCGTGCAAAGAGAAAGCGTTCATTTTTCTCTGCCAAACTAACATACTTTCAGAGGTGACTGTAGAGTCATATTGCCGGAGGGCAGGATTACTCAGAATAGTTGTCTGGACTCCACAAAGCAGAAACTCCTCCTCCTGCATCTATCATCGCTCTTTGCCAGATCCCATCATCCAAGAAGTTTGTGCTCGCTTTAAATGAGTTTTTCTGGTTGCTGAGGAAACCAAATTAAGTTTAGCTTAGCTGTGGCGTACAGGAATTTGTTCCACTCATGTGCACGATTTCCTGCTCTTTAAGTGCGTTCCTAGACTTCATAGAGGTGTTCTACATCCCGCAACTCATACTGCCATCATGACTGAGCGAGAACATTAAAGTGTTTCGCCTCAGCGCCTGCCATCCTGCTTTGCACTTTTGGAAGAGAACTCTTTTAAACTCTCTGCTCGCCTGTTGCATGAACCGATCCCTCTGGGTCGCAGAGGAGCCTTCTTGCTTTCCTTTCCACTTTTTTTCCTGTGTATAAAAGAGATAATAAGCTAAATACACACTCCAGTGAGCAACAAAAACAAACAACAATGTTTCAAAACTTTTCGGTTGGCGCAGATCATTACGACGCCATTTAAGTTATTTACTGTCTCGTTCAGGTCATTTATTATTTAGCAAATATTAAACAGAGCTTTGAAGACCTGCCAGGGAAGTTGTTTTGATGGTGGAGATTTGAGAGGACGTCCGTGCCAAAAGTGAGTCGATGGTCTGAGTGTCGAAGACATAATGGAGGTTGGGGTGGGCGTGCAGGAAATCGAGGGGAGATAGTCAAGGGGTGTTGAACTTCAAAAGGTCATTGGATATTCCTCCGCTGCTCTGTGTGGGTGTGATACCTGCGGTGTAACATTTCCCTCTCTGTTCAATACACACTTCACTTTCTTTGCCGAGGTCGTGACCTTTCCATCAATCTTACTGCGGTTGACCTATGGAGGTATCCATCCACTCCTCCCTCTCATGCCTTGCTGACCGGCTGACTGATCTTTTAGATTTTTCTGTGTTTGTTCCTTCTTCTCAACAGCCCCGACGGAGCCACTGCTTTGCAAGTTTGCAGACGGGGGGCAGAAGAAGAGGCAGAGTCAGAGCAAGTACCCTCAAAATGGCCGACCGTGGCCCCGGGAAGGAGAGGTCAGTGCTATCTATCGATCTACAGTATCTATCTATCTATCTATCTATCTAAAGCAGGGCTATTCAACTGGCAGCCCACGGGCCCGCCAATCATTTCCATCCGTTCCGACGGCACCAACCTCCCTCCTCCTCTTTTCCTGGCGGTGCGGCTAATTTAGTTTGATACTCGCTCCGATTGTCCTAAGAAACGTTTTACGTGCGGATATTTCAGCAGTTATTATATGTGTCCCGTATTTCTGTCGACTAAACCAGCGATACCAATCATTCGTGAATTAATCATTCCTTTGGTTCGATTCTTTCTAAATGCACTTGCATAACAGTCTAAAACTATTCGGATTCAATCGGACCGCTCTGTCACTGAATCATCTGAAGCGGTTTCTCGGTCAGTACAGTAACAACAAATAGCGCTGTTTTCAGTTGTTTCACTAGTTGTTTCAGCACGGCCCAGCACAGAGTTGCGTTTACTGTATTATTAAACAGCGTTCCCTACTATCCCTGCGCCTTCCCTTTCCCAGGATACCCAACCCTGAAGAAGGGTATATCGGGAACAAATCCTTTGTTTCAACCACAGGCTAGAAGAAAGGAGTGAAAGAAAGGGAGGCAGGAGAAAACATTTGATTGATGGAGTCATCTGGCCATGTTTAAGTTCCCAGTCTTTCGCACAAGTCCTTTAATCTCCCCTCTCCTGTTTTTATTCCCGCAAAGCAAGTCTCGCCGTCTGGGTTGGCTGATGGGAAAATGGCGGCAGGGTGAACAACTGGCATTTTCTGGGCAGCCCCAGCTGCTGGCATGACGCGGCGGTTCAGGGAAACATGCCCAGATACCGACCAGACCATGAGCGCCCATTATGAGGAGCTGGCAGACACCATGACTTTGGCTGCACTCTCTCATGAAGGCGTATTTCAATATGCAACCCCCGGGGTCCACATTAACTAGATAGAGTGTCCAGTCACACATAGGTTAGGTCGATGGTTTTCCCACCAGTCTCCAGGTTTTCTTCCCCATGGAGGAAAACTTGGCGCCCGACAAGTTGCAGTATATGAGCGTTGTTTATCTGCTCCAGTCCAATACAGGTCTAAGCGGCCAGCTTTCCCCCCTTATTCACTTAGCTAGCACGGCTCTGTCAACATGAGCTATGCTTTCTGCAGGCTTGTAAATACCAAATAACTTTGTGCCATATCGAACCCGAGCCCGTCTGGTATTACAGCCCAGCGCTCTGAGGTAATGGATCCACAGCTACAAGTCTCGGCCATGTGCTTTTAAAGATATAAAGAGCACTTGGCCGGCCCCTATTAGATGACCCTGTTCTATTGCCAGCATTACTCAATAGAATTTATAGGATACTTGCTTCACCGGAACAATCTTTCACTCTTTGTCCTGTCTGTCTTGTGTTTCAGAGTGGCATGGCGCTGACCTATGACCCCACTGCAATGCAGAACGGGTAAGAGTCATTTGTTTTTTTGTGTTTTCACTTCTTTACAGGTTGTCCGAGGATAAAATGGTCCATCCTTACATGGTCCATTACTTAAATAAGCTTCTTGCAGTGAATCCATCCTCATACCAGTATTTTCTTGCTGAAAAGACCAGTAGTCACCAGCATAAAGTACATTGTTTTGTTTTATGTGCTAGTAGCATGCTTGTCTGAGGTTTCCTAATCCAGTAAAGCAAGACATTTGAAATCACTTTTAGATAATCTTTAGAGAGTCTTTTTAGAAATGTTTACAATTATTTAAAAAAAATATTATTACATTTTAAAATAGCTGTTTTCTATTTGAATATATATTATAAAATGTAATTTATTCATGTGATGGCTTAGCTGAATTTTTAGCATCAATACTCATGTCTTCAGTGTCACATGATCCTTCAGAAATCATTCTAATATGCCGGTACTCAAGAAATATTTCTTATTATTATTAATGTTGAAAACAGTTCTGCTACTTAATATTTTTGTGATGCAGAAATATTTGATGGGTAGAAAGTTTAAAAGAAAAGCATTTATTTAAAAAAAAAAAAGAAATCTTTAGTGACATTATAAATGTCTTTATTCTCGTTTTTGATTAATTTAATGCATATTGCATTAAAAAACATCTTAATGGAAACAGTAATGGCAGTGTGTATACTGTAAATGTATTTATAAGAAAACATATAAATATAAGTTTCCACTCTAAAAATATCTTAGAAAAAATATGTTTCAATTTTCATTTAATTATTAAATGATTAAAATGATTTTCAGTTCAATTTGGTGGGCATATTACATTAAGAAATGCTATGTAATGATACATTAAAATAATATATGGTAGTTGTATAATTTTCAAACCAAAATGTATATTAATAATGTATGAAATAATGTATGAAAGTTGCTTGTGCAAAATGCATTTTGAACTAAAAAAAGTTGTTGGTTTTTTTTTTTTCATTTATCAACATTGGCAAACATTTCACAAAAAGGTATTCCAGCACGAAGGTGGACATTTGAAAATTATAACAAAAAAAAAAGTATTTCTATGTCCTGAGAAACATGAAAAATCCACCAGGGGGCTGAAGATGTGTGGTACATCATATGCAAAAGGTCTTTCAGGGAGGTATTGATCATATTAAGGATACATATGGCCTTATATGGTCAACTTAACTAGCAAGGCTGTCTCGACTAACCAGGCGGTTCATGCAGATATAATTTGGTCTTTTCAGCAGGGTTAACAGGGTTAACAATATCTGAGCTGCAGTGAATAATGTCAAACTTTACAGAGTTGTCTTGTACACTGGCACACACATATATGTCATATCCAATCTGCATTTTGTGCCATTGTTGCACCGAAGGGTGCAAGTGTTTCGTCAGGTGCTGGTTTCAGGGCATGGAGATGGGTGCCGGGCTTGGGTAAATAAATCTCTTTCTGTCTGTCCGCTCCTGTGGACGAAGTGCCCAGGGCTCTGTCTCTGATCCGGCCCATTGGGGAAACAGTCATAGTCTCCCAAATGCACCTCAGCTACCAACTTCGGCTCCTTTTGCACCTCTGACTCAGCACTTGCTGTCTACGGTAAAGGGAACGAAATAAGGAATGACAAAAATATGCAATTGGGAAAAGAAGGCAGATTCTGAATTGTAAATAAAAGAGCTGACTAGAAAGTGCAGAGGAAAGTATATATTAGCATATATAGAGAGAGTTCATACAGTCTTCTTAATTGTTTAATAGCCCATGCCGTCTCAATGTCAACGGGCTGAAGATAATAGCTGGCATAAATAACAGCAGAGCGGTGCTAGGCTTAAAAAGGATTGCACAGTAACGTAAACTGTTGTGTAAAGCTTCACATTTTAACCCTGCTTCAAAGATTGTGTTACCTTCTTCCTGGACATGCTCTCACTCAGGTCGTCTTATGTGACTGTGACATAAGGGAGCATGTGCTCTCTAGGGCAGACAGCGTTGCTCTCCCCACGCTCCATTTCTCAGCTGCCAGACAAGCCGATCAATAAAGCCTAGCAACGGAGCTTGCAGATGAAACATGTCCGCAGTAGGTACACAATGATAAATAAAGTCCTGCCTGAGAACTGTAGCTATTGGAAAATGCTGTTGCTCTGGTAACACGGAGGGCTCAACAAATTAACTGTTGTGACAAGCCTATGCATATAAACAGATATACACAGACATAATCGTTTTATTAATGCTAAACTTTTTTAGTCAACAAGGATGCATTTATAACATTACAAAACATTTCTATTTCAAATAAATGCGGTTCTTTCGAAATTTCCATTCATCAAAAAATCCAAAAAATAAATAACCAAACCCAAGTTTTAAAACCCTTGTCTTAGGGTGTCTTTACACTTGTCTGGTTTGGTTTGATTAAAACAAACTCCGGTGCGATTGCTCTGTTTGTGCGGTTCATTTGTATGGAATGTGTGAACGCAGCCATCCGAACCCTGGTGCGCATTAATGTTTGTAAGTTCTGTCACAAAATATACATCATGAAAGCTTCTTTTTTGTTGTTTTGTATCTTTAGGTTTGGTCTTAAAAATGACAGTGTGAACTAAGTGAAGCGAACGAAGACTAAATGTATCATTTTCTTGTTTGGTCCGGACCAAGAGAACCAAACTACACACCCGCAGACAAACAGAAAAAGGGTACTAATAGTGTTTTTGTGTATCTTGCAGGTTCTACTCCTCACCATACAGCATCTCCACAAACCGCATGATCGCTCAAACGTCAATCACTCCATTCATCGCAGCCTCTCCTGTCTCCACATATCAGGTAAGATCACAGCATATATGAACACTTGCTGCAGGCAAACAAACTCATACATTCACAGACATTTATAGCGTGGACCCTAGAAACATCTGGACGCTTAAGACACGTGATAATATATGAATGTCTTATAATAGAAAATGTCATTTAAAATATGCTTTTGTTTTTAAGAAAGACAGCAAAGGCAGTCTTTTAAGCAAAACATTTCATAAAGTCGTTAGTTAAATAAATGTAACACTTTCTGGGAAAAGGTCTAGCATCAATTACTTGGTTTGATATCTAATGCAATGACATTCAGGTGTTTTTAATTGTAACTTGAATATCCAAAAGTTCCCAAATACTTTTAGAGGGCAACTGTATTACAAACACAATTACATGCAAACAAACGCAGTTTCTGTCACATACATATGAGGAGAGCGTGTTGCGGTATAGCGTGTTTTTCCATCACTGTCCGTGTTTGATGTTTTGTTAGGAAAGCTTATTAACGCTGTTCTCCAGCCCTGCAGTCAGACGGAGTGAGCAAACAGTGACTATGAGCATCCCTAATTGATTTGGCTTAAGCTAAACTAAACAAAACATTGCTGAGCGTAGAGAAAAGCTAAGCCCTTTAGATCATGTACCTCCCGTCCTCACGAGAACCTCGTCCATCGCGCAAACACGCCGACACACGTACACGAGCACGAGCGCACATATACAAACCACCCACGCTGACCCTAGTCCTAGTTTAAACTCTCGGCCGCACATTTCTTATGATAAATTCTGCATGCCAGGAAGGTTATCTCTAAATCAAATTTGTGAAATCGTGCAAAAGTGTCCCGCTGGTCGGCAAATTAATTTTAAATTGCAGACTGCACTGAACCCGCCAATACGAGTTCAAAGCCAAGCTGACGGGAAATCAATGCGCTGCTACCTTTATTTCTCCCCTAGAACTCTGAGAATGGAACAAGAGACAACTGTTTCCCTCTTCAGTGAAAGGACAGAGAAGAGCAGAGAAGGAGGGAGAGCGAGAGCATGAATCTTTTAGCAGTCGGGGAGAGAGAGACAAGGTGTGCGCTTACACATCTTAGTGGACTTAGTGTGTTTAGAGAGAAAGAGAGAGACGCCCGAGGCAGATCACAGTGATGAACAAATCCCAAAGGCTTTTCTTCCTAGAACAACATAAAAGGACACCGCATATAAATTTAGACACCTACAACTGTTCAAACGCACTTTCACGAATCTAAATGCATACATCCATCCTCTCAGACAGGAAGTGGACACTTATCCTCAGTCCGCTTGGTATAAAAAGCGCGGTTTAAAAATAATACTCAAGCATACTGTGCCCTAAATCTGTGTTATTTTAGTATCATTGTGATACTATTAGGTTTTATTAATATTTCACATTTTTTATTTTTAGATTTTTCATTTAAATAGTTCGTCTATTTGTAATAGTTTGTCTATATGTCTATGTCTATAGTTTTTATAAATATTTATTTAATACATTTTTATTTGTTTTAGTTTAGGTTATACTACATCATTAAACTAAATGAAAATGACAAATGTCGCTATTGTAAGTACAGTAGTGGCCAAAAGTTATGTCTGGCATAGGAACATTGACATCTTCAGCCTTTTTCAAATATCATGAAAGATTTGCTTAAGATTTTGAAAGCATTTTGCTTAGTTTGAGTCAGTTGTTTTATTTGTAATAACACAATGATGCATGCCTAATTGTGCTGACATAATTTTTGGCCAGTCTGTCATACAAATAAAATTATGAACCGTAAAAAGTTTATTTTATTTCAAGTAACGAAACTGTTAGTTTTAATAGTTTTAGTTTTAGTTAATTATAGTAACCCTGTCCTAAATGAAGTAATTGTTGGAATTAATATGGTGGCGAGATGAAAGGAGATATTTTTTGGGGTCCAAGTCGGCCTCAGATGATGAAATTGCTGCAGCAGCGCTGTAATTAGGAGGCAATATCGCTGTCTGCAGAATTCCGATCCCTGTGTAATTATCGCACTTGTATTACTTGCTCCTGCCTCGGCTGCTCTGTGGGAATCGGGGCTTCGAGGCAGCGGGAAGAGGCGTAGGAGGGGGGGTGAGGAGTGAAATTAAGAAATGCTGGTTTCCGCCCACAGGTCCAGAGTACGTCGTGGATGCCTCACCAACAGTACGTTATGCAACCTACGGTAAGTGCCGCTGAGGAGGTGTTCATTTATCTTGGTGTGTGTGCGTGTGTGTTGGGGACATGAGGAAACAGACAGATAGAGAGGATTGAGGAGAGGTGAGAGTGATTCTGTTTATCTCTGTGAAAGAGTGGATGTTCTGTGAGTAAAAAATAAATTAAAAATGTGGCTCTTTACCCCCATCGCCCTCTTGTGGCCGAGCAAGTTAGTGCGGGAGCTGTGAATAGTCAGAGAAAGGATGTTTATATGGTTGCATCCGGAAACCAATAAATGCTGCCTTCGGAGTATGCATTGCAAGGTAGGAAGGCATCAAGGAACGTCCGAATTCAATGTTAGCATCACTTCCTGTCTCCTGAGATAGCTTCATCTGATTGTTTTTTGAAGACAGCATATTCCACAATCCTGTGCTTTCCATTCTGTGACAGTTGAGCTAGAAAAAATAAAGATGGCATCTAAAAGTTGTGGTTGGTGGTCAGTTTGTGTGTAAATGTACAGTATGTTTTACACTTTTGATGTCATTTCTAGTGAGAAATTACTATTGTAGTTATTAAATATTTGCTTAGTTTTCCCCAAAGCTCTCTGTTTTGTTGTAGATCATTAAACTGTCATTCCGAAATCAGTTTCATGTGGTACCTTCGTGCGCAAACGCTGCCTGCAAAGTCATTGCCTGATAGGGCAGCGAGGCAACAAGTCAGCTGCCTAAGTTTTCGGAAGAGGCTTATGTGTTTAAATGGATAGCCTATGTACTTGCATTCATTGGCCAGTTGTGTTCCTTCAGACAGTCTGAATCAGATGAATAGATCTGCTGTCTGAGCTCCATCGGCACATATTTGTCAACCTGAAGAGACTTTCTTTTCTCTTTCTCTGTCTCACTGCACAAATACACACACACAAACTACCTCTCTTGTGTTCTTTCCCTTAAGTCTTGTAGAAAAAGGCAATCCCTTGGCCGAGGTCTGTAGGTCTGCCCACCGTCTCTTTGGCTCTCACCTGATCTTGGATTTACTGTAAGCCAGGGGTCTGCATTCCACCTTGGAAATAGCCAAAGGTAGTCTGGGATCAGGGCTTTTTTATTGGCATGGCTTGAAAAAAGGCTTCAGTCAGCTGTTTCCAGATCTGCAGCAGGCAGACGCAGAGTTTCATATGATCCTGAGCAACACAAGAAGTGAAACAGTTATAGAAAAGGAGGCAGATGTCTGGCTAGATAATGATATTCCAGACTTGTTGTGTGTGTGTGTGTGCATGTGTAGTCGGATGGGAGGTTTGATGATCATGATTATGTTGGGTAAATGTGTTTGTAACCAAACCCTCATATCTAATGATCTGGCAACCCATCAAAAAAGACCTCAGCTGCCTGTGAGAGAGAGAGAGAGAGGCAGTGGGAGTCTGTGAGCTGATCTCTGCCTAATTTGAAAATCCTGGAAAGAAAACAAAGGCGGAAGAAATCATGTTTTTTTTTTTTTTTTTTTTTTGTGGGTCCTGCAAAGAGAGAAGGCAAGCAATTAAAAGTGGCTGAGAAAGGGGAGCATTGTTATTGGAGAACGACGCTGCATTTGGCACCTTGTTACCGTGGAGACACGTGACCATAGCGACCGGAGCCTGCGATGAGGGTTTAAGCAAATCAGCAGACAATGGAAGTGCTCTGAGCTCCCTCTCCGCAGTGCATCGTGTGTGTGTGTGTGTGTGTGTGTGTGTGTGTGTGTGTGTGTGTTTAGTATACATCGGTACCTTAAGTGCACCTGCTGTTGTGACCTGCTGATTATGTTGGCCATACAGCTGAGTTATGCATTACTATCCCAACCAGATGACAGGTGTGTGTGTGGGGGGTGGGGGGTGGGGGGGTGTGTGTGTTGGCTCACTTGTGTCCTTATCAGGGCTGAGATAAGGACATCGCACTCTGCTGCGAATGGGACTGCCGCTGAAAGCACCTACATGGGCACATCTGAACTGTACCTTGGAGCAGTGGAAAAATGTTGCCTGGTCCGATGAGTCCCGTTTTCCTTTACATCACGTGGACGGTACATGTACGTGTGTGCTGTTTACCTAGGGAAGTTATGGCACCAGGATGCCGTGTGGGACAACGACAGGCCGGTGGAGGAAGTATGATCCTGTGGGCAATGTTCTTTTGGGAGACCCTGGGTCTGGCAATTCATGTGGATGTAAACTTGACACGTACCACCTACATAAACAATTGTTGCAGACCAGATACACCACTTGGTGACAATGGGTGTTGCCTGATGGCGGTGAGTTCAAGGTGTTGCCCTGGCTTCCAAATTCCCCAGATCTCAATCCAATTGAGCATCTGTGGGATGTGCTGGGCCAACAAGTTCGATCCACGGTGGCTTCACCTCGCAACCTACATGACTTGAAGGAACTGCTGTTAATGTCTTGGTGCCAGATAAGACAGGACACCTTCAGGGGTCTTGTAGAGTCCATGCCTCAGCAGGTGGGCACTGTTTTGGCAACACGCAGAGGACCAACAGCATATTAAGCAGGGGATCATAATGTTTTGGATCATCAGTGTGTATATGCATACCATGCTGGTTGACCAGTACTAACCAGAATAAACCAGCATGAAAATCCATGCTGGTGTAAGCAATTTCTGCAGGGTAGCAGCACAGATGTTGTCAGCGGGGCACACACACACCAACCAGCAGGCACACACTTACCCACAATGCACCACCCAGAGGGCCATCACTCAACTGTACCTGTTACTTTCCATCTTAGCGCAGAGAAGAATCCCCAGCCGCCCTAACCAAATCACATCCTGGAAATGAACATTAATGAATCAAGACCGCAGTGCATTACGGCAAAGCCGCTTAAAGTGGAACCGCCACGCAAGAGGAGAGAAAAGAAATGAAACGCTTCTCTAAGCCCCCGCTAGTCACGGCCATTTGCAGAAACAAAGAAGCCCATGTTTGAGTAAAGATTTAAGTTTATCTGAGCCCCATCACAGCCCGAGAACGCTCTGTTTGAACGGTGGGAATTGGCGGGGTGTCGTGTGTGTGTGCGTGAGAAAGAAAAATGCACGCTATATGTTTTTCTTAAGTGTGTTTCAATTGTGGGAATTCATGATTATGCCTTGGCACATATTGTTTAAGCTTAATATTAGACATCCTCCCTGGCAGCCTGCTTTTTTTAAAGTGCCGGTACCTGAGAGAGACAAAAAGAGCCACTTCCTTTTCCTGTCTCTATTTAAGAGGTCTTGGCAAAAAAATTCTCCTTCCTCTGATGTCACAGGAGATTTCTGCTCGTTCAGTTTACATCGGAAACCTCTGGCTTTAAAGTGCAGCCACAGACATTTTTTGGCATCCAGTACTCGAAAACATCAGCTTAGATAAATGTATATTTGGTCTGAGGTTGAAAATGAGCATACAAGCTGTTGTTTGAAGAAAGAAATCTCATTGGCTGCCTCAGAAATCTCTCTCAGAATGTCAGTCATTTTCCAAATGCTCCCCCTCAGGGAAATGAAGGAAAAACACACACGCATGCACACGTACGCACAAGCGCAGCTTTAATCATCTGTCTAAGTCTCACACTGATACGGCTGTAAATTAGAGTGGAGAATTATTCAGCATGGATTTCTTTTTTCTTCGCTCATTATGAAAGCTTGTCGTGGGGCGGGGGAACTGTTAGCTTGAGGCTCTCGCATCTGAAAGCTAAGACGCGGAAGGCGCTGAACGGTTTACCTCTGAAAGCTTGAATAGAGACAGAGCGCTTCTGACACCAAGTGCCTGTACAGTTTATTCTTCAAGCACAGGCAAGCACCAGCACCACCAAGCTGTGCAAGCTGAGAGACAGACTGAAGCTTGCGAGTTTGTGTGTGGAAAGGCTTTTTTTTTTTTTTTTTACTGTTGGCACACTCGGAGAGAATGTGTGTTCAGAAAATGGGGTAGCCAGTCGTTTTGTGTTTGAAATGACAAACAATCTGGAGTTCCCATACGTATACTGGATCATATACCGTACATAAAACAAATTTGCATTTTTATCAGAATGTCCCTCTTTTGCACTCGAATTGCATAAATTTCACAAATTGACATGTCTGATTATTGATCTGCAGCAGAAATAATACAGAATACTATTATAATGTCTTATTCGTTTTACATCATAATGTCACATCCTTAAACTGCTTATTTAATTAGATTTTGAATTGGATTTTTCCCAGATTTTAAATGCACTTAGTCACATCACAATTATGACATGCTTGAAAAGTTGATTGTTGATGCTTTTCTATGAATTATCCATTAAATATTGATTAGAAAAATACCAGAATGAAGCCTTAAAGCCCTTTCACACCAAGGATGATAACTATAACGATGTAGATATAGTTCTAAAAAATAAAATAATTGCAGAGTCCACACCACAATAGTATCGTTGGAATCACTTTCAGAACTATTTTTTCCAGCTGATGAACGATAAAAACATTTGCAGCCAATCAGAATCCATCCTACTTTAAAGAGCTCGAGCATTTAAAGTGTCAAAACTGCAGCACACGCTTAGAGTAAACAGAGCGATTTTGTGAATTGCTGTGGATGCTGATATAGTTATCGTTTAATTTATATTTATCATTCTTGGTGTGAACGGGCCTTTTGTTAAAACAGTACCTTAAAAAATATTTTTTGTCTTTTAGTTAACAGTATCCAACAGTCAGCTTGGCCATAGTGACGACAGCAGAAAATGAAAGTCTTTTAAGGCATTTACACTACCATTCAAAAGATTGGGGACAGTAAGATTTATGTTTTAGAAAGACATGCTTACCAAGGCTGCTTTTATTTGATCAAAAATACAGTAAAAACTGTAATATTATGACAATTTAGAATAACAGGTTTCTATTTGAAATATATATTTTTTTCTCGTGATGACAACGCTGAATTTTCTGCAGTCAGGACAGATGAATTTGCAGTGAAGCATTATGCTACATTGGGCGAGTGATTATGTTCTGATAAGAGTCTTAAGCACAGCACTTCTAACAAGAAAGAGTCCCTCACATAACTGTAACCAGAGTTGTACACCGCACAATGGTTTCTCATCATCCTTTGCCAAACCATCTGAGAAGAATTGAACTTTCTGACAAACTGTTTGACGGAGGGTCTCCTCGGAAAGATTAATCCTAATCAAGTTGGCATGTGAAAATGAGCGTGTATGTACGTCTCTAGCCTAGTTCTGCTGAAGCGGTCATGTGACGGCATCAGATGATAGCTCAGGTCGGCGGTTACAAATCGCAGCCGTTTTCTCTCTCTCTCTCTCTCTCTCTCTCTCATCTGTTCCTCACATGTGTTAGCACTCTCATCCCAGTGTGCCTGAAACGTAAACACACCCGCGGTGCGGAGCAGCTCTGCTGTTAAGTGAGCGATGCATCATCTCTGCAGAAGTATGCATGACTCGCATTTGGATCGCATTATTTCACTTGTTGAAGTGGAACAGCTCACGTCTGGCCCTCATATTAGGGCCCAGCTGTGGCTGTACGGTGATGAGATGAGTGAAAGAAGGAGAGAGCTTTTTTTTGTTGAGAGCATGACTGGGTGATCAGTGACTCTAATGAAGTCGTCCAGATGTGTTGTTGAATGGTAGCTCATTTCCTCTCCCGTCCTTCACGCGGTTTGACCTGTAACAGTGTGTTTGTACATGTGTGTCCTCTCGTAGGGTGCTGTGATAACGCCAACCATGGACCACACCATCTCCATGCAGCCCGCTAACATGATGGCACCCCTCACCCAGCAAATGAACCACATGTCCCTGGGTACCACTGGCACTGTGAGTGTGTCCGCTGTCTCTATCTTAAGGCCTGTTCACCTACAGCTGGTCTGAATCACAGAGGAGCAGAGGAACAAATCTAAACTCTAATTAAAAGTATGCAAACTGTTAAGAAAAAAAGAACAAAGAACGACCAAGTAAAGCTCTGCCCAGGAGAGTAAAAAAGTACCGGGAAATAAAATATGGATACTGTGTTAATATTGTACTCAATTAAAAGGATCTAGCCAAAAAATGATGAAATGCTTCCACATTGATTTGTACTTAAGTATTTTCAAAGTGAAAGGCAATTAAAAAAAGGTCAAACTTTGTTCTTAGCTTTTGAAATTAATCAAGTGAACTAAAACCAATAACCTGAAACCTTTTACCTGACATTGTTAAATGTTAAACACAGCCAAACCTGATTTTATAGCTGAATCAAGTTGTTTGTCACAGTGTTATTGTTAACTTAAAGAGAACTGGTTTGTAGACTGATCACTGAACATGTTTGCACTCAAGTTCATATACAATATTGGTTTAATTAAACATTAATAAAGGTATAACTCAGCCATATATTTTTAATAAGAGGATAGATTTACGTCATTGAGCAGTAAAATATGTACTTTGGATCTTGAAGGGCTGAATGAAATTGTAAATCATTAGAAATGTAATGAGTAAAAGTACAATTATTCATTTTTAATAGTACTTAAGATTAAGAAAAAAGGATTCAACTTACAGAAGTAGTGAAAACAGATTTGCTATCGTTCATCCTCCATCTCAAAGAGATTCTTTATGGAGCCCCTGAAGAGACATGGTAATGAGAAAAAATATACTTCATTGTTCACTCTAAAAAGTATTGCATCCCCCCTCACTCGCAAAAGCATTAAAATATAGTTCATATTTTTGCGAGCGAACGCAAAGTTTGTCAGGGAAACAAAACTTTTCTCAGCAAATTTATTGAAATATTTTTTTCCCCTCACATCTCTTCCATTTTTTTCCGTCACCATGTCCCCTTCGGGGCTTCATATTTTTGAGCAAATTAGCTTTTGATGTACAAGTGCCACAAGTTACACTGTAATATGCAGCAGCAACTCCGCACATGTGATGCAAAATCTTACATCTGATTGGGTGGTTAGTTTTCTCATCAGACAGACAAATAAAATCAACAAGGACTTTAGAAAAAAAAAAAAATAGCTCTAACATAGGACAAATGTTTGTCCACAATGTGAATAGGTCCGTAGGAATGCACTGTTTGTTGTGTGTGTGAACTGACTGTGTGTGTTTTGTTGCAGTACATGACTGCGGCTGCTGCTCCTATGCAGGGGACCTACATTCCCCAGTACACTGCGGTGCCTGCCTCAGCTGTCTCAGTGGAGGTGAGTTTCTGGGTGACTGCAAATCCATTCACTGCTCCAACTGATTAGATGAGCGCTGCTAATTGAAAATGTGGGGATCAGTTGCCTTGGGCCAAAATCCACCCACAACTTCAGTAGTGCCTTCTATTCCAGCTTTACAAGGCTTGACTCCAGTCTGGAGCGCGTCTTTAAGTTCAGTCCTGTCTGAGTACCCAAACACAGCCCTACGGCCTTCTTTTTTCTGGAGGCGGTTAAACGGTATTTTTGTTTTTTTTGTGAGGGGGCATCCTGTAATTATGACATCATATCCTTCCAGGGAGTGGTGACGGAGGCTTCTCCACAGAGCGTTCCTCCTTCATCGCAGGACGGTAGCGGTCAGCAACAGGCTCTGGGTGTGGACAACACCAGCGATCACGCGCCCACCTACTCTTTTCAGCCCGCCAAGTGAGTTCGAGAGACACTTCACTTTGATAAGATGAATAGGAGACAAAGTATCTTGTTCCCATATGCATGATTCATCAAGCACACAACGTTTTTACAACATTGCACTTCGGTTGCAGTTAGGGGACAACATTTTTATAAAGAAATCAAATGTGTATTATTTAAAAAATATATATGTATATATCACAACAAAACCTAAATGACCAGAAATAACCAGCTCCAGTTTTCTGAAAGAAATTAATGCTTTTATTCAGCAAGGATGTATTAAATTGATCAAAAGTTAGAGTGAAGACATTTATAATTCTATTTCAAATAAATGCTGTTCTTTTTTAACTTTCTATTCATCAGAGAATCCTGAAAAAAATAATCATGGTTTCCACAAAAATATTAACTGTTTTCAACATTGATAATAATAAGAAATGTTTCTTGAGCACTAAATCAGCCTATGAGAATGATTTCTGAAGGATCATGTGACACTGAAGCGTAGAGTAATGATGCTAGAAAAATTCAGCTTTGTCATCACAGGAGTAAATTACATTATAAAATATATTAAAAATAGAAAACCGTTATTTTAAATTGTATTAATATTTCACAGTATTACTATTATTACTGTATTTTGATCAAATAAATGCAGCTTAAGACTTTCTAACCCCAAACTTTTGGACAGTAGTGTCAAAGAAAGGTTACATTTTGTTTCCAAATACATCTCATTTAATTTTATACAACCAAAATAAAACATTTTGGAAACAGTGCTAAAGCAAAACTGTAACCTTTGTAGAGCCTTTTATTTAGATTTGAACATAATCTGTGCATTCCTAAAATGTTTCAATGCTAGCAACGTCATAACATTTCTGGGGAAAAAATGCATGTTTTACACTACCAAATCGTTGTATATGAAGTATGGAGGATAAAAACGGCAGCAACATTTTTATGACTTGAAAATAAAGCTGGGCTTGGAGGTCAAGCTGAATTTTTATTTAGCTCAATAAATGCTGTTGTTATTGGGCCTTCGGGACTAAGTGATGATCCATGAGTGAACCTTGAATTGTATCCAGTATGCTTTTCAAACTCTCGTCTTCTCATTGGTTCAGATAACCAGAGGAGATGCGGGGCGTTGAGGTGACTGCGTTGCCTTGAGACTGGGGGACTGCGACGAGGGAACATTGAAGACAAGAGCGCAAGAGATAGGAAAACACGTTTGTGTCTACTTTTGCACAAGCATCTAAAAAAAAAAACAACAACAAACAATTTATTTAACACCTGGCCCACACCGGAGGACCTTTGGAGAGCTCACAACCAGACAGGAAAAGAGAGAAATGACGTCTGGGAGATTGAGCCTACTGTTAATCGGCTACCCGAAAAAACTTTACCTTCATGAAGTGAACGAATTCAAACAAGTACAAGTTTTCCTATTCTTTTTTTGAATGTGCAGGTAGGTTTTCAGAAACAGTGGGTTTTTCTATTAGACGAGGAAGCACGTTCTTGTAAAACAATGAGTGAAGGAGCAAAAGAAGTCTTCCTCGGATTCTAAGCTACTATTACTTTTCTTTTTTTATGAGTTAGATTTTAGTTTTCTAGAGAATATTAATGTTTTTTCATCTTTGTTGCCTTAATTTCGAGAAACATCTAAGACTTTTTCCTGTTTGAACTGAACAGACTGACGAATGCAGTGAAAATGGCCTGACAAGGAAAGGAAAATTACCTGTATAAAGCATAGAAAGAAGAGAGAGGTCTCCTTGAGACGTTTTAAATTATCAGTGGTGACTATGTGTTTAAAAGAGAGGACAGACAAAAAAAATATTGTGGTCATGATGATGATGATGATGATTAAACAGAGTTGCATTTTTTTAGAAACAGAGGAAAAAATGTTAATCCACTGCATCATGGGAAATGCAGTTTATTGTGTAGTGCAGATCATTTTTAATGGCATTATTGTTTTTATCTGCAATATTTTTTATGAGCTTTAAGGTGTTTTTAGCCTGCTTTGCTTGTTTCATTGCGGAAAAAAAGAAAACTAAAACAGTCAAAAAAAAAAAAAAAAAAAAAGGCAGTGCAAATCTACATAGATAAAAGCTTATGGATTAAATCGAAACGAAAAAAAAGCAAATGTGTGCAAAAAGCAATAGTAATAGGAAATTGTTGACAATTTCTTTAGTCTTTCTTAGCTGTGGATCAAATGCAGCCCATGGATGGCATATTTTATACCAAAGATGAAGAAACCCCCCTCAAGACAGTGGAGTGGATCAATTTTTTAGTTTCTTTTTTTCTATTTGAGATGTTTTGGCATATTAATTTTGTTTCAGAAGTATCCGTTTGACCTTGACGGCCAAATCTGGTACTTTAGGGTTTAAACTTCTTTCCACTGTTGCAGAATCTATGTCAATCGTTCAGTTGAGAGGCAGAAAACCACCATCACTGATTCTCATGAGTGTGATCTCCCCAGCAGAGGGCGTCAGAGAGCGGCTGAACCATCAATCATCTCGCCTCTGCCCGGCTGAATGAACTATACCTCTATCTCTGCACCTCCCAGTCGCCGACCCACGGTCGGCCACTATTAAACACGTCGCGCGTCCGTTCAGTTTGAGCTTTCTCACAAAGAAAGCCGTTTTCATCATTTCAACTTAACAGGAAGCACTCACTAGTGTATATTTAAACTCTGTGTACAGATCACTACCTCATTGAAAGCAATTTTACCATGAGGAAACACAGGAGAATGTGTTGCGGGTCATAAAACACAAGCTTTGCTCTAGGGGCACTGAGAAACATTTGCAATTAGCAGCATTAGCATGACATATTGTTCTGAGTACCTCCGTCCTTCTATGTAGATGTTTTTTGCGATCGAAACGCCTCATATTATATGCAAAGTTTCTTTAATCAACCAGATGCCATAGGAAATCTCTCGTGAAAACAACAGTCTTTACTTGAAAAACGAAGGCTCTGTCCCAAAGCCCTTGCAGTTGCCCAGATTTTGGTGACGTAATCCAGATAATAATCCGCAAGACAGCGAATACACATCGAGTTTGTTATTTGGGACAAGGTCTAAGGTGCCCATCGTCATGGGATCCGGCGGTTGCTCTGGTGCCTTGACAGCTCGGAACTAGGGTTAGAAACATCACGTGTGACATCTCGACTTTCCATATCTGAAATCTGCTTTCATTTCATCAGGCTGCCCATTCCAGAGGGGGGAAACTAGCAAACAGAAGAGTAGAAAGTGGTAACATCTCATATATTAATATATAAAACAAGGCTGCTGTCCTTTATTTACCATGAAGTAGATGTTTTCGATGCAATCTGATAGTATAAAACTCAATAGAGCATTTCAGTGATGGCGTATTTTTGTAGGCCAACCCGGAAGTTAGCATCACCCTCGTTCACTTTTGACAAAAACTCTAGTATTTTTCCATTGGCTTTTGGATTATCGCAGAAAATAAGCTCTGTGACCATCTTCACAAATGAACACAACTTTTATCAATTCTGAAGCGTGAATACAATCGCCACAAGTAAAAAGCTAAACGCACTGTAGGCTATAAACAAACTACACCCCTGTCACATAACTTAAACATCACCACCATTAAACTTCTGACAAACATTTCAGTCTGGGCGGGTATTAGTGATAAATAGTAAATATTGTATAAAACCCACTGACCTTTGGATGATGGAACCAGAAGTGCTAAAATGCTAACTCGTTTCCGGGTTTTTGGCCTACAAAAATACCTCATCCCTGCAGAGTTTCAAAACATGGTGAATTATGGACTGTCGGGTAATAAGAGTTGTCGAGGTTCTCTGGGAAAACATTCACCTGTTATTGAAGGGCCAACGATAGACATCGTGATCATTTTGATTTCTTCATGTGTTCATTTGAACGCCATCATGAACTCTTTGGTCTTGTGTTCCTACAAAATATGACCTCTATAAAAACTACATAATGATCTCAATTAGCCACTAGGGGACAGTATTAAAGCAAAGTTGGTGCATGTTATCCTCTGGGATGACTATTGCAGTGAGCTATGAGACAAGTTCACACTGTGGATTAAATCAATGCCAAGTTCACAAGACCAAGTCAGCACTGCTTCAACAAGCTAGCTTTTCGTTTTTCACCTGTTTAATCAAAAAAAAAAAAAAAAAAAAAGAGAGAGAGAGAAAAAAAGTCACTGTGTTTTGTGTCTGTCATCCACTGTCTTCTTGGAGAGTTCTTTTTATCATGTGCTCGCTGCTATCAAGCATTCAGTATTTAAGGGGACAGAGAAAACTCAGGCTGCTGTCTCTTATGAGAGGTGTGTGATGTCATTGAATGCGTTATACACTCTGCAGCCTTCATGCTTTTCATTAATGAGTGAATAAATGTGTCGGGTTTAAGCTGAAGGTTTTTCTGACTGTAGGATGGAGTTCTCATCCCATCAAACCTTCTATCCACTCGGAGGTTTTCGCTGGCTCTTATTCATTGGATGTGAGGTCCAAGCCATGCATTTTTATCTGTACATCTGATTGGCTGTCACGGTTGAGGTCATTGAATGACAAATGTTCGTTCGTTCGTTCGTTGGACTGTCACGAAACAGCGTACTACATTCAACCAAATTCAAGACAAACGGCAAAACCTCAATTAGACACTAACGTACTGGCAGATGAAATAGAGAATTATTTATGGAAATGTTTTTTTTTTTGTACAGGTGTTGAAATATGAAAGAAGAACAGTTTTACGATGCTACAATGTTTTTTGGTTTTTTTTGAGTTGCTTCACTTTCTTGCCTCCCATGTGCTCGAGCTGTGATCCTGAGAGTGTCTGTAGACCAGTGGATGTTAGGTTTAAACTTCTGTTTATATTTTTTTCTTTTGATGAAGCTTTCAATAAAAAAATCTACAAAATCACGCCAATTTTCGATTCTTGTTGAGCTTTTCTTTTTGTGACTTTTCATGCTGTTTGTTGAAAGAGCCAATGTTCCTGTACGCAACGAGTACAGCGCGAGCTGTGATGTCCAATTCACAAATAAATTACTTTCTTTTAATAAGTCAATCAGAAAGATTCACAAAACAGCCTCAAACTCAACATAAAACCATAAAAATGTACGCTACTTGAAATACAGTAAACATTTACTGAAATAAAACATTAAAAAAACTAGTAGCAAATGCAAAATTTCTCGTTTTCATTTAGTTTAACTTAATGTACTAAAATAACTCAAACAAAAACTGAAATGAAAATACATAAAAACTATATAATCATTTAATAAACCACTAATAAAAATGGCAAAAATAACACTAAATTACTAAAACTTTTTAAAAACAATTAAAACAAAAATAGAATATATAAAATAAAAATATACTTGATACTAAAATAACACTCCTGACTCCTTCACTGAAGCGCGAGTCATTTTGCAGTTATGTCCGAATATGTTGGGTTCTAAAATTAGTATTTATTGACTGGTTGTTCATATGTAATTAAAAGTTTTGTAGTATTTAATTAATAAAGGTATTCTGAAGAAAGAAAAATAGGAAGAAAAAAAAAAAATATATATATATATATATATATGGGGGGGGGGTCTCATAAAATATTCTGAACATAATATGATACAAATACAATCAGGGTAAATAGAGTGACAAATAATTCGAAAAATACTAAATACAACAAAAAAAATGCCTTAGTTTAAATTAATTGATGTAAATGTTTCACCAAATTTGCATGTTACTTTTTTCTGAAAAAAGGAAGGAGCAGAGAAAATCCTAATGTCTACGAGTTACAGTACAATTGACAACAGTACAACGGCCACAGAGTGACACAAACTATCCTCTCTGCAGAGCAGTTCTATCATGCAGAGCGCGGACACTCTGGTGGAAAGAATGAGAGGTCACTGAACCCTGCCCTCCTCTATACGGCCTGTCCTCTGCCCACTCCTTCAAGGCGGATCGATAGAGGGATTGTTCGGACACACAAGTGACTGTTTCAGTCTTGTGCTGACCTTTCAACCTGGCCTCCCCCCACCCCGCAACCCATCTGTCTCCTCCAGTGCATACAATACTCATTTTTATATCTGACATTTAGGTACTGTAAAAGAGGGGGATGGGGACTCTCTTTTTTGGGGATCTGGATCAGTTTAGTGTCTTTTCTGACATGCTGTGTCTCTTTAGTTTTCTGTAGATGCATTACGCTGTTTGAGACATGATTGTGTTTCTTGCATGCAGTGGTCACAGCTACTTCCTGTAATTTTGCCATTTGCAGACAATGTGAATTTTATTTCATATTTATTTTTTATATATGTATTATAATACAACAATATTATTCTATTCTTTTTTATTTTACCTAAAATAGCAAATTATATAATAGCATATTTGTCAAATTTTACTGTTTTTTTTAAATACTAAAGATTAAAATATTATTTTTCTGATATGCTAAAGATTATTTTTATTATCCTTAAATGCCCAATAACTGATTTTAAATTGTTTTTATTTTATTTAATAATGATTAATATACATATTTTAATTATATATGAAACTTATTATTATGATTCTCAAGTTCAAGTGAGATTTATTGTCATTCTGCTGTATGTGGAGACATTGAAAGGAATGAAATGTCGTGCCTCACAGGGCCACGGTGCTACATAAAAATAAACTTAGACATATAAACACATAAAACAAGAAAACATTGGCTAACCCATATAAATCTACATATAACTATATGACATATAGCTATATATAAACATATATCCTGCTTTATAAAACTACATATTACTATATAACCTGTATATACTTACACATAGCTAACCTATTGAAATAAGAAATCTGAAATACATACTTTACATAAACATGTAGACATACAGTATGCTTAGATTTCCACATGAAGCAGTTATACAGAAGACAGCGCAAAAGAGACATTCAGGACAAAAACGGTGCAAACATGGATAGTGCAAGATAAAATAAAAATTCAAGTGTCCAGTGCACATATAGGGAGAAATGAGAGTATTACCGAAGATGGACTCATTCACCTATGCATAACCTAGTCTCACTTGTATAGTATTGCACATAAGAATTGTAAAGAAATTTTGAAGTGAACAGTTATGGGGAACAATCACAGCAAGAGGTTAAGTGTGTGGTATAGGGTGGGAGTGGGAGGGTGGTGTTGACGTGTTTCTGGTTCAGGATGTATAGGGGTGATTGGGCTCTCACAGCCTGGGTGAAGAAGCTGTTGAGCAGACTGACAGACTCTGATGCTCCGGTACCGTCTTTATGATTGGTGGGGTCCTTCACAGTAGTGGTGGCTTTGCTGGAGCATAGTGCATGGAAAATGTCCAGAGTAGAGGGAAAAGGGATAGCGATGATCTTTGCAGCTGTGTTCACTATCCACTGTAGGGTCTTGCAGTCTACAACGCTGCAGTTCTCACACCTGACAGTGGTGCAGCTGGTCAGCACATTCTGAATGGCGTCCCTGTAGAATGCGATGGGAGACTTGCTCTTTTCAGCCGGCGCAGGACTGGAGGCGCTGCTGGGCCTTCTTGGAGAGGGATGTAGTGTTGGTGGTCCAGGTGAGATCTGTGATGTGCTCCCACAGGAATTCAGTGCTGCAGACTCTCTCCGCTACGGTGGATGAGAGAGCTCAATGCGCTGTGGCTGAAGAAAACACATGCAAATAGAAAAAACACCAGCCAATTAAGAAAACATCTTCATCAGTTCGACAAATACAGAAACACGCTGCAAATACTCACAACAAGTGACAAACCTGGCTGGGACACGCTTATTGTTCAATGTCTACTCGTCAGAGGTGTTGTTGATGACCTGAAAGGGGAGTATTTTGTTTATTTTCACTTCCTGATCGTATGTGGGTTGCAAGTATTTGCAGCGTGTTTCTGTATTTGGTTGCGTTGTGAGTATTTGCAGCAATTTTCTGTATTTGGCTGCGTTGTGAGTATTTGCAGCGTGTTTCTGTAATTGTTTGCATTGTGAGTATTTGCAGCGTGTTTCTGTATTTGGTTGCATTGTGAGTATTTGCAGCATGTTTCTGTATTTGGTTGTGTTGTGAGTATTTGCTGCGTGTTTCTGTATTTTGGTTGTGTTGTGAGTATTTGCAGCGTGTTTCTGTAATTGTTTGCATTGTGAGTATTTGCAGCGTGTTTCTGTATTTGGTTGTGTTGTGAGTATTTGCAGCGTGTTTCTGTATTTGGTTGCGTTGTGAGTATTTGCCTCTTGTTTCTATTTGGTTGCATTGTGGTTATTTGCAGCAATTTTCTGTATTTGGCTGTGTTGTGAGTATTTGCAGCGTGTTTCTGTAATTGTTTGCATTGTGAGTATTTGCAGCGTGTTTCTGTATTTGGTTGTGTTGTGAGTATTTGCAGCGTGTTTCTGTATTTGGTTGCATTGTGAGTATTTGCAGCGTGTTTCTGTATTTGGTTGCGTTGTGAGTATTTGCAGCGTGTTTCTGTATTTGGTTGCGTTGTGAGTATTTGCATCTTGTTCTATTTGGTTGCATTGTGAATATTTGCAGCATTTTTCTGTATTTGGCTGCGTTGTGAGTATTTGCAGCATGTTTCTGTATTTGGCTGCGTTGTGAGCATTTGCAGCCTGTTTCTGTATTTGGTTGTGTTGTGAGTATTTGCAGCGTGTTTCTGTATTTGGTTGTGTTGTGAGTATTTGCAGCGTGTTTCTGTATTTGGTTGCGTTGTGAGTATTTGCCTCTTGTTTCTATTTGGTTGCATTGTGGTTATTTGCAGCAATTTTCTGTATTTGGCTGTGTTGTGAGTATTTGCAGCGTGTTTCTGTAATTGTTTGCATTGTGAGTATTTGCAGCGTGTTTCTGTATTTGGTTGCATTGTGAGTATTTGCAGCGTGTTTCTGTATTTGGTTGCGTTGTGAGTATTTGCAGCGTGTTTCTGTATTTGGTTGCGTTGTGAGTATTTGCATCTTGTTCTATTTGGTTGCATTGTGAATATTTGCAGCATTTTTCTGTATTTGGCTGCGTTGTGAGTATTTGCAGCATGTTTCTGTATTTGGCTGCGTTGTGAGCATTTGCAGCCTGTTTCTGTATTTGGTTGTGTTGTGAGTATTTGCAGCGTGTTTCTGTATTTGGTTGTGTTGTGAGTATTTGCAGCGTGTTTCTGTATTTGGTTGCGTTGTGAGTATTTGCCTCTTGTTTCTATTTGGTTGCATTGTGGTTATTTGCAGCAATTTTCTGTATTTGGCTGTGTTGTGAGTATTTGCAGCGTGTTTCTGTAATTGTTTGCATTGTGAGTATTTGCAGCGTGTTTCTGTATTTGGTTGTGTTGTGAGTATTTGCAGCATGTTTCTGTATTTGGTTGCATTGTGAGTATTTGCAGCGTGTTTCTGTATTTGGTTGCGTTGTGAGTATTTGCAGCGTGTTTCTGTATTTGGTTGCGTTGTGAGTATTTGCATCTTGTTCTATTTGGTTGCATTGTGAATATTTGCAGCATTTTTCTGTATTTGGCTGCGTTGTGAGTATTTGCAGCATGTTTCTGTATTTGGCTGCGTTGTGAGCATTTGCAGCCTGTTTCTGTATTTGGTTGTGTTGTGAGTATTTGCTGCGTGTTTCTGTATTTTGGTTGTGTTGTGAGTATTTACAGCGTGTTTCTGTATTTGGTTGCATTGTGAGTATTTGCAGCGTGTTTCTGTATTTGGTTGCATTGTGAGTATTTGCAGCGTGTTTCTGTATTTGGTTGCGTTGTGAGTATTTGCAGCGTGTTTCTGTATTTGGTTGTGTTGTGAGTATTTGCAGCGTGTTTCTGTATTTGGTTACGTTGTGAATATTTGCAGCGCATGTGTTGTCAGCATGTGCTATTTGCATGCGTTTTCTTCAGTTGTAGCGCGTTGAGCTCTCTCGGTCACCATACTCCACAGTTGAGCTTTCAATGGTCAGTGGCAGGAGGTCAGTTCATCACAACCTTTGTCTTCCCCACATTGAGGGGGACAGGTTGTTTGCACCACACCATTCAACCAGTTGTGTCACTTCCTCTCTGTAGAGTGTTTCATTGTTGTTGCTGATGAGGTCTACCACAGTTGTGGCATCTGCAAACTTGATGTGGTTGGAGCTGAAGTTGGCAGTGCAGTTCTGAGCGTGAAGAGCAGCGGACTGAGCACACGAACTTGTGGGGCACCTGTGCCAAAGACTTTTGGACTGGACGTGGACTGTGCTGTCCGAGGGCAGGGCTCCGAGCTCAGAATTTGGCCCGAACCCAGAGTACTCCATCCAGGTTGTAATAGGAATAGTTAGACCTAGAAGTGAGGAGATGGGGCAGTGGACGGATGCTGATAAACCGTCAACGAACCGAGTTAAGTCTGCTGTGTGTATACCTCTTATATCGTTAATTGAGTTGATTAACTGAATGCACTCCTCTCGTGTTAATTATCTGAACGTGCTCCTCCCAAACTTTGTTCATCAAACATCATTAAAAGAACCAATCGTTGATTGGTAAAGTCATTGCGTCACTGCAGCTGCCGTTAGAAACTATAAAAACTTTTAAGAAACACATAAGAAACAATAAAAAATACAAAACTATAAAAAACATAAAAACAGTAAGTGTTTTGAGATGCACGTTTAGAACCGCACATGCGCATTGGCTAATCTAGCCTGAAATATAAGCTTTTTTTAATGCTATTTAAGCTTAAGAAACACAATTTATGGGACAGTTCATGTAAGATTTTGTTCCTGATTTGAAATGTTATTTAATTGTAAGTTTTGCAAGCAGATTTTTTCAGATTTCTGGATTCCCCCATTCAAGATAGGACTTGGTCTTGGATAGAGAATAGCCAAGAATAGCTGTCCGGGGGCGTTGCAAATATGGCTGCCGAGTGAACAGACTTTCTTTGAAAGGCACTTCGCTTCTGCTCAGTGTGGTAGTGTTGCAGCCAATAGTAATACCAATAGTAATAGTAATACCAATAATTATTATTAATCATGAAAAATTGCCTATGCATATTATGTATTTTTATAAAAAAATATTATTAGTATTACTATTGTTATTTATACAAAGTTTTGTTATGTAAATGGTCACAAATGTATTTCTACCTAATTTATTTCTAAATGGCACACTTTAGAAAAAAATAATAAGTTACCTTTACCATTATTGAGTGCTTTAGAGTTGCAATTTATTTTTTATCAATAAAATTGAAAAATGCAATCTTGCAATCAGGCTCTCTCTACACAGTGGCGTAGCCACGAGGGGGCCTGGGTGGGCCTAGGCCCCCTCATTTATATGTCCGGCCCCCTCAGATTTCTGATGGCTTAAAATAAAATAATAACAATAAGAAATTATTGGTGTGTTAGTCTAATTGATAGATTGATCAATCAAAATACTGCGCGGTAAAATGCGGCTGTTTTCAAACTTGATTTGACGTGTTGTGCGTAACCTAGGCTACGCTGTCATCTTCGCGTGAGAGTTCATGCGGTGAATGGCAGCGTTGTGCAAAGTACAATATTACGCACGAAAAGATGAGCGAGAAAGGAGAAAATAAGCCATCTACATCTGAGTTTGCTTCAGCTTACTACAAGACGACAGCGAGTGAAGCGGCTAGGAGACAGAAACGCACATATTTCATCACAGAATAGCGGTGAGACTTCGACTCAGATCGGCACAATGCGCAATGACTTGTTTGCAATTTATGAACCGCCATCACAACCAGTGATGACCACATTTCCTGTATAGCCTATATCTGTTGTATGAAGAGTTTGGTTTCAAAACGCGATAAATTCATTATGATTAATTTTGAGTAAATAATGTGTTTTCTTTACCAAGTGAGTGGAAAGGTTAAAACCACTATTTTTTGTTTCAAACTTTCACATAGCATATTTTAGGTTATAATAACATAACAATTTCAAATCCATATTTTAATTTTCAAATATTTATTATAAAAAAAGGATTAGTTTCCCCACAAAATGCAATAAATTCATGACACCTTTTTTCCCAAAATGCAATTAATCCATTGAATCAATATACAAGTTTTTCATATTTTAACTGTTGAAATACACAACAAAGTAAGTTGATCCACATATGACAGCCTCTGAACTTGGTCAATACTAATCTTATAGCCTAATTTACAGGCACTGGACTAAAAATAGCCTACATTAAATCACCATCGCTAAGAAATACCTCCTGGACTTTTTTTTTACGGCGATAAGCTGTAAAATGGCTTGGTCCTGCTCGGTTTTCGTTGACTTTGAGTAAAACAATTGACAATTGAAAAACAACAAGTTTTTCAAAAGATCCCCTGGGGTCAAAGTGTCAGCGTGACAGAAGTTTGATGCTGTCGTGTGAGAACAAGCAACAGTCGAGATTTTTCCTCCTCCCGCGTGCCTCTTCTTAATCTCCTCAAGTAGTCTAAATTATTAGATTTCGATGGTTTACGTTTCTTCCCCACCGCAGAAACCACCAATGCCGTCAATGCCAATGAAGTCACCAATGCCGTCAAAATTATTATTATTATTAGCCTATTATTATTATTATTATTTGTGGATCACAAAGAAGAAGGAAAACTAGGATGCCGGGTGTATTCAAAGCACCGCCGTTACGGTTTACAAAGCGTGGAATGATGCGCTGACCTCGCATTTTACGTACAATTAAAAATGGACTTTTCACCGCGACCAGATACAATACAGATTTTTGCGGGAACAAATATATTTAAGTTTAACGTTTATCGCGTTTTGGAACCAAACTCTTATTTGCTGAGTAAGATGACATCATTGACACTTTTTATAATCGCCCTCGTACTTCATGTAAAAGATAATAATCGCCGAGTTATGTCCTATGTTATTATAGCCTAGGCTATATATATATATATATATATATAGTTGCCCCCTCATTTTAAGATGGGCCCCCCCAAAAATAAAATTCTGGCTACGCCCCTGTCTCTACATGTAAATTTGGCAAACAATTTGGATTTTTATTTGTCTTGTTCTGTCAGATTGGAGCTGTACTTCTTGAAAACAGCTGTTTGGCTGCATTACATGGACAAGTTTTGCTGAAACGCCACTTTTAACTCAGTGACCAACCTAGTTTACCATTTCCCATGGAATGACTGCTCATGATTTGTGCCATTAACACACTTTCCATTGTCTCGTCTTTCTTTTCATCCCATCCTTCCCTGTTTCACATGCCTCACCCGTTCCTTCCTCACTGCCAATGCATCTTTTTCCCCTCTTTTGTCTTGTTCTCTATGTTAATGTTTCATAAGGTTGTATCATGCTGTGCTGGCACTGCCTTGAAAGACTCTGAGCTTGCATAATGTGAAGCTGGAACAGCTGCCAAAGGGTGTTTAGTCTGTTTCTCTCTCTCTTTCTATGTCACTCTCCCCCTCCTCAAGATGTAATGGGGAAAATGCTGCAAAAATTAGCAGCTCCTGGGTCAAAGGACACATTAACTCAACCAGTTGGAGGGATTTACCCATTACACCTTCAAAAATCAAAACACAGTCACTGGGTTTTTTATCTAAATGATCAAGTGAAACTGTTTTTGTCATATTCATTTTCCCACAGCTCTTGTTTGCTTCCAGCCAAACACACATTTCTTTTAAATCAGAACAGAATTACAAAATCTCTGGGATGTGGCTCAATCCTGCATTCCTCTGGAATTGAGTTAATGTGTCTTGTAGCAGCTGGGTATTGATGTATTATTTCTTGTAACATCTTTTGTCTCTGACAGAAGTGAGTTATGTCGTGGCAATCGTTTTTGTTTCTGTGGCTGCATAGAATCTTCTACAAAGCAACATCATTCACTCATTTCTACAAATCCCGCTTACCTCAAATTTGTTTTTTAAATATTTTGGCTAGCTAAAATGTGCTTGCTAGGGTTCATATATATATATATATATATATATATATATATATATATATATATATATATATATATATATATATATACACACAAACATTTCAGTATTTATGTAATTTGCAGTGCTTCGCGGGAGTGGGTGGAGCTAAAGAGATTATGTTGCTTTTTTTCGACTCACTGATTGGTGCAATTTTCTGTGCAGCATCATGGGTAATGTGGTTTTTTACTTGGAAATCTG
The DNA here is from genome assembly GCF_964197995.2 of Scardinius erythrophthalmus. Taxonomy (NCBI): domain Eukaryota; kingdom Metazoa; phylum Chordata; class Actinopteri; order Cypriniformes; family Leuciscidae; genus Scardinius; species Scardinius erythrophthalmus. The sequence goes on from NC_138236.1 coordinate 9,740,330, forward strand.
CTGTTAAAATCGGTTATTTAAAAAAAAAAGCTCAAAAAACGCGGACTGATGGCTTCAACAACAGAAGCAAGTACCATGGATTAACAACTTAATAGCTCACAGAATGCCTGTCTTTAAAGGTTTAAAAGTTATCTTTCAAAATCAATTTCGCAATGGAGAAAATGAATGGAGTTTTTACTTCCAGGCCATAACGAATCAATCAATTCCCTATGGACAAAATCAGGTTACGCCCTACATGTTTTTTTGTTCAAAAAGCCGTTTTACTCAGATACACATCATAATTGGGAAGAAAAGACAATTCCAAGTTCTGTCTCATACCGACTTTAGTGGTTAATTTTGAACACTTAGCCTGAGTATTAAACTTGTGTGTGACACATCCTGCAACATTTATAATACGGACATGAATGATATGATACTTCAAATCATAAGGATAAAAAAACACACAGACTTTGAAGTATGGACCAGAATATCTATTATAGGCTCTTTTGACTGTTGCCAGTAAGCAGCCACCTAAAAACCCACCCCACACGCCCATATGTTAGAAAAAAAACCCACAACACCCCTGTGTTGTTTTGTACTGGCCACCACCACCCCATTTTCTTTGAAAAATGTCAAAATCTAGTTTGATAAATCTATTTTGCCTTCAGCTACCAATAAAAGTGAAGCCGTCTCAGTTTAAATTGACCATATCTCAACACATTTCACCATATTTGAGTCTTTTGCAGATTATCCAACACAATCAGAGCAGAAAATATGAAAAGGCTGCAGAGTTCATTCCAGTGAGGGTACACATCATTCTGCTTCATATTCATTGGCACTTCGCACCTGCACTTTAGTCTAAAGTCTATTTATGGTTGCACTTTGATTTTTCTTCATACTAAATGTGTAGCTGCCTCAGATGGTCTGACAGCGGAGGCAGTTTAGGCTCAGAGGAGATGCTTCTGGAAGTCTCGGAAGGTCTGTGGTGCCCCTGATTGGTCAAGCACCACGTCTGGAGCACCACGTCACCACGTTCTTCATATAAGCATGTATGTATGTGTATATATATATATATATATATATATATATATATATATATATATATATATATATATATATATATATATATATATATATATACTGTGTACATATATATATATATATATACACATACAGTATATATATATATATATATATATACACATACATACATGCTTATATGAAGTACTGTAGCTACACATTTAGTATGAAGTAAAATCAAAGTACAACCATAAATAAAACTGTATTTTGCACATCATCACACACAGTACAAAAACTGATGATGCTGATGAGGCTTTCATTTCTCCAATTTATTTGTCTCTAAAGAGTTTTGTTTCCTTCCCTTTGTACTGCCAATAGATTTGTTACAGTATTGGTTCTAAGTATTGCATAACAGTAAATGAAAAGTACATTGTTTTTGTAGTACTCTATTTTGAAAGTGTTTTTCCAATGCCTTGTGTTTTTGCTAGCTCTGTTCCATGTCTCTTAAAAAGAGCTATGCTGTTTTGCGCTGTGAAACGATATTCAAGGGTCTCTGTGTTTTTGTTAGTAACGGAGACAGATGGGATGGTGTCAAGTTTCATTTTATTATAACACTCTCTGCCTCTCTCCCTTTAATGCAAACTGACAATCACATACCTCTCAAAGACAACGGATGACACAACAGGCTCTCAGCCTTCGCGGTAAAAGCCAAGTCTCCATCTCAATTCCTAAGCGCCAGATCGATTACCTCAGCGCTATGGAAACCGTTTACGAAGGATCTCATCCCTCATTACAAAGCACAGACCTGAGAGTCAAGCCTCTCAAGAGTAACGACCTTCATAAAGGAGAGAAACCAAAAGCTGAGGGATTGATCAGGCCCTGGAAGGTTGAAGCATTCATCAAGATGACAGCCGCTAGGTGTCTGGCTGAACGGAGGACAGGACATCATCGAGCGAAACTTTTCTTACCTTAATACATTAAAAGGATAGTTCACCCTAAAATGAAAATTCTTCATTTACTCATCCTCAAGTTGTTCCAAACCTGTATGAATTTCTTTCTTCTGCTGAACACAAAAGAAGATATTTTGAAGAATGTTGGTAACCAGACAGTTGATGGACCCTATTGACTTCCGTTGTATTTTTTCCAACGACAGAAGTCACTTTAAACTATATATTATAATATATATATATATATATATATATATATATATATTATATTATATTATATTATACATATTTTATAATTATAAATATTTTATTTGATGATTTATTTATTTAACATTTTATTGATTAATTAACCCAGAAGAAAATATTGTCGCTCAAGTGTATAGGTGGCTTAAAGGTAATATAATTGCATTAATTTTATATAAAGGCTTCCAACCCCAATTATTTGGAAAACAAAAACATTCAAGCCAAGCAATGCATTAACCAAAACTTGGGGTTATGTGAGTTCACAATCTTTCTCTTTTTTTTTTTCTTTTTTTTTTGTCATTTATGATCCAAGTTGATATCCTCTTCACTCTTCTTTCTGTCTTTTTCCACCAACGTTTTCCAGGAGCTTTAGTGGGAATATCACACAGACAGTTTTTTTCCTCTTGTTTCCATTCCCTCTTTCAAGATATGACGAACTCCGCAGCAGAGAGGTTGCCATGGCGTCCTCTGACAACAGGCACAAACAGTGGCAGCAGCATGTAGTGTGTGTAGATCCAACACAAGACTGGCAGCAGCATGTAGTGTGTGAGTCTGGAAGTCAATCCAGGTGGAGACACTACCCTTAGTTTTTTTGCTCTTCACAGTTGTTGTTGCTCGTCAGTTTGTGCGATGCGTTCCCAGTGATCTAGGGTAAAAACTTGGATACTAATCAATCCAAAATTGCCCAGATTTGCCCTATGATGACAACAACAACAACAACAAAAACTTTTATAATCACATAAAATGGTGGCAAAGATTGCACTGTGTAGACAATAAAAAGTTTTGTACGGATCAGAGATCAGTAGCTCTGAGATTCAGGCCCTCCTGAGAGAGGAATGAGTATTTTCCATGCAGGTTAGGCATGCGGTGGGTGTATAGTGAATCAGAGACATATGTGGTGGTAGAGAATGGGTGAATTATAGCTTCTTTCAAAGCCATGTTTGTTTTCCTATAGAGCAGGATGGGGCATTACCTCATCCTTGTGTTTTAACTGCACACGGGTCACTGCCGCTGTGTGTGTGTGTGTGTGTGTGTGTGTGTGTGTGTGTGTGTGTGTGTGTGTGTGTGTGTGTGTGTGTGGCGCTGTTGTATGAGCACACATGTGTGCTGTTAGGGCATTCCAACGGCTTTCAGCATATTACAGATTATCTCTACAAAGATGCAATGGCCCAATGGGAACGGGCTTTGGGAAGCTTGCTAATAAGCTAACTGATGAATGGAATGTTAAATTGAGTCCACTGACATGTTGAATATTGGCTAAAGCCTGCTGACCGCTTCCATCTTCTGTGGTATGTAATATCCCAGACTCAGCATGGATGCCGGGTTGTTAGATCAGGGCCTCGTGTCTCACATACATGATAGAAGAGAATTTCTACAGTTCAGTGAAGTTTATCATTTTTAATAAATGCGGTTTTAAGTCCAAGTTTTGACGTATTTCCTGCTGAAACTGGAAGATGGGGTAGGAAATATAGAAAGACTTGTGACTTATACAGCCTGTTAAAAGTCTGTTCTGGGTATTCAACTGACTTTTCTTGTTAGCCTTTTGTAGCAATAGTCTGCTGTAATATCTTATGCGAGGCAAGAACATTGGGCAGGCTATAATGGGCAGCATATCCTAAGCTATCGGGTTGCGACCTGTAACTGTAAGCTAATTGAAAACACATATAAAGAGAAAATATTATACTCACCAGTCAGGGACAGAACATCCCAAAGAAGTGTGAGAGTGCACATTTTAATTGTTTTAAATTTAACTTTTTTTTTTTTTTTGGAGTACACATGCATGTAGATGCTAAGCTAATGTAGTCCATAGTTAACTTGAACTCAAATAAAATGACAAAAAATATATATTTAGATATTAAAAATTGTATTTAAACATTACAAAATAATATTATTATCCTCTATATCTGTTAAAAAGTTTATTTTGTTTTTTTTTTGTTTTTTTTGAGTAGAGTTACATGTAGCTGCTAATATAATATAATCCATAGCTAAAAGAATAAAATATTAAATATACATTTTAAAAGTTTATTTGCATATTAAATATTATATAAGAATATATAATCTTGCAACATTTACTCAACGTATGTCTTGACGCAGGGTTCCAGACGTCAGATTATCACTGCTGTTGCTGTCCTTTAGGATTGCAGTGTCCTGGGACGTCAGAGGGGCCCCTCTCTCTGGCTGTGTTTTAGTTGTATCCGAAGCCAGGCACATCTGGACCCGATTAGGCCTGTAATGTCACATGGACCATCAGATCATTGTCTCATTCGGCTCACAACGTCCCCACCTCCAACATTTAAACAGTTATTAGTGTTAATCACACGTAATCACAGACATGTTTTACTCAATGCCTTCGGTTGAGTCTTCAAAATGTTATGGCTGGAGAAAAACAGAACATGAGAAAGTCAAGCTCCTTCTAGCTTCTGTTACACAAGCTAAATGCACCGTTTATGGAAGCAATAAAAACGTTTTTTCATAGACTGTCCTGTTACAATATGATTTTTTTTTCATACACCTCGTGTATAAATCAATGTAGCCTAGTTAGTAGGCGGTTAGCAGAAACTTTAATAAAAAAAAAATGTTGATTGGACCAAATACCTCACCAAATCACATCTTCACTTGCTCTTTTTGCTTTCATGGACATTTTGTTCATAAAGGAATTACATACATATAGGATCAGGTGCTCTTGTATTAAATTCTGCATATAATCTTGCTCTCATAGAATCAGCTGTGCAGGAGGAGGTTGTTTCAGGCCTCAGGGTCTCTCCAGCATGTATTGACGTAGCTGTGTACACATTACACTCTCAATGGTCCCGGCCTGCCAAACCTCATTTTGTCACTATCTCTCTGCCCCCGCTGAGAGTGATGTTTTCCAACAGCAAAAAAAAAAACTCAATTAGCAGGGTGAGTCTCCCAGGCAACCACAGGAATCACCTGATCATTAAGAACTGACACTAATTAAAGCAGATTTGTCTTCCTAAATTAAGCTGGAGATTTTGGTCTCACCTCAGCTTTGTGAGTTGAAATTTAAAAGGTCAGAGGTCAGAAAAAGGATTTCAGACATCCAGCTTCTTGGCTCTCTCTCTCTCTCTCTCTCTCTCTCTCTCTCTCTCTCTCTCTCTCTCTCTCTCTCTCTCTCTCTCTCTCTCTCTCTCTCTCTCTCTCTCATTTTCTTCCTCTTTTTTTACAACCTTTCCGGTGTAAAAGGAATTCACATCTGCGCGTGTAGCTGTTATGTTACGCTCTAAACATGCGTACAGTCTAGACTGCGGTGGTTGTGCCTGTTCAAGAAAGACTCATAAAAACAGATTTGGAGAGTTCTGGCTTATATTTTAGTCAATTCCCTATGTGCTGGCCTCGAAAGTTCATTACAATCACATATTTTTCTGTCTGTGCTTAGAGGATGCTTAGGTAGCTCAGAGACTTTGGGTGGTTGCCAGGGTGTTGCTATGGAGTGCTGGGAATTTTCATTGTTTATTTCACTCCATTTGTCTTTGTTTGCCTGTTCCTGAATTTGGCAGTTTATGCTTTAGTGGGTTTTTTTTTTTTCAGGAATAACTCTTTCTGCAAGTTGCAAACATACAGCAGTAGGTGGGTACAAGTAACTGTCTTTATGAGTGAGTCATTAAATCGAGTTGTTCAAAAACAAGTGACTGCTGTTATGAAAAATTTACTCAGGCTGTGTTTTAGTCCACTTTTTTATGCCCTTCCCTTACTAACTTCCCTCCTTCTTCTTCACGAGTGCCCACTACTGGCGGAACCCTTGCACTGGGTTTAAATGGAACCGTGTTGCATTGTGGTCTATGAGTCTGCCTGAAGTGTAGACTTGTAGACTCGCTCCCTCTGTCAAAATTGAGAGGTCGAGGGTCTGTCCAAATAAAATTCCCTCGTCCACTTGACGAAGTTGAATGCACTTCAAAATGGCGGCAGGGATTCCCCCGTGGGGAAGTACTAAGAGAATTTCAGAGTGTATGTCTTAAGGTTAAATGTAGCCTCAGAATTAATTCACAAACAACATGCTACAACGACAATTGAAGGCCGAATCTTTTGTTAAACCGATTTGTTCAGTTAAACACTGATTCATTCAAGTATGCGTGAATCATTCGCTCACAATTCCTTCAAAAACGAAAAGGTGCGGTGATTTTGTTTTTGCTGGCGGAGAAAAAATAGACAAAGTAACTAGCGATATTTGTCTGAAATGTACGTTTCTCAATGTTAACGTGTTTTTTGAACTCACAGTTGCAATCGTGCTGCTGGTCTGAATATTCATTCAGAACAACAACGCTCTTGCTTGTGTGAATGGATAGCATTTCTCAGATATGTAGGTCTTGGATGATTTCAATGACGAATGTCTTATGAGATAAATCTTGAGAAATAAAACACATTTTCCTTCTGTCTAACCAATTCCAGAAAAAAAATGAGATTTTTAATAAACCCCATTTGTCATTTTTCTTTCCTACAGGGTCACCTGTACATTCTCAAACAGACAGACACAACACCACTGAGAATTCGCAATGCATGACTGATGCATTAAAACACTCAAGTGCATGTCACCTTCTGCCACTTCCGTCAGCATAACCGCAATCACTCTCTACAGGGCAATAAAAACACAAGTGGAATAAGCTGATTTTAAAACGGCAGTTGTCTGGTGAAAGTATGGACGTGTGAAGTGAAGGAATGAGGAGGGAGGGGAAGAGGAGGCTGTGTGTGTTACATACCAGAGTGGTGAGATCGAGCGTGTAGAGAGGACAAGGATAATTTAGAAACACATACCACTCTGCTCGGCTAACACACGCAATGCGCTCGCTCTTGCATTGTAGAGCATTAGCCTACAATGTTTGAGCTGCTGAGTCGCTGTGCGGGGTTTTGAGACTACGTGTGTGCATTTATATGTGAAGACTCATCTTAAAAATCCATCTTAAGCTGTTGGCTATTTTCTGTAAAATGGTATTTGGTTTATAGCTAGTCTAAGGCCCCGTCCACACTACTGCGTTTTCGTTTAAAAATGGAGACCTTTTGCTACGTTTGCACCTCCCATCCACACTAAAACGGCAAAAACGGAGACCCAAAACGGAGAAGTTTAGAAACGCTGTCGACCCGTTTTTTGTTTTGAATCTCCGGAGGGCGTTTTAGTGTGGACAGGTCAAAACGGAGGACTTTAGAAACGATGACGCAGAGGCTCACGCTCGGCTCTATGATTGGGTGTCATCAGTCATGGAGTACACAGGTAATATTCAGTAAACTTCACCCGCTGGAACAGTTTCTTACAGTAATAAACTGCCGCGTCTCAGGCGTGGCTCGCGCGGTAAACGCGTGCATGCTAGAAATAGAACCGACGCCTATTTTTCATGCGACACGTGTTGGAAGCGTTTCCAGGCAAAATAGAATAGGAAAAGATGTTTATGTAATTTTGACACAAATACATATTAATAAATGACATTTTGATGTTTGAAAGCATTTTTTTTTTACAGTCTGTCTGAAAGTCTCTAGGTTTACACCGGCACGTGCATGCCCAGTGTTGGTGAATAGTCACGTGATCCGCGTTTTCAGTCGTTTTAATGTGGACGGAGATCAATTCTAATACGCAGCTAAAACGCTGGTGTGGACGGAGATCGTATTCGTTTTGATTCTCCGTTTCTAAACTAAAACGCAGTAGTGTGGACGGGGCCTAAGGGTTACGACAACGATATACTAAAAAGAGAAAAGTTTTTCCTACCCATTTTTTGCGTACAGACGACAACATTGTTAAAACGATCCCCATTCACATGGATCCGCGAAAACGACTAAAAATGCTGTATTATGCATGCCATGCCAGTAGTTGGCGATGTCACTTTGAAAAAGAAGCATGCGCATGATGTCACTGTTTTCACAAATTCGTGGTTTTGTAGTTTACACGGAGACGATAATGATATCTTTTTCAAATACGCACTGTTTTAAAGGTTTGCGTTTTCAGGCCCTAAAACACCATTGTTGTGCAAATGAATGGACAAAACGCATAAAAAGTTTCCCATGTGTAGAGTAAACGATTTTTTTTTCTTTGTGTTTTTTGCGTACAGATGACAACGTTGTCAAAATTATCCTCGCTCACACGGATCCGTGAAACGATTAAAAACACTGTATTATGCATGTCAGGCCAGTAGTTGGCGATAGAATGAACACGTAATATGCATGCAAATAACATTTTGTAGTTTACAGAGATCGTTTTTAAAAACTTTTGGGTTGCTATTACTTTGAAACCCGTTTCGAAAAGTTTGCGTTTTCAGGCCCACATAGTGCGTTGTCATGTAAATGAACAGCCAAAATGCATAGAAAGCTTTCCGTTTTTAGTTGAAAACGATTTCTATACTGTTATTTAGTTTATTTAGTTTATAGTTTATATTTTAGTTTTATTATTTTTGTGCTGTCAAAGTTAAATTATTTCTTTTTTTTTTTTCAAGTTTAATGAAGGCTGGTAATACAATTTGAATCCCTGTCAATAAAGCCTATTCTGGATATCTACAAGTAAAATGTATTTTATTTTATTTTGATTCGGAGAGGATATATTTGGTTTATTTTCAGTTTTTCCATATTTATTTTTATTTCAGTTAGCAAAGATGTTTCACTCACCAGCTAATCAACTCAGACTAGCCAGTGATGACCATCCTGGACCAATTAAAAACCAGCCACATGTTCAAAAACATAACTGTCAGCTTAATATGGACTTCCAGCTGTGTGCTTATTCCTACAATGTACATACTGTAACCTTTGTCTTGTACATATTGCTGTTTCACTGCTACTTTCACACCTGAAGAAATCTTAAGGAGTAACTGAGATTCTTCAATCTAGTAAGAGTAAGAGAGGTTATATTACTGTAAATAGTAAATATTACTATTTTGACTGTCTGTTAAGACTGTCTGTGGCTTGGATGACTTTAGAAAGCTGTAGCTCGGAACAGATGTTCAAACACTTTATTCTGAGAAAAGCACCACATTCTAGCTCCATAACATCTCCATAACCAGCCAATGGCTCCCTCTCTGATCTGTCCCTGTGGACAGATGGTTATTAGGACCATTTTGTCCTGATTTTTAGCTCAGAACTGACCTTCCAATATAAACAAAAGTTATCCATTTAAGTAGGGCTGACAATTTACTGTAATTATTTGATAAGTTGAGTTAACTGAGTTAAACTCACATGTCAGTATTTGTGAGAAAAACCCCAAAATGAGCATAAGCCTATCACGGCTAATGGGCTACAAAAATTGTGATACTGTTATTTTATAATAATTAATCACACTAAATTAACATGTTGAATTGGCATTCACAATTTAAAGTTAAAATGTAAAGTATATGACAGGAAATAATGGGATGAATGAGTTTAGAAAATTTGTCAGTTGTATTCAAACTCAACCATCATAGCTGATCTAGGCCAGTGTATTTAGGGCACGTTTACACGACGACAATGATTTTTCATTGATTTTTCATTTGCGGTTTTTGCGTACAGACAACAACGTTGTCAAAACGATCTCCTCTCACACGGATCAGCAAAAATGACTATAAACACTGTATTATGCATGCCAGGCCAGTAGTTGGCAGTGTCACTTTGTAAAGCAACTCTACAGACCGAACACGTAATATGCATGCGCATGACGTCACCGTTTTCACAAATTCACGTTTTTGTAGTTTACACGAAGACAATAACGGTATAATTTTCAAAAACGCTAAAGGATGCCATGTGCGTTCAATGTCGACGAAATGTCAAAAGCGTCAGTATATGACGCCGAAGGATGAGAATGCGTTGGCGTTTTCAGATGTGTAAATGAACAGCCAAAACGCATAAAAAGTTTTCCGCTTTTAGTTGAAAACGGTGTAGTGTAAACGACCCCTCAAATGTGACTTGCTAGTTTAAACGCATAAAATAAAGACATGGCTTTTTCTTTTTAGGATAGAATACAATCAAATGTTTTGTGTGAATTCATATACCCAAATTACTGTAGCTTTCGAATGGTTTAAGCCTTTATGCAGTTTATCATTGGCTCCAAAATACGAGAATGTATCAACAGAGCAATTACAGGTGAAACCAAACATTTGTATTGTTGACAGACATACTTTCTCTCTTTTCCTCTCTCTTTTAATTTGTTGCTGTTTATTGCATTCATAGTTTTCTATTCTTTGCCTGAAGATGAAAATCTAACATTTACAGAGGGATAACAAAGAAAGTTGGGCTCTTTTGAATGAAACCAAGCGTCCACTCTATATTTCTCTGCAGTGGCTCTTTCAGGAACAATGTATTTCACTCATACGTATGGTGATTTACACCTCTTAATTTTGTTGGTGTTACTGCAGCTGAAAAGAAGCTTTGGACCGCTCAGATTTCCAGATTGTTTAATCTTTTAAGCAAGGCTTTGTTGAGTCAACATAAATTCTGTAGTCGAAGCTTTTCTCGGTTTCCCTCCATTCACAATCCTGTAAGCGCTGAGCAGTGAAGCAGATGGCATTTTATGCTCTCTATTTTTCTTCTGATTGTTTCAACAGCTGAACTTGGAGCCCCTCGTGTTACCGGTGGCTGAGAGGAAAGGTAGAGTAACACTGCAGTCTGTGAGGTTTCTCTCACCCAACTCTGAAATATACTGTATGTGCTGATAAATGAACATTGAAAATGCATTCTAGAATCTCAAAAGCTTTTTATTGGGGAATCTAAAATTGATGGCTCTTCTTTGTATTTTACTCATTTAATTTTATGCTCATTATAAAATCTAAGAATAACACTGAGTGAAAAGTGAATTCAACAATTAACATGAAATTTCAAAATTCAAGAAGCTTTTGTACAGTTTACATCATTGTCACAAATGTATACTTATTTGAATAGAGAAAAATAGATAATTAGATATAATTCATACGGGCATGATTTTACTGATCTCAAAACAGGTTGTTTTAGGTTCTTTTGAAAGGTTGTGATAAAGTTTTAGCGTATAAGCCAGACATCTGTGTTCTTTTATTTGTTCTGCAGAGGTATTTTCCCATCAGCGTCTCTCTTTTTTAAAATCCCAGTAAATCTCTATGCAAATAACTACCTCATAATCAGTAAAATCCCTTGATGGAGCTCCAAAGAGCCGAACAGGCATGTGTTCAACTATTTCACTGCTTCATCGAGGAGACAACGCCCCATTTCAAAGAAGGTCACCTAATTCATCATGACATAACTTGTGTTTTTAAGCTCTTTTTCGTAGCTATGGTGTCTGTGATTTGTTTGGATTGATTGACCAGTGATTCAATCACAAAAAATGTTTGGTTTGACATGCCCAAATGGTGTGTTTTGAACAAATGTAAAGTCAATAAGTCGCTGTTCAGCTATTCCATATCCCTCTAGTGTGAAGTGTACAGCAGTACATGAAAAATTAATGGATCGTTCAATAGCTAAATGAAATGTGTCTTTGGATTAGGGAGTGGTTGGATATGTATGTGCCATGTTCTACATCATGGTTCATTTCAATGATCTGAGAGTGATTCACACAAAACTTTTGTCTTATGTGAATGATGTAAACAAACTCTAACCCCCTTTTAAGTGGACCAGACCTTTGGACTTTTATAATTCCAGATGTTTTTGCCATATACAGGCAAATATACATTTTCAACACAAAGCTAATTAGGCCTATACACAGAGGCTGCTTCTGCAGGTTGCCTAAAGTTTCTGGTAAGTGACTCTCTTTATAAGTGAATCATTTAACCATTCATGTATTCAACCAATTCGAACCAATTGTTTCATCCCAATTCACCTACTTATAACATGCCCTAAAAGTATACTGTTTTTGTAAAGAAAAAGTACATACTTTTGAGTGTGTAACAGAATAGTAGGCAAGCTTTTGGACATAAAGCTCCCTCTATCTCTCCATCTCTCTCTCTCTCTCTCTCTCTCTCTCTCTCTCTCTCTCTCTCTCTCTCTCTCTCTCTCTCTCTCTCTCTCTCTCTCTCTCTCTCTCTCTCTCTCTCTCTCTCTCTCTCTCTCTCTCTCTCTCTCTCTCTCTCTCTCTCTCTCTGTATATATATATATATATATATACAGTTTTTTTTTAATCAGATCACTGTCTTAAAAAAAACGTCCATATTATTCACCTGCATGACTGCTGAATTGCAGCACTAAAGACTAGCAGTAAAGTTAACAAGCCCTGCACAGCGACGACTCCATCTACTGAGTCGACATCAAGCACTTAATGAGTTTGAACGGATCCCATAAATTCCTAATCATGACTTCTGCAACGGGTGATAAGCTGCATTGTAATGTGCGCTGCACTAAACCCTACTCTCAAAGCGCTAATATCCGTCTACACTTTCTCTCGCTGCTACTTGCTTTGCAGTGAATACTGTGGTGACAAAGGAATGACATGGAGTTTCTGTTTAACCAATCTTGATTTTTGCTTTCAAGTTCCTCAGTTCTCTCATCTGCGCTGCGGTGAGAATAATTATCTGTTCACATTAACACCATACCATCAGCCTATTAACATTCACACTGACACAGAGACACATGTGATTTATGTGGTTGACCCACTGTTATGTGGCGATGCTCCCATTCCAGTGGGGAGTATAACCTCCCCCAGACCTGTACTGAAAGACATCCTATTTGTGTGTGTTTCAATATCACCACACGCACACATATCATCCCACCAAAAGACTTATCAGCTGTTATTCTTCCCAGGGCAAGATTAGCGTCCCCTCCTCCCTCTCATGTCATAGATAAGACCGCCACACACAAGGCTATTGCAGTAAATCATTATGTCCTGATGGCTGCCAGTACACTCACTGTGAAGAGATGAGCCACTTCAGAAAGCAAAATGCAGAGAAATCCATGTGATGTCTCCATTTACAATACATAAAATCATACTTTTCAAATTGTATTTGTTGTGTGTTTTGCCTATAAACAACAGCTGATGATATTCAAATGTTGTGTGACTATTACCTCCTGTTTCTAAGCCAACTGTGCGCTCTATGAATTCAATATTATGAATTCAATGCATTCAATAGGCCTATATTAGGACATTCAATATATATGACAATGCATTCAATATATATACGTTCACACAGATCCGCGAAAACAACTAAAAACGCTGTATTATGCGTGCCAGACAAGTACTTGGCGACATCACTTTGTAAAGAAGGACTACGCGCCTGTGCACATACGCATAACACGCATAAACACTTTAGTAGTCTATTCATGTGCCGTAGTATGCATGCATGCCATTACCGTTTTCACAGATTCATGTTTTTAGAATGATTGGATTTTGATGATAATGGTATCGTTTTCAAAACTCTTTTTCAAAAACTTGCACTTTGAAACCTATTTCAAAGTTTGCGTTCTCAGGCCAATGAACGGCCAGAACGGCATAAAAGGTTTTCTTTTTTCAGTTGAATTAATAAATAAATAGGCTAACAAATGATTTTTGCAACAACTGGACAATTACTTTCTTCTAAATCTGCTGTACAGCCAAAATAATCTTTGTTGCATTATTTTCCTGTTATCACTGTAAAGCTGCTTTGAAAAAATCTGTATTGTAAAAAGCGCTATATAAATAAAGGTGACTTGACTTGAATATTTTGCTTTATATGTGTGTGCTATTCAGAATTGAACTGTTCTTAAAATCCCAATTTGATTGAAATTCCAATTCAAGTTGAGGTCGAAAACTTATGAAAAATTAAAATTCGAATTTGAATAAAAGGAAGGAACTGCAATAAGTGTACTTATAGGCTAGACACAGAATGCTGGTCAGGACAAGCTTTGAATGATGGCTTGACAACATTTTTTTTTTTTAGGTCTTACAGAAAAAAAAAAATACAAACAGAAATTTGTACATAATTTATATACACTTACAGTTTTTTACAATCACTTTGCTACTATTTTCAGAACCTTGATGTCATTTTTCACAACTCTAGACACAAAACTCACAACCAATGATTAAAAAGCACATTTTTCAAAACTCTAACCCTTTTCTCAATTGCTTGGATACAATACACATAAAACTTAAATCATTTGTTCATTCAACAAAAATCACCTGTTCAATATGACACAACTTAACATCAAAGTACTACTATTTCAAAAGGCAATTCACACATTACATTTCAAATGAGTGTCTATTCATTTCCTTACATTGATCTAACTATCAATTGATACAACTGCTCAAAATGATAAGTTACTGTTGCATTACTCTTACAGTTTTTTACAATCACTTTGCTACTATTTTCAGAACCTTGATGTCATTTTTCAAAACTCTAGACACAAAACTCAAAACGGTTATCACGTGTAACACAGGCTATCTAATGTTCAAAACATTGCATTGTGCATTCACATCTTTAAAGAAATCTTGCACTTGCACAATCATTGGTTCAAAAAACAAATTTACTGTGAAATACCATTGAAACATAACTATAGATCAACCACACACAAGCAACCGATAGTTTCACTGTGTCATTGCTCGTACAATCATTAAATATTGTAGAACAAAATAGGTGATACAGGTTTCATTATGGTACTACATGTACAGTAAATACATCTCTGTAAAAGCACTGCAGTAATAGAGAGAATACTACAGTGGAATCATTGAACAAAGTTTGTAATATATTGATGAAAAACACTACAGTACAATCACAACATAGGTTTATTTGAATCAAAGCAAAAATACTGTAATTAGCTATGAAATAGAAAAGAAAAGACAGTAAAACATCAAATGCAGTGTTCCTCAACTTGCTTGCTTGTACTGTAAGAAACAGAACAGGAGTGATTATCTATACAGTGCAGTGCTGTCAATACTGTACATAGTCTGAAAAGGTGGTACAGTATTTGGGACCATAGACACAGTGTCTGATGAAGCATTATGATCAAATATTAGGCTACATCCATGGATAGTGTAGTCTAATTGGTTCATGCTCCACGCTAATTGGTGACAATGAATCTCGTTATCTTGAAACTTTCATGATTTAAACATGGAAGATTGTTTGTCTGTTTCCATACAACTATGCATTAAGAGTAATGCAACAGTTACTTATCATTTTGAGCAGTTGTATCAATTGATAGTTAGATCAATGTAAGGAAATGAATAGACACTCATTTGAAATGTAATGTGTGAATTGCCTTTTGAAATAGTAGTACTTTGATGTTAAGTTGTGTCATATTGAACAGGTGATTTTTGTTGAATGAACAAATGATCTAAGTTTTATGTGTATTGTATCCAAGCAATTGAGAAAAGGGTTAGAGTTTTGAAAAATGTGCATTTTGATCATTGGTTGTGAGTTTTGTGTCTAGAGTTGTGAAAAATTACATCAAGGT